>NC_133325.1:791575675-791942040 GCF_042186555.1 Aquarana catesbeiana
AAAGAGTGGACAGAGCCAGAGAGAAAGCCTTTCTTTCCCAAAGCCTTAAAAAGGCGTTTTCCTTTTGATGAGGGTCCAGCAGTGGTTTGGAACAAAAACCCCAAACTAGATGCTGCTTTTTCCCAAGTCTCGAGGTCAACAGATTTGGCATTCGAGGACATGGGGGTGTTGAGAGATCCCATGGATAAAAGGATGAACCAGCTACTAAAAAGGGCTTGGCAATCCATCATGGGAAATCTTAAAGCTGCTATGGCAACTACGGTGGTATCCAGGAATATGGAGTTCTGGTTAGATCAACTTAAGGACCATATCTCAGCAGACTCACCAAAACAAGAAATTTTGGATTCATTCTCGACTCTGCCGCTATCGCATTTATATCTGATGCATCAGCGGAATCAATTAAAATGACCGCTAGATCTGCTGCCCTAGCCAACTCGTCCAGAAGGGCTCTGTGGTTGAAAACTTGGCCGGGGGATGCAGCATCCAAAAACAAGCTGTGTGGGATACTGTTCCTGGGTGACTTGCTTTTTGGACCTGACTTAGATGCAGTTCTAGATAGAACAGCTGATAAAAAGAAGTCTTTTCCCATCAAAAAGAAAAAACAGCCAGTTAAACGTTTTTTTTCGTTCCCAAAAGGCTCAAGAACAAACCAAACCCCAGGAGAAAAGAAAAAAATTGGGCATCGCAGAAGGGTAAAGGAAAAGGAAATGTCCTTTTCCATCCTCCTGCAGCCTCCGGTAAAACGCAATGACTTGTGCGTACCAGTGGGGGAAGGCTTCAAAGTTTCCTCCTCCTTTGGGCCAGCATGACAGAAAGTCAATATATTTTGGACATGCTGTCCCAAGGTTACAGGATAGAATTTTCAGATCGCCCGCCAGAAAGATTCTTTGTAACAAACTTACCAAGGGGTCTAACAAAGGCCCTAGCCATGAAGAACCTTTTAAAGGATCTGGGGCACCAGAGGGTCGTGATACCAGTATCCCCAGAAGAACAGGGTCGGGGTTTCTATTCACACATCTTTCTGATAAGAAAACCATCCGGAAACTTCCGTCTTATTCTCAACCTGAAACCCCTGAACAAGTCGGTCCTATACAAAAAGTTTTGTATGGACTCAATTTTCACAGTCAGGAACATTCTGACAAAGATTGTTTTTATGGCATCAATCGATCTGAGGGATGCTTATCTTCATGTTCCTGTAGCACCTCAGTCCCAGAAATTCCTGAGGTTTGCGGTGAATATGGGCAAAGAGATTATCCAACTTCTGTTCAGGTCCCCTCCCTTCGGCCTGTCGTCAGCTCCTCGTATTTTTACGAAGATAATGGCGGAAGCTCTTGCCCCTCTTCGACTCCAGGGATTGCGGTAATTCCATATCTGGACGACCTCCTCTTTTTTGCCCCATCCAGGGAAAAGTTGCAGGAGGATTTGAACAAAGCCCGCAGTCATTTGGAGTCACTAGGGTGGATAGTGAATGTTCAAAAATCAAATTTCATCCCAGCTCAGCAAGTACTGTTTCTGGGTTACTTGATAGATTCGGTGGAGCAAAAGATTTTTCTCCCAGAAGAGAAAAAGATCAAGGTTCAAAGGGTAATAACGGCACTACAAACAAATCAACTGATTTCAGTCCGAAAGGCTATGTCGGCTCTGGGGACATTAACCTCTTCCATGCCAGCCATCTAATGGGCAAGGCTGCATTTCAGGGCTCTCCAGAGGTTCCTTCTAAGGACATGAAACCACAGGACAGAGTTTGGATACAAAAGTAAAGATCTCCACCAGAGTCAAACCTTCACTTTGGTGGTGGAAAAGTCAGGTGGTGCTGCAAAGAGGTCTTCTTTGGTCTTTTCCAACCGGAAAAGTGGTCACATCAGATGCCAGTTTGCGGGGATGGGGGCCCACATGGGTCAGGCCTTAGCGCAGGGAACATGGTCCCAGTTCGAGGCCCAAAAACCCTCAAACTGGAGAGAGCTGAAAGCGGTTGTCCTAGCATTAGCTTTCTTCTCTCAAAGCCTCATAGGTTGCCATGTCCAGATTTTGTCAGACAATGCCACTACCATAGCCTACCTGAACAAACAGGGAGGCACAAGAAGCGGGGCTCTTCACGTACTGTCAGTACAGATTCTGAAGTGGGCGGAGAACCACTTACTATCTCTATCCGCAGTCCATCTCAAAGGCACATTAAACGAAGTAGCGGATTATCTGAGCCAACAGAAGGTTCAGGAATCAGATTGGAGTCTGAACAGGGAGGTGTTTGCATTAATCACCAGTGCTTGGGGCCTTCCGCAGGTAGACCTGTTTGCTTCAAAACAAAACGCGCAGCTCCCAAAATTTTTCTCCCTTCATAGAGAGAACTGCTCTCAGGGGATAGATGCTCTGGCACATCCGTGGAATTTTCACCTAGGATATGCTTTTCCTCCATTCAGGCTAATCCCTCTAGTGTTGAGAAAAATTCTGAGAGAGAGTATCAATAATTTTGATCACTCCATATTGGCCAAAGAGAGCTTGGTGTTCCACAATTCTTCAGTTGGCAATCAAACCATGTTGGCATCTTCCGCTCAGTCAGGATCTGTTGATTCAGGGACCAGTGCATCATCCAGATATAGGCAGGTTAAAGCTCACTGCCTGGTATCTGAGGAGCAGTTAATGAGAAGCAAAGGCTTTTCAGAACATTTAACTACTACATTGCTTTCCAGTAGGAAAAAGGTAACCAGGGATATTTACGCCAAAGTATGGAAAGTCTCTGTTTCTTTCTGTCATTCAGAACATAGGGATGTTAAAGACCTAGTTTCAGTGCTGGAATTTTTGCAAAAAGATGCAGACAAGAATCTGGCGGTCAGCACTCTTAAGGTGCAGGTGGCCGCCTTGGGAGTTTATCTGGAGAGATCCTTATCTTCAGAAACTCTGGTCATGAGATTTTTCAAAGCACTTTCCAGGTCTAGACCGGTCCCGGTGAGGCATTTCCCAAATTGGGATCTCTCGGTGGTTCTGCAAGCTCTGGCAAAAGAACCATTTGAGCCTTTACAGGCCATATCCCTAAAGAATTTAACTTTTGAAGACTATTTTTCTGGTCCCAATTACTTCAGCAAGAAGGATTAGTGAACTGCATGCCCTATCAGTAAAAGAGCCTTTTTTTGTCAGTTTTTCCTGATAGAGTTGTCCTTAAAGTAGATCCAGGGTTTTTGCCAAAAGTGGCAACCTTTAGTAACAGGAGATTACTCTACCAACCTTTTGCGCTAACCCTTTGGGTACAAAGGAAGAGCAGTTTCACAATTTGGACGTAAGACGTATCCTATTACATTGTTTGGAATCAACGGGAGGGTTTAGAGCTTCAAATTCATTATTTGTTCTTTTTTCTGGAAACAAAAAAGGCCAACAAGCATCGAAAGGACCATTGGCTAGATGGCTTAAGACAGCTATTTCTGTAGCCTACTCTCAAATTGGTTTATCTTCCCCGCTGGGAATTAGGGCTCATTTAACGAGCGCCCAGGCCACTACATGGGCAGAAAGAGCTGGTGCCACCCCAGATCAGATTTGTAAGGCGGCTACGTGGTCAAGCTACTTAACGTTTGTCCGTCATTACAGACTAGATCTCCTGTCAGCAGGGGATCAGACTTTTGGCAGAAAGGTTCTGCAGGCTGTGGTCCCTCCCTGGGGGTAAGTCTCTATTATCCTCTCAAGTGCTGTCCTGAAAGACGATATGGAAAACAAGTTACCGGTAAGTCTAACTTGAATTTTCTCTTGAGTCTTTCAGGACAGCAGCATCCCGCCCTGTGTGTGTGTGTGTGTATGTGTGTGTGTGTGTGTATATATATATATATATATATATATATATATATATATATATATATATATATAAATATATTGTGACTAATCATATCTCGATTATGTGTTCCAGTTTGGGGCTGGAGGTTCTCTACTACTACTACTGACAATGTGTGGAAAGGAGCCTCCTTTTAAAGTTTTGGTGGAAGAGGTGTTTCCTGTTTGCAAGGGGAGGAGTCACTCTCTCTCAAGTGCTGTCCTGAAAGACTCATGGAAAACAAGTTACCGGTAAGTCTAACTTGAATTTTCCCCCCTCACCTTCCAGGACAGCTACTTGAGAGATGATCGGCTCCGCCCTCTACAGGAAACACAAATCCGAATTTAAAAGGCCCCTCCCTTTCCTCTGACCCTCAGTTGTTTTATGTTTCCAGACCCTCCAGGAGCACCGACACTTTTTTTGTTTTCTTAAGGTCTGGTAACTGTGGTTGGTGGACCCCCCTGCTCTGGTTTCATCCAGGACTGGTTGTGGCCAAGTCCTGGATGACAGTCTGTACCAGAAGGGTTTCCTATTTCTAAGGGTTACTTGCCTTTATAAATGGTGGCAACTCCCTTCCTTTTTTCCCAGCGCTGCTGTGTGGAACTGTGTCCTCTTCTATAATGCTTCATTTCGGTGTACCAAGATGGCGTCAGGAGGACTTCCGGTGATGCAGAAAGATGGCGCTGGAACCGGAAGTCACATGATGCACTTCCGGATGCCAAGTTTTTATAAGGAGCATGGTGTGGAGACACTGAGGACATGCTGCAGGGGAATGGCCTGCTAAAAACGCCATTCTAGGTGCAGTTTTTGTGGTACAGCAGCAGTCTTCTCTGCGACCGTTCTCCGCTTGCTTCATGGAGCTTGAGGACAGGTCTGAGGATGGAACGTCCGCTCATATTGAACCAGCGGCAGCATCCGGGTCCCATACTGCCCCCAAGGTAAGCCCTGGTCCGTAGATAGCTACAGCAAGGGACTTCTTTTGTATGGATCCTTTTAATTTATGGTCCTTGTTTCTGCTCTTTTCTAGGCCAAACCGATGAAGAAGAAATGTGGGAACTGTAGAGCCAGGCTCTCTGATAGTTATAAAAAGCTATTTTGTGAGGATTGTATCCCTCCCAGAGCTAGTTCAGAGTCTTCCTCCTTTAAGGAGTTAATGACTTCTATGAAGGAGGTAGTGGACTCTTTTCAGTCACTGAATGACAGGGTTGCTAGTATAGGCCCTCCCTCTTCTAGACCCATAGCTCAAGATCCTTCAACCTCTGCCAAGTCCCTTCCCTTATTAGTATCTGAGACTATTAGTTCACACAATACCTCTGATCTGGAGGAAGGTGAGAATTCAGTCTCTTCATCTGATGAAAAGTCTGCATCAGATGAAGATACAGGTAGCTCATCTAAGTATCTTTTTCCAGTTGAGGATATTGATGAACTATTAAAAGCAATTTATACCTCAGAGCAGATTGAGATGCCACAACAAACCCAATCTGTACAGGATAAAATGTGTAGGGGCCTTCAGGGATGGAAATCTAGAACCTTTCCGGTACATCAGTCTCTGAGACATGATTCTGTCTGAATGGAAAGAACCTGAAAAGGTGGTTCCAATCCAGAGGACACAAGATTTCCTTTTCAGCCTGATTTTGAGGAGGTTTTCTTTAAGTATCCTAGATTAGATGCCCCTATGTCACAGGTGTCCAAAAGATCAGATCTTTCTTTTGAGGATTCTGGGGTCCTTAAGGATCAAATGGATAGAAAAGCCGACTCATTGCTGCATAGGGCCTGGGATGCTTCAGCTTTTTCTTTAGGCCCAGCGGTGGCATCCACCTGTGTGGCTAGAAATTTAGACGTATGGGTTCAGCGTCTAGATGATCTTCTGGCATCTGACACCCCCAAGGAAGAGATTAGAGAATCCCTCCCACTCATTGTCAAGTCAGTCGCCTTCTTAGCTGACGCAGCAGCAGATTCAGTGAAATCTGCAGCTAGTGCTTCTGCTCTCATTAAAGTGGGAGTGCTGCGAAAAAAATTTTTTTTAGATGTCAGCAGCTGCAAATACTGCAGCTGCTGACTTTTAAAATAAGGTCACTCACCTGTCCCGGGGTCCAGCGATGTCGGCACCCGAGACCGAACCGTCCCTCGATCCTCGGGTGCTGCCGCCGCCATTCTCAGTGAGGGAATCGGGAAGTGAAGCGTTGCGGCTTCACTTCCCGATTCCCTACTGCACATACGCGAGTCGCGCTGCGTTTTCTCAATGGTCCCCGCTATCTCCTGGGACCTGTGTCTTTCCCAGGAGACAGCGGGAGGGGGCGTGACTCCCATGGGAGTCTATTCCCGGAAGTGGGTGCAGATACCTGTCTTAGACAGGTATCTGCACCCCCCCCCTGAAAGGTGCCAACTGTGACACCGGAGAGGGGGAGGAATCCGATGAGCAGAAGTTCCACTTTTGGGTGGAACTCCGCTTTAATTCAGCTAGGCGAGCTATCTGGCTTAAATCTTGGGAAGGTGACCTTACTTCCAAAGATAAGCTCTGTGGCATTCCTTTCGAAGGCAAACTATTGTTTGGTTCTTCCTTAGAAGAAGTCTTATCTCGTTCCTCTGAGAAAGGTAAACAATTCCCTTCTTCCCAAAGGAATAAGCCCCAGAATAAGAGGCCTTTTCGTGGCTTCCAAAACCAGGCTAATTTTAAAGCCAACAGGCAACAGACTAAAAAGAAATGGTCCTTTAACAAAGACAAATAAAAAGGGAAACTCCCTTTGCTCCTTTAGCCCCTTCCAAAAATACCCAGTGACGCCAGGTTAGGGGTAGGGGGAAGATTGTGCCATTTCATCAAGGAATGGGCAGAGATTTCCACCGATTCCTTTATCCTTCAAACTCTGGAAAAGGGTTACAGATTGGAATTCAAAAATCTCCGCCCCAGAAGTTTTTTCTTACCCACCTACCAAGAGAGACGGCAAGCCATGTTAAATTTGATCTCTGTGTGGGAAACCATTATTTCTCCTGTCCCAGAAATTCAGAAGTTCCGGGGATTTTATTCTCATGTCTTTCTGGTCAAGAAAGCTTTCGGCGGCTTTCGTATGGTCATAAATTTAAGCGTCCTGAACCAATACATAGTTTACAGACGTTTCTGTATGGAGAACATTTATTCGGTAAGAAATCTGTTGTTACCAAAGGTCTTCATGGTGACCCTGGACCTTCAGGACGCTTATCTTCATGTACCAATCTGCCAGAGCCACCCAAGGTTCCTCAGGTTTGCAGTGCTCATAGGAAATGAGCCGTCTCACTGGCAGTTCAATGCCCTTCCTTTTGGTCTCTCGGCAGCGCCGAGGATTTTTACAAAAATCATGGCCGAAGTCATGGCCTTTTTTCGGATTCAAGGTGTATCAATCGTCCCATATCTAGACGATTTTTTTATTTTTATTTTTTTCACAGGGCAAGGAGTCCCTTATTCAAGACCTACAGTTGGTTTTGCAGACCTTTCAAAAATTAGGGTGGAAGGTCAACCAGCAGAAGTCTTGCCTAGTACCCTCACAGAGCATACTTTTCCTGGGTTATCTAATAGACTCTGTTGCCCTAATGATTTTTCTTCCCGAAGAGAAAATTCTTCTCTCTGTGCAGACCTTCAAAATGCTCCCTCAGACCTCCCTTCGGCAGATCATGCAGTTGCTGGGCCTAATGACTGCGGCCATTCCAGGGGTGCCTTGGGCCCAATTGCACTCCAGACCCCTTCAGGCTTTTCTTTTGCTCCATTGGGATCGCAGGAATAATTCTCTGGATCAGCTGGTATAACTACCAGAAGGGAATTTTCTAGATCTCGCCTGGTGGGAGCGTCGAGAACATCTGCAGAGAGGGAAGGATTGGACACAACATTGCCCGGTCAAAATTACCACAGACGCCAGTCTGTAGGGTTGGGGTGCTCACTCACAGGGCTGGCAGGCTCAAGGAGCCTGGTTGCCAGAGGAAGCAGGTCGCTCCTCAAATTTCAGAGAGCTTCTGGCTGTGAGGAAAGCACTTCTGTCACTGGGAGAGAGGGTCTATTCAAAGGACCTTTTATTATTTTTAGACAATGCCACAACAGTGGCATACTTGAACAAGCAAGGGGGCACTTGCTCGGAATCGGTTCTGTCATTAACGCAGCAGATTCTGTCCTGGGCAGAGATCTATGTCACTTCAGTAAGGGCAGTCCACATCAAGGGGTCAGAAAATGTGCTGGCGGACTTTGAGCAGGGTGAGCATCAGTTCCAGCGGTTGGGAACTACATCAAAGCATGTTCCAGGAGGTGGTGCCAAGATGGGGTCTCCCCACAGTGGATCTTTTTGCCTCCAGTCCCAACAAGAAACTACCAGCGTTCTTCTCTCTGGAGAGAGAAACAGATTCCTTGGGGGCGGATGCACTGTCCTTCCCTTGGGATTTCAGCCTGGCCTATGCCTTCCCTCCTTTTCCCCTTTTGCCCCTAGTGGTTCAGAAAATTATTCAGGACAGAGCAGAAGTCATTCTGATTGCCCCTGGTGGCCCAGGAGGAGTTGGTTCTCCTCCTCCTGAAGGCCCTATCTGTGTATACTCCCTGGCCCCTACCAGTTCAGAAGGATCTACTCCATCAGGGACTGGTATTGCATCCAAACCCTCAGACCTTCCATTTGACAGCCTGGAGGCTGAGCGGCCCATCCTACAGTTAAATGGGTGTTCAGAGAGGGTTATTAATACTGTCCTGGACAGCTGTAAGTTGGTCACAAGAAGAATCTATGGGAAAGTTTGGAAAACTTTTATTTCCTGGCAAAGGAAATCTGGCTTAGCTTCTTTTTCCACTCCCTGTATTTTAGATTTTCTGCAGCAGCGAGTGAAAGGGGGGCTCTCTGTCAGCACCCTTAGACCCCATTCACACAGGGGCAACACGACTTGCAGGTCGCCTCACCGAGGCGACCTGCACATGACTGCCCGGGCGACTTGCAAAATGACTTCTGTATAGAAGTCTATGCAAGTCGCCCCCGAAGTCGTACAGGAACCTTTTTCTAAGTCGGAGCGACTTGCGTCGCTCCCCTTAGAACGGTTCCATAGCACAGAACGGGAGGCGACTTGTCAGGCGACTAGGTCGCCTGACAAGTCGTCCCTGTGTGAATGGGCTCTTAGGGTTCAGGTTGCTGCCCTATCTTTATTTTCAGAGAGAAGACTAGTGGAAGATCCCTTACTCAGGAGCTTCCTTTTAGCCAGATGTAGACATACTCCCAGGATCTTCAAACATGTTCCTCCCTGGGATCTGTCATTGGTATTAAATGCACTAACAAGGGCTCCTTTTGAGCCTTTGCATGAGGCTTCCCTGAAAATGATTTCTTTGAAGTTGTCCTTCCTTTTGGCTATTACATCAGGGTGAAGGATTTCTGATCTAGAGTCCTCTTTCCTGTAAACATCCCTTCCTGAGGATTTTAGAGGACAGCGTGGTGATTACACCCGATCCACTCTATTTACCCAAAGTTTCTTCCAACTTTCATAGGTCCCAGGAGGTAGTCCTCCCTAGTTTCTGCACCTCTCCCAAAAATGCGGAAGAGGAAAGGTTTGGTCTTTTAGACGTAAAGAGATGTCTTCTGCTTTATCTAGAAAAGACCAGTGGGTTTAGGAGTTCCTCCCAACTGTTAGTTTTTTTTTCAGTGGCCCCAAGAAGGGGTCCAAAGCATCTAAAAGTTCTATTGCTAGGTGGATTAAGGGAGCTATCGGTGAAGCATATAAAGCGTCAGGTCGCACCCCTCCTTCTAGAATTAGGGCCCATTCAACGATTTCCATGGCCACATCATGGGCAGAAAGAGCAGGAGCTTCATGGGAAGATATCTCTAAAGCTGCCGTCTGGTCCTCCTCTCATGCATTTGTCAAGCATTATAGAGTTCAGATGCTTTCCAGCCAGGACCTTTCCTTTGGTAGGAAAGTGCTTCAGGCTGTCGTCCCTCCCTAAGGTATTAAGTCTTGCTTATCCTCTCAAGTAGCTGTCCTGGAAGGTGAGGGGGGGAAAACCCCCGTTAGACTTACCGGTAACGGTATTTCCAGGAACCTTCCAGGACAGCGTCTATATTCCCACCCTATTCTATTTTTTCACTGGTCAACCATGTTTTCCTGGTGATGGTGTGTTTTCTATTTTTTTTCCTTTGCCGAGTGCACCTTCGGTGGAGGTTACTTGATCTTCTAAACAACTGAGGGTCAGAGGAAAGGGAGGGGCCTTTTAAATCCTTTTAAATTATATCTGATTTGTGTTTCCTGTAGAGGGCAGAGCTGATCATCTCTCAAGTAGCTGTCCTGGAAGGTTCCTGGAAATACCATTACCGGTAAGTCTAACGGGGTTTTTTTCACTGCTAAATGGGTTAAAAACAAAATCTCCCATTGGACCAATACGTTTACAATGCAGATGTGTCATACACACACCCCCCCTCTATGATATCTTACAATACAGTATGATTTTACTGTGGAAATGTAAAGCTGCAGAGCCCTAAATGAGCACCAGCACAGGGCACACACCCGCACTGAGTTCATTAAAGGCTGCCGCCCGTTCTCTGCTAAGTCGGGTGTCCAGGTTTCAGGCAGCCTGAAAATCCATACCAGACCCTTATCCGAGCACACAGCCCGGCAGGTCAGGAATAGGGTAACAATCAAGCGCCCCCACCCCGTCCTGGACCATACTAGGCCACATGCCCTCAACATGGGGGAGGGGTGGGTGGTGCTTTTGGGTGGGGGGGCCTGTGCCCCCCCATTCCGAAGCACTCTGTTCCCATGTTGATTGGGAGAAGGGCCTCTTCCAGACAACCCTGGCTGTTGGTGGTCGGGGGGCCTTTTCCTTCTAATTTTCTTCTCCCTCAGGTGATGTCTTCATCCTCTGGTTCTCCTCTCTCTGCTGATGTCTTCTTCCACTGCCGTTTCTCCTCTCTGCTACCTTCTCACTCCTGTTCTTCCTCCGATGCTCTCTCCCACTGTAATGCTAGGGCTGCCATGTGCCATTACTTATATAGCCATGGGGCGGGGCAACACGGTGATGTCATCTGGAGACCCCACCCCCTTGTGACATCACTGCCCAGGCATTATGGCGCGGTGTCAAGAGGGCAAGGCCTCCGGATGACGTCACTAGGTAGCCCCGCCCCCATGGCTATATAAGCAATGGCACACGGTGGCCCTAGCATTGCAGCGGGAGAGAGTGTTGACAGAACATCGGATGAAGAATAGAGGGAGAAGGCAGCGGAGAGAGGAGAACCAGCAGAGGGAGAATACAGCGGAAAGTGGAGAACTGGCAGAGGTAGAAGACAGAGGAGACCCGGCAGAGGGAGAAGACAGCGGAGAGAGGAGACCCGGCAGAGGGAGAAGACAGCGGAGAGAGGAGACCCGGCAGAGGGAGAAGACGGCGGAGAGAGGAGACCCGGCAGAGGGAGAAGACGGCGGAGAGAGGAGACCCGGCAGAGGGAGAAGACGGCGGAGAGAGGAGACCCGGCAGAGGGAGAAGACGGCGGAGAGAGGAGACCCGGCAGAGGGAGAAGACGGCGGAGAGAGGAGACCCGGCAGAGGGAGAAGACAGCGGAGAGAGGAGACCCGGCAGAGGGAGAAGACAGCGGAGAGAGGAGACCCGGCAGAGGGAGAAGACAGCGGAGAGAGGAGACCCGGCAGAGGGAGAAGACAGCGGAGAGAGGAGACCCGGCAGAGGGAGAAGACAGCGGAGAGAGGAGACCCGGCAGAGGGAGAAGACAGCGGAGAGAGGAGACCCGGCAGAGGGAGAAGACAGCGGAGAGAGGAGACCCGGCAGAGGGAGAAGACAGCGGAGAGAGGAGACCCGGCAGAGGGCGAAGACAGCGGAGAGAGGAGACCCGGCAGAGGGACAACCGGCAGCTGAAGAAGACATCGCCAGAGGGGAAAGAAATCAGAAGAAGAGACGCCGGAACTGCTTCAATAAATTACTTTGTCAAAAACCTGAGTACTGTGTTTTAATTTTTACTCCTTTTTTTTTTTTTTTTTTTTTTTTTTTTTGGGGGAGGGGTGAATGGGTGGGTACATTGTACCCCAAACTCATTCACATAGGGTGGGGGCCAGGATCTGAGGGCCCCCTTGTTAAAGGGGCTTCCAGATTTCAATAAGCCCCCCACCCGCAGACCCTGAGAACCACCGGCCAGGGTTGTCAGGAAGAGGCCATTGTCCCCATTAACATGGGAACAAGGTGCTTTGGGGTGGAGGGGCAATGCCACTCACCCCACCATGTTGAGGGCACGTGGCCTGGTATGGTCCGGGGGGAGTGCTCGCCGCCCTCCCTCCCCTGCCGGGCTGCATGTTCAGATAAGTGTCTGGTATGGATTCCAGGGGGTGCCCCAGACACGTATGTGTTTTTTTTTTTTTTTTTTTTTTTTTCCATTTTGGCGAGGGTTCCCCTTCAAGATCCTCAGCACACAAGCCGCACCGAAAGTCGGACCATCATGATCTGATTTCTGGTGCGACTTCTATTCAAATTAATGGGCTCTCATAGGGAACCATTGATTTTGACATGTCAAAAAAACGCTTGGTGAGGCTTAACGCAGCTGTATCCAGCGTTGAGCTGCATTTTAGCAGCTTTTACCATTGTCAGACATTTTTACAGCTCTAACGCCGGTCCTCAGAATGCGCTGGCCCTGGGGTTTTTTTTTTGTGTTTTGTTTTTTTTGCAGCTTGAAAACACCTATGCCACTTACAGCTCCTAAAAGCCTGTGTGTATATGAGGCCATAGAATAACATTTAAGCTCCAAAAAAAAGTCTGCTGCTAAAAGCAGCTGTAAAAACGCCCCGTGTGCATGAGGCCTTATGTGTGAAGGGGTGTAAATGTAAATATTATAAGATATCATAGAGGGGGGTGTGTATGACACATCTGCATTGTAAATATATTGGTCCAATGGAAGATTTTATTTTCAACCCATTTAGAAGTGAAAAAGTCAGTTTGGAACCAATGGGTTGATATTTGGGGCCCTGTATCTTTAAATTTCCACAGTAAAATCTCACCGTATTGTAAATGTTGGAGAGGGTGATGTATGTGTGACAACTCTGTGTAATCATTATTTTATATATTACATTATCTTATATTTAGTTTTTCTGTGTTGAATATTCTACCAATAAATCATCTGATAGGGAGACCTCTGATTACAAGTGTCTGATGTCTCCAGTCTCTGGCACCGGCCCCATGTTTGCCCCTCACTGCTGTCACTAACACTGGAGCTCTGTTCTTGTGTCTCCAAGTGACAGCTCAGCTCTCCCACACAGAATCCTCCCTGTCCTGCATATCTCCATACCAGCAGAGATGGGGGCAGTCCGTGGTGTAGGTGAGGGGGTGGTACCTCAATCCAGTAGGTGGCGATGTTCCATCAGAACCCCGGAGACCATCACCTAGTGTTGCTGAGTGCGGTCTGCAAGTTATGGGCTCCGGCAGGCAGGAGAGGCGGAGTGATCTGACATCACTCTCCTCCTGCTCAAGCTCCGCCCACCATTGGGCAGCAGGCGCAACAGGCTGAACGGCGCTGCAGGCTGCCTCTTCTCCCCTGCAGCCTGCACAGGTACATTCTATGATACTGGTGACTGAGAATAATGAGTAGAAATAAATAGCAGGCTTTCCACACAGCAGAAGAACGAGGGAGCGAGGTAGAGCCCTGTGTACAGTAAGACTTTGCAGTCTCATGTATGGGGCTCAGCAGTTTCTTCTAGAACTAACTTGTAAAACTTTATTTTACAGGAAGATAGGAGGTAATAGTTTCTAGAGAGGGAGTGGACTGGGGGATTCAGAGTGATTATCTGTGCCTCATGCAGAGCAATGTTTTACTGAAGCAAGGATGGACAGGTGTTCCATACATCCCTGTGCTGGAAGTCCCATTGTTATCTATTGGGACAAAGGGGCTGTACAGACACGGCTGCTATTCTCAATGTGACATTGGTGTGAGGTGTACAGCCCCAAAGCACTCAGGGTGAGTCCAGGGACAAGAAGCCCCCACATGGATATCATATTGGGACACAGCGGCTGTGTCCATGCAGCCACCAATGGGACTGCTTTTATGGGAATGTATGGAACACCTGTACATCCCTGTGTGGGTGAACAGGGCCCACATCAAATCACCGGTGTGAATCAGGCTTTAGGGCTGTGGGGGGTGAGATTTACTGGAGGTAGAGAGGGGATTGGGGCTGCTGGGTAAGATCTGAGCTGGGGAGGATATGGGCTGGAGAAGAGGGGTTTGTACTGTCTCTAGAGGGAATCATTTTTGGCTGTATTTTGTACAGTGGCCTGGGCATCACGTACTGCACTCTCTACATTACTTACTCCTGATCCCTGCACTCTCTGCATTGCTTACCCCTGATCCCTGCACTCTCTGCATTGCTTACCCCTGATCCCTGCACTCTCTGCATTGCTTACCCCTGATCCCTGCACTCTCTGCATTACTTACCCCTGATCCCTGCACTCTCTGCATTGCTTACCCCTGATCCCTGCACTCTCTGCATTACTTACCCCTGATCCCTGCACTCTCTGCATTGCTTACCCCTGATCCCTGCACTCTCTGCATTGCTTACCCCTGATCCCTGCACTCTCTGCATTGCTTACTCCTGATCCCTGGTCACAGGATCAGATCTTCATTTACTGGAACCGTCTCTCCATTCCCCACCATATATCTGTAATTGTTTCTTGCTTCAGCCCTCTAATGCCGCGTACACATGAGCGGTTTTGACGCCAGAATAAACTCAGAAGGTTTGTCCGATGGAATTCCGCTCAACCTGTCTTACATACACACGGTCACACCAAAGTTCGACCGTCAAGAATGCGGTGATGTACACAACGTATGACAACACTAGAAAGACCGAGCGCTTCCGTCTCGTACTTGCTTCACAGCATGTGCCGTTATTGGTACATTGGAACAGCATACAGACGAGCGGTTTTCCCGATAAGTAATTCGTTCCGTGGGAAAAATTTTAAAACATGTTCTCTATCTAAGTCCGTCTGAATTTTCGACGGAAAAAGTCAGATGGGGCATACACACGGTCGGAATATACAATTAAAAGCTCCCATCAGACTTTTTCTGATGGACATTCCGCTTGTGTGTACGCGGCATAAGTCTATAGATCTCATATCAGTGATCAGTAGGGATGAGCTTCGAGTTCGAGTCGAACTCATGTTCGACTTGAACATTGGCTGTTCGCAAGTTCGCCGAACAGCGAACAATTTGGGGTGTTCGCGGCAAATTCGAATGCCGCAGAACACCCTTTAAAAGTCTATGGGAGAAATCAAAAGTGCTAATTTTAAAGGCTTATATGCAAGTTATTGTCATAAAAAGTGTTTGGGGACCCGGGTCCTGCCCCAGGGGACATGGATCAATGCAAAAAAAAGTTTTAAAAACGGCCATTTTTTCAGGAGCAGTGATTTTAACCACTTGCCGACCGCCTCACGCATATATACGTGAGCAGAGTGGCACGGGCAGGCAAAATCACGTACCTGGTACGTGATTGCCTTCCCGCGGGCGGGGGGTCCGATCGGACCCCCCCCGGTGCCATCGGCGGTCGGCGTTTGGCTGGGAGAGTTGAGAGACGAGGGGGAGACCATCCGATCGTGGCCCCCCCCTCGCGATCGCTCCCAGCCAATGAGAAACATCCCCTGCCTCTGTATAGTACACAGAGGCAGAGGATGTGATGTCATCTCTCCTCGGCTGGCCAGTTTCCGTTCCAGCACCGAGGAGAGAAGACATGTAAGTGCACAACACAAACACACAACACAGTAGAACATGCCAGGCACACTAAACACCCCCGATCCCCCCCCGATCCCCCCCCGATCCCCCCCCAATCACCCCCCCCCCCTGTCACAAACTGACACCAAGCAGGTTTTTTTGTTTTGTTTTTTTCCTGATTACTGCATAGTGTCAGTTTGTGACAGTTAGCAGTGGTAGGACAGTTAGTATTAGCCCCCTGTAGGTCTAGGGTACCCCCCTAACCCCCCCTAATAAAGTTTTAACCCCTTGATCACCCCCCGTCACCAGTGTCGCTAAGCGATCATTTTTCTGATCGCTGTATTAGTGTCGCTGGTGACGCTAGTTAGGAACGTAAATATTTAGGTTCGCCGTCAGCGTTTTATAGCGACAGGGACCCCCATATACTATCTAATAAATGTTTTAACCCCTTGATTGCCCCCTAGTTAACCCTTTCACCACTGATCACCGTATAACTGTTATGGGTGACGCTGGTTAGTTCGTTTATTTTTTTTAGTGTCAGGGCACCCGCCGTTTATTACCGAATAAAGGTTTAGCCCCCTGATCGCCCGGCGGTGATATGCGTCGCCCCAGGCAGCGTCAGATTAGCGCCAGTACCGCGAACACCCACGCACGCACCGTACACGCACCGTACACCTCCCTTAGTGGTATAGTATCTGAACACATCAATATCTGATCCGATCAGATCTATACTAGCGTCCCCAGCAGTTTAGGGTTCCCAAAAACGCAGTGTTAGCGGGATCAGCCCAGATACCTGCTAGCACCTGCGTTTTGCCCCTCCGCCCAGCCCACCCAAGTGCAGTATCGATCGATCACTGTCACTTACAAAACACTAAACGCATAACTGCAGCGTTCGCAGAGTCAGGCCTGATCCCTGCGATCGCTAACAGTTTTTTTGGTAGCATTTTGGTGAACTGGCAAGCACCAGCCCCAGGCAGCGTCAGATTAGCGCCAGTACCACTAACACCCACGCACGCACCGTACACCTCCCTTAGTGGTATAGTATCTGATCGGATCAATATCTGATCCGATCAGATCTATACTAGCGTCCCCAGCAGTTTAGGGTTCCCAAAAACGCAGTGTTAGTGGGATAAGCCCAGATACCTGCTAGCACCTGTGTTTTGCCCCTCCGCCCGGCCCAGCCCACCCAAGTGCAGTATCGATCGATCACTGTCACTTTTTTTTGTAGCGTTTTGGTGAACTGGCAAGCGCCAGCGGCCTAGTACACCCCGGTCGTAGTCATACCAGCACTGCAGTAACACTTGGTGACGTGGCGAGTCCCATAAGTGCAGTTCAAGCTGGTGAGGTGACAAGCACAAGTAGTGTCCCGCTGCCACCAAGAAGACAAACACAGGCCCGTCGTGCCCATAATGCCCTTCCTGCTGCATTCGCCAATCCTAATTGGGAACCCACCACTTCTGCAGCGCCCGTACTTCCCCCATTCACATCCCCAACCAAATGCAGTCGGCTGCATGAGAGGCATTTTCTTTATGTCCTCCCGAGTACCCCTACCCAACAAACCCCCCCAAAAAAGATGTCGTGTCTGCAGCAAGCGCGTATATAGACGTGACACCCGCTATTATTGTCCCTCCTGTCCTGATAATCCTGGTCTTTGCATTGGTGAATGTTTTGAACGCTACCATTCACTAGTTGAGTATTAGCGTAGGGTACAGCATTGCACAGACTAGGCACACTTTCACAGGGTCTCCCAAGATGCCATCACATTTTGAGAGACCCGAACCTGGAACCGGTTACAGTTATAAAAGTTACAGTTACAAAAAAAAAGTGTAAAAAAAAAAAAAAAACACAAACAAAAATAAAAAAAAATAGTTGTCGTTTTATTGTTCTCTCTCTCTCTATTCTCTCTCTGGTGTTCTGCTCTTTTTTACTGTATTCTATTCTGCAATGTTTTATTGTTATTATGTTTTATCATGTTTGCTTTTCAGGTATGCAATTTTTTATACTTTACCGTTTACTGTGCTTTATTGTTAACCATTTTTTTGTCTTCAGGTACGCCATTCACGACTTTGAGTGGTTATACCAGAATGATGCCTGCAGGTTTAGGTATCATCTTGGTATCATTCTTTTCAGCCAGCGGTCGGCTTTCATGTAAAAGCAATCCTAGTGGCTAATTAGCCTCTAGACTGCTTTTACAAGCAGTGGGAGGGAATGCCCCCCCCCCCCCCCACCGTCTTCCGTGTTTTTCTCTGGCTCTCCTGTCTCAACAGGGAACCTGAGAATGCAGCCGGTGATTCAGCCAGCTGACCATAGAGCTGATCAGAGACCAGAGTGGCTCCAAACATCTCTATGGCCTAAGAAACCGGAAGCTACGAGCATTTTAGGACTTAGATTTCGCCGGATGTAAACAGCGCCATTGGGAAATTGGGAAAGCATTTTATCACGCCGATCTTGGTGTGGTCAGATGCTTTGAGGGCAGAGGAGAAATCTAGGGTCTAATAGACCCCAATTTTTTCAAAAAAGAGTACCTGTCACTACCTATTGCTATCATAGGGGATATTTACATTCCCTGAGATAACAATAAAAATGATTTAAAAAAAAATATGAAAGGAACAGTTTAAAAATAAGATAAAAAAGCAAAAAAATAATAAAGAAAAAAAAAAAAAAAAAAAAAAAAAAAAAGCACCCCTGTCCCCCCTGCTCTCGCGCTAAGGCGAACGCAAGCGTCGGTCTGGCGTCAAATGTAAACAGCAATTGCACCATGCATGTGAGGTATCACCGCGAAGGTCAGATCGAGGGCAGTAATTTTAGCAGTAGACCTCCTCTGTAAATCTAAAGTGGTAACCTTTAAAGGCTTTTAAAAATGTATTAATTTTGTTGCCACTGCACGTTTGTGCGCAATTGTAAAGCATGTCATGTTTGGTATCCATGTACTCGGCCTAAGATCATCTTTTTTATTTCATCAAACATTTGGGCAATATAGTGTGTTTTAGTGCATTAAAATTTAAAAAAGTGTGTTTTTTCCACAAAAAATGCGTTTGAAAAATCGCTGCGCAATTACTGTGTGAAAAAAAAAAATGAAACACCCACCATTTTAATCTGTAGGGCATTTGCTTTAAAATAATATATAATGTTTGGGGGTTCAAAGTAATTTTCTTGCAAAAAAAAATAATTTTTTCATGTAATCAAAAAGTGTCAGAAAGGGCTTTGTCTTCAAGTGGTTAGAAGAGTGGGTGATGTGTGACATAAGCTTCTAAATGTTGTGCATAAAATGCCAGGACAGTTCAAACCCCCCCAAATGACCCCATTTTGGAAAGTAGACACCCCAAGCTATTTGCTGAGAGGCATGTCGAGTCCATGGAATATTTTATATTGTGACACAAGTTGCGGGAAAGAGACAAATTTTTTTTTTTTTTTTTTTTTTTTTGCACAAAGTTGTCACTAAATGTTATATTGCTCAAACATGCCATGGGGATTTGTGAAATTACACCCCAAAATAAATTCTGTTGCTTCTCCTGAGTACGGGGATACCACATGTGTGGGACTTTTTGGGAGCCTAGCCGCGTACGGGACCCCGAAAACCAAGAACCGCCTTCAGGCTTTCTAAGGCCGTAAATTTTTGATTTCACTCTTCACTGCCTATCACAGTTTCGGAGGCCATGGAAAGCCCAGGTGGCACAAACCCCCCCCAAATGACCCCATTTTGGAAAGTAGACACCCCAAGCTATTTGCTGAGAGGTATAGTGAGTATTTTGCAGCTCTCACTTTTTGTCACAAGGTTTTGAAAATTGAAAAAAGAAAAAAAAAAATTTTTTTTTCTGGTCTTTCTTCATTTTCAAAAACAAATGAGAGCTGCAAAATACTCACCATGCCTCTCAGCAAATAGCTTGGGGTGTCTACTTTCCAAAATGGGGTCATTTGGGGGGGGTTGTGCCATCTTGGCATTTTATGGCCTTCAAAACTGTGATAGGTAGTGAGGAGTGAAATCAAAAATGTATGCCCTTAGAAATCCTGAAGGTGGTGCTGGGTTTTCGGGGCCCCGTACGCGGCTAGGCTCCCAAAAAGTGCCACACATGTGGTATCCCCGTACTCAGGAGAAGCAGCTGAATGTATTTTGGGGTGCAATTCCACATATGCCCATGGCCTATGTGAGCAATATATCATTTAGTGACAACTTTTTGTAAATTTTTTTTTTTTTTTTTTTGTCATTATTCAATCACTTGGGACAAAAAAAATAAATATTCAATGGGCTCAACATGCCTCTCAGCAATTTCCTTGGGGTGTCTACTTTCCAAAATGGGGTCATTTGGGGGGGTTTGTACTGCCCTGCCATTTTAGCACCTCAAGAAATGACATAGGCAGTCATAAACTAAAAGCTGTGTAAATTCCAGAAAATGTACCCTAGTTTGTAGACGCTATAACTTTTGCGCAAACCAATAAATATACGCTTATTGACATTTTTTTTACCAAAGACATGTGGCCGAATACATTTTGGCCTAAATGTATGACTAAAATTTAGTTTATTGGATTTTTTTTATAACAAAAAGTAGAAAATATCATTTTTTTTCAAAATTTTCAGTCTTTTTCCGTTTATAGCGCAAAAAATAAAAACGGCAGAGGTGATCAAATACCATCAAAAGAAAGCTCTATTTGTGGGAAGAAAAGGACGCAAATTTCGTTTGGGTAGAGCATTGCATGACCGCGCAATTAGCAGTTAAAGCGACGCAGTGCCGAATTGTAAAAAGTGCTCTGGTCAGGAAGGGGGTAAATCCTTCCGGGGCTGAAGTGGTTAATAATGCTTAAAGTCAAACAGTAAGTGTAATATCCCTTTAAATTTTGTACCTGGGGGGTGTCTATAGTATGCCTGTAAAGGGGCGCATGTTTCCCGTGTTTAGAACAGTCTGACAGCAAAATGACATTTCGAAGGAAAAATTACATTTAAAACTACCCGCAGCTATTGCATTGCCGACAATACACATAGAAGTTCATTGATAAAAACGGCATGGGAATTCAACACAGGGAAACCCCGAACCAAAATTTAAAAAAAAAAATGACGTGGGAGTCCCCCTAAATTCCATACCAGGCCCTTCAGGTCTGGTATGGATATTAAGGGGAACCCCGGCCAAAATTTTAAAAAAAGACGTGGGGTTCCCCCTAAATTCCATACCAGACCCTTCAGGTCTGGTATGGATTTTAAGGGGAACCCCGCGCCAAAAAAAAAAAACCGGCGTGGAGCCCCCCCAAAAATCCATACAGACCCTTATCCGAGCACGCAACCTGGCAGGCCGCAGGAAAAGAGGGGGGGACGAGAGTGCGCCCCCCCCTCCTGAACCGTACCAGGCCACATGCCCTCAACATTGGGAGGGTGCTTTGGGGTAGCCCCCCAAAACACCTTGTTCCCATGTTGATGAGGACAAGGGCCTCATCCCCACAACCCTGGCCGGTGGTTGTGGGGGTCTGCGGGCGGGGGCTTATCGGAATCTGGAAGCCCACTTTAACAAGGGAACCCCCAGATCCCGGCCCCCCCCCCCTGGGTGAAATGGTAAAGGGGTACTTACCCCTACCATTTCACTAAAACCTGTTAAAAATGACAAGAGACAGTTTTTGACAATTCCTTTATTTAAATGCTTCTTCTTTCTTCTATCTTTCTTCATCTTCTTCTGGTTCTTCTGGCTCTTCTGGTTCTTCCTCCGGCGTTCTCGTCCAGCATCTCCTCCGCGGCGTCTTCTATCTTCCTCTCCTCGGGCCGCTCCGCACCCATGGCATGGAGGGAGGCTCCCGCTCTTCTGTTCATCTTCTTCTTCATCCTCTTCTCTTCTTCCTCCTTCTCTTCTTCATTTTATTCTCTGGGCTGCTCCGCATCCATGCTGGCATGGAGGGAGGCTCCCGCTGTGTGACGGCGTCTCCTCGTCTGACGGTTCTTAAATAATGGGGACGGGGCCACCGGTGACCCCGCCCCTTCTGATGCACGGGACATGACGGGACTTCCCTGTGGCATTCCCCGTGACGTCACAGGGAAGTCCTGTCAAGTCACCGTGCATCAGAGGGGGGCAGGGGTCAGCAGGTGGCCCCTCCCCCCATTTATTTAAGAACCGTCAGACGAGTCAGCATGGATGCGGAGTGGCCCGGAGAAGAAAATGAAGAAGGAAGAAGAGAAGAGGATGAAGAGCGGGAGCCTCCCCCCCCCCCCCCATGCCATGGGTGCGGAGCGGCCCGAGGAGAAGAAGGTAGAAGACTCCGCGGAGGAGATGCTGGACGAGAACGCCGAAGGAAGAACCAGAAGAGCCAGAAGAACCAGAAAAAGATGAAGGAAGATAGAAGAAGCATTTAAATAAAGGAATTGTCAAAAACTGTCTAACATTTTTGACAGTTTTTTAGTGAAATGGTAGGGGTAAGTACCCCCTTACCATTTCACACGGGGGGGCGGGATCTGGGGGTTCCCTTGTTAAAGGGGGCTTCCAGATTCCGATAAGCCCCCCGCCCGCAGACCCCCACAACCACCGGCCAGGGTTGTGAGGATGAGGCCCTTGTCCTCATCAACATGGGGACAAGGTGTTTTGGGGGGCTACCCCCAAAGCAACCTCCCAATGTTGAGGGCATGTGGCCTGGTACGGTTCAGGAGGGGGGGCCGCACTCTCGTCCCCCCTCTTTTCCTGCGGCCTGCCAGGTTGCGCGCTCAGATAAGGGTCTGGTATGGATTTTTGGGGGGACCCCGCGCCGTTTTTTTTTTTTTTTTTAATTTTGGCCGGGGTTCCCCTTAATATCCATACCAGACCTAAAGGGCCTGGTATGGAATTTAGGGGGACTCCCACGTCATTTTTTTTTTTTTTAATTTTGGTTCGGGGTTTCCCTGTGTTGAATTCCCATGCCGTTTTTATCAATGAACTTCTATGTGTATTGTCGGCAATGCAATAGCCGCGGGTAGTTTTAAATGTAATTTTTCCTTCGAAATGTCATTTTGCTGTCAGACTGTTCTAAACACGGGAAACATGCGCCCCTTTACAGGTATACTATAGACACCCCCCAGGTAGGAAATTTAAAGGGATATTACACTTTTATTGTTTGACTTTAAGCATTATTAAAATCGCTGCTCCTGAAAACGTCAGTTTTTAAAATTTTTTTTTGCATTGATCCATGTCCCCTGGGGCAGGACCCAGGTCCCCAAACACTTTTTTTATGACAATAACTTGCATATAAGCCTTTAAAATGAGCACTTTTGATTATTCATGTTCGTGTCCCATAGACTTTAACGGTGTTCGCGTGTTCGAACGAACTTTTTTTTCCTGTTAGCATATTCTGGTGCGAACCGAACAGGGGGGTGTTCGGCTGATCCCTAGTGATCAGTAGTCCTCAGTTGGTCATGACAATGACATCAGTAGAAATGGACACACAAAGAACTGGAGCTGATGAGGCTTTGGGATGATCGTTGTGTTTATGTTCCTCTTCTCTGCTGGGACTCTAAAAATTGCATTTGGGTTTTTAGGGGCACTATGAAAGTTCTGCTGACATTTCTGATCTGTCTTCTCCTCCCAGGTCTCCTGTGTATGATGATCATATCGGTGTCATCAGGAACGGTGTATGTACAGAGCGGATCAGACATCACTGGCTGTAATATGAAGTGTCCTGAAGATGATGGTATTGTGGAGCTGTACAGAGTATGCAGAGGGGTGGAGAGGACATTGCTGGAAAATCTTTGTTCTTTCAATGCCAATAAATCTCATGACTCCAGACTCCAACTGCACACAGGGAGCGGATGCTGGAAGCTGACACCAGCCAGGAAGAATGATTCCTGTGTGTATGGGGTCTTTTGTCACTGTTCTTGGGGACATCGAATATCCTCTACAGAGATCCGTGTTCTGGGTAAGAGTCCATATACTACATCACACTTCTCTACACTGCATTGTACTCTATGGGGGAAGAAGTGTCTATTATACAGGATGAGTGAGGAGAGGAAATGAGTTCTTCATATAACAGATTTCCAGTATTCCCCACTGATATCTCCCCATCTGTCCTCCTCAGTATAACACTGGAGGGGTGTGGGCATCGTGTCCCTATTCCAGGCCCCAGAGGGTTTGTGACAAACAGTGAGAGGTATGAAATATACAATATACAGCGCAGTGTACAGCCTGGAGAGGAGTGGAGTATATACACTCACCGGACACTTTATTAGGTACACCTTGCTAGTACCGGGTTGGCCCCCCTTTTGCCTTCATTCTTGGTGGCATAGATACAACAAGGTGTTGGAAACGTTCCTCAGAGATTTTGCTCCATAGTGACATGATAACATCACACAGTTGCTGCAGATTTGTCAGCTGCACATCCATGATGGGAATCTCCCATCCCACCACATCCCAAAGGTGCTCTATTGGATGAGATGTGGGGAGTGTGAAGGCCATTGGAGGACAGGGACCTCATTGTCCAGTGGTGAGATGATTGTAGCTGTGTGACATGGTGCATTATCCTGCTGGAAGGAGCCATCAGAAGATGGGGACACTGTAGTCATAAAGGGATGGACATGGTCAGCAACAATTCTCAGGTAGGTCGTGGTGTTTAAACCAGGCTCAATTGGTATTAAGGGGCCCAAAGTGTGCCAAGAAAATATCCCCCCACCATTACACCCCCCCCACCAGCCTGAACCGGTGATACAAGGCAGGATGGATCCATGTGCCAAATTCTGACCCAACCATCTGAATGTTGCAGCTGAAATCCAGACTCATCAGACCAGGCAACGATTTTCCAATCTTCTATTGTCCAATTTCGGTGATCCTGTGTGAATTGTAGCCTCAGTTTCCTGTTCTTATCTGACAGGAGTGGCACCTGGTGTGGTCTTCTGCTGCTGTAGCCCATCTGCTTCAAGGTTCCATGTGTTGTGCATTCAGAGATGGTATTCTGCATACTTTGGGTGACTGTTGTCTTTCTTTCATCTGGAACCAGTCTGCCCATTCTCCTCTGACCTCTGACATCAACATTATGTCCACAAACAGCTCAACTTTCTCCAGGGCCAGAGGAGACATAAGCCCAACAGGCCAGTCTGTCCTCCTCATCTCTGCCCCCCTTACTGATCTCTACACCCCTCCCCCCTACCATATAGAACTTAACTAAAAAAAGGAGGATAAGTGCAGCGCAATAAAATCAAATGAAATATATATATATATATATATATATACACACTGGGTCAGTCCACTAATGATATTCAGCGATACAGAAGATATCTATGCCAGCAGTATCCTGTTGCGCTTACCGAAGGAAGTGGACCTCTGCACAGCAGGGGTCAAAGGTCAAACTCACGTGTATCTTCTGAGGGATGATGTTACTCCTTGGGGATGTCACTGGGGATGTCACTGGGGATGAAAGATCCAGATATCCAAAGAGATAAGCCAGCCATCCAACACTGATACCTCAGGGAAGCGAAATGCCAGTTTTCAATGGAGACAGCTCCCAATGTGGACAAAAAATGAAGAAACTCTTCTAAGAGTAATCCATTTAATATTAAAATTGTAGTCTTATAATTGTAAAAAAAACAGACGCTCAACAGCTTTATGGGTATGAAAGTTTAAAAAGTCGGACTGCAATATAATGCCGTACTGACGCACACAGTCCGGCAGCGGGTGATGTCCGCAACGTAGCTCCTCCCCCCCCCCCCGTATGTGGCGTTACGTCCTATTGGACTTCGTCAGTGAGGGTGGAGCTTAACAGTCACCTGGCCGTCTTTATGCAGAGCGGACGGTGTTTTCATTGGGCTACAGCGTGCACGGAAGTCTAAAGCTTCCTTAGCAGCCAGACCATAACAACAAAATGCTTAGACACATTATGTGTAATAAGTCCTTTCTTGATATTGTTCACATGATCAGCGATGCGGACTCCCATGGGTCTAGAGGTCCTACCTATGTATTAGTCCACAATCACATTCCAGCATGTAAACAACCCCTACCGTATTACACGTTATGAAGTGTTTAATCTGATAGTATTTCTTGGTAGCTGATGCTGTGAAATCCTTTCCTTCTTTTGATATTCCTCCTACATAGCTTGCAGGCCCGACGCCTCACACAGGCATAAATGTCTGGCAGGAAATTGAAAATCCGATTATCTGACTTGCTTGCAGGGGGATCCACCACACTAGGTGCTAAAATGTCTCTCAACGTGGGGGGTTTGCTATACACAAATTTAGGATGGGGGGGGGCAATACCGTACCCAAAATGCTGTCTTTTTTTGAGAATATCCCAATGTTTAAGAATTATCCTCTCAAATTTTTTATGTGGAATGTTGTAATCAAGGATAATTTTGTATTCAAAATCACCCTTGGACTTCTTGTTGTTAGCTGAATCAACAACGAGGCACAGCTTTAACAGAAGATGAACTGAAGGTCTTGGACACAGGTCTTAATTTTGCCCCAGAAAAATAGTCTAAATCCAGGGCACAGTTTCTCCTCAACCAGATAAACTGCCCCCTAGGAACATTCTATAACCAGGAATGATAACTGTCAAGCGGTATAAAACCGTTCCTATCTGTGGGTTTGAAGAAATTTTTTGTCATATACTCATCACCCTCTTTAAATATTTCCAAGTCTAGGAAAGCAACACATGTGGTGTCTGCATTCCAAGATAAATGGATCCCCTTATTGTTACCGTTGAGTTTGGACATAAAAAGCTGAAGGCTAATGAGGTCACCCTCCCAGATCATAATCAGATCATCTATATATCTTTGGTAGCAGACCAGTTGGGCCGGTCTGCTACCAAAGACAACCTCCTCCTCCCATAATGCCATGAAGATGTTGGCAAGGCTAGGCGCAAAACGAGCACCCGTGGCTACCCCAAGTGTTTGGAGAAAAAATCTTCCTCCATACCAGAAATAGTTTCTGGATAAACAGAAATCCAGGGCCTTCATAAGGAAATCTATTAAGAGCCCATTGCACAGAAGTGAGAGCATCCTTGTGCCCTATGATGGTGTATAGTGAGTTTACGCCAACCGTGACTAGAAGACTATGTTCTTTACAGGTGATGTTTTCCAAGATTTGAATGATATGTTTAGTGTCTTTTAGATATGCCTTGGTGGTGGACACTAAAGGTTTCAGGAAATGGTCTATGTATTGACCTAAACGAGCCGTAACGGAGTCGATACCATTGACAATAGGTCAACCCGGGGGGGAACTGACATCTTTATGTATTTTGGGCAGAAAATATATTATAGGTCTCCTACATACACTGGGGTTCAAATACGAGGCCTCTTTTTTACTTAATACTCCCTGTGTCTTCCCTAAGGTAATGAGTGTATGTAATTCATTTTTGAATCTAAACACTACTCTATCACTACTTAATAATTGGTAGGTATTTCTGTCCGATAGAAGTCATTCCATTTCTTGTTTGTAGTATGATTTACTGATAACGACAACACCTCCCCCTTTATCCGCGGGGCGGATCACCACATCCTTATTTTTCTCTAGTGTACTAATATCTTTTTTGAGAATAAATGTAAATAAAGAGGGGGGTTGGGACTTTAAATGAAGCACCAATAGGTGCCTCCATCCCGGTAATTGTTTCAAAATTCAAAGGAAATTGGGACTTTAAAATGAGGCAACTGGACAGTGGAGGTATAAGCACACTATCAAAATTTATTTACATAGCGTATAAAATACATAGTTCATCTTGTATATAGCATAGAGCATGCATAGGACCTAAACATATTGTATAAAAAAGATGTAAAAACAGTTACATGCGAACAACGTATAGTCAAAGTAGTGAACATATCCATGTTAAATGGCAATGAGCCTGATACTGGTACATGCGTCCACATGGTATACATGCATTCATCAAGGAGTATAAAAGTATATCATATAGTAAAATGGTTGTAGATGGGTAAGTAGCAGTCCATATGGGATGTAGTTGTGGCATCAAGTATAGCTCGACGCGTTTCGTGGGTTATCCCACTCGTCAGGAGCAGATGCGATAGACATACCTATGGAGTATATATATATATATATATATGTAAAGATGGAGTAAATCATACTCTAAAGAGAATTTGTTTATAATATTTTTATGTAAAAGCTGATTGGCCGTCCACACTCACCCACTCAGACAGCACCTGCAATGTGGGGCAGCCAGCATAGGGGTGGCCGGGGACATAACTCCACCACGGGAGCTGAGGCGGCATAATTCAACGATGCAACGTCGGGCAGTATGAAGGCATGTATGATGTGACAATGATCTCCATGTGGCAAACAATAGTGTATAGTCCATAAAAGGGCCATCTGGGAACAAATATTGAGTGTGTGTATAATTAAAAGAAAAAAAATATTAAAAGTAATAGTAGTATTTCAATAATGGACCCAGTATGTGCCATAGAAATTAAAAACCATAGAAAATAAAGTAAAATTAAATTTAGCGTGTTGCTAGAAGTAAAAGAAGGGGCTATGTCTAAAAATAATAAATAATTGTATAAGTGTGAAAAACGTGTTCAAAAATTAGTTAGAGGAATTGCCATGTGAAAAGCATTGAACAGAAGAATAGTGTGAGAGCTGCACCACCAGGCGACAAGAAAGAAAAGGGAGGGAGTCAGAACCAGAACAGAAACAAAAGAATAGCTTACCCCAACGTTGCAACAAGACACCACACCAGCAAGCCAGTGTAGCTGGTGTGTGATGACCCCAGAGGGAGACTGGTCAGAATGAGCAGCTCACTCACTCCAATACTACTATTACTTTTAATATTTTTTTTCTTTTAATTATACACACACTCAATATTTGTTCCCAGATGGCCCTTTTATGGAATATACACTATTGTTTGCCACATGGAGATCACCGTCACATCATACACGCCTTCATACTGCCTGACGTTGCATCGTTGAATTCTGCCGCCTCAGCTCCCGTGGTGGAGTTATGTCCCCGGCCACCCCTATGCTGGCTGCCCCACATTGCAGGTGCTGTCTGAGTGGGTGAGTGTGGACGGCCAATCAGCTTTTACATAAAAATATTATAAACAAATTCTCTTTAGAGTATGATTTACTCCATCTTTACATACATACATACATACATACATATATACATATATATATATATATATATATATATATATATATATATATATATATATATATATATATATATATAATATACACTCCATAGGTATGTCTATCGCATCTGCTCCTGACGAGTGGGATAACCCATGAAACGCGTCGAGCTATATTTGATGCCACAACTACACCCCATATGGACTGCTACTTAACCATCTACAACCATTTTACTATATGATATACTTCTATACTCATTGAATGCATGTATACCATGTGGATGCATGTACCAGTATCAGGCTCATTGCCATTTAACATGGATATGTTCACTACTTTGACTATACGTTGTTCGCATGTAACTGTTTTTACATCTTTTTTATACAATATGTTTAGGTCCTATGCATGCTCTATGCTATATACAAGATGAACTATGTATTTTATACGCTATGTAAATAAATTTTGATAGTGTGCTTATACCTCCACTGTCCAGTTGCCTCATTTTTAAAGTCCCAATTTCCTTTCAATTTTGATACCTTTTTTGAGATATGAAGGATCACCTATCTTCTTGATCCTCATCTCCTGCAGGTCACTAGTAACCATGTTCTTAAAAACTTTGATATGTCTATGGTCATTCTTGGGTGGGTTGAAAACAGATTTATTAGCCAAGCCAGAGTAGCCTCCGATGGGGAAACCCCCGTAAGCTTGGCTAGATCTCTCCCCTTAGATAAGAAGAGGTATTTTTTGATATTTGGGGTCCTAATGAACTTTTGGAGGCTAATATAAGTCTGGAATTTGTTAAAGTTTTTTTACTGGGGCAAAATTAAGACCTGTGTCCAAGACCTTCAGTTCATCTTCTGTTAAAGCTGTGCCTCATTGTTGATTCAGCTAACAACAAGAAGTAAAAGGGTGATTTTGAATACAAAATTATCCTTGATTACAACATTCAACATAAAAAATTTGAGAGGATAATTCTTAAACATTGGGATATTCTCAAAAAAGACAGCATTTTGGGTACAGTATTGCCCCCCCCCTTTTATGCCTGTGGGAGGTGTCGGGCCTGCAAGCTATGTAGGAGGAATATCAAAAGAAGGAAAAATTTCACAGCATCAGCTACCAAGAAATACTATCAGATTAAACACTTCATAACGTGTAATACGGTAGGGGTTGTTTACATGCTGGAATGTGATTGTGGACTCCAATACATAGGTAGGACCTCTAGACCCATGGCAGTCCGCATCGCTGAACATGTGAACAATATCAAGAAAGGACTTATTACACATAATGTGTCTAAGCATTTTAGGATGTACCATGATCGTAATCCTAGATGTTTAAAATTTTGCGGTATAGAAAAAGTGAATCCACATTTGAGGGGGGGCAATTTTATCAGACAACTGAGCCAGCGTGAATCTATGTGGATTCATGAGACTCAAGTTTTGACCCCTAAGGGGTTAAATGTGGAATTCGATCTGAATTGCTTTATTTCAAATAAATAGTTTTATGGTTATTCTTGGAAGGTGGATTATAGTTATGTTATGTTATTATTATTTATTTTCTTCATTTTTGTCAATACTATTTTTATGTTTGGTCGTGATACACACAGAGATGGCAGCGGGAGATAATTTCCGTTATTTTTATTAGTAATCTTTTATTTTTAATTCTATTTATATATTGACCTTTTTTTAGGATATATAAAATAGTTTTAAATCATATTGCATATGTATGGGTGAAGCAGGTTTTTCCCTTGTGGCGGTGTCCCCGTGTAGTATGAAGTTTATTTTCAACTTCCAGCTCCGCCACTCAGTGTTCTGTTGTGTTTTGTTATGGTCCGGCTGCTAAGGAAGCTTCAGACTTCCGTGCACGCCGTAGCCCAAAGAAAACACTGTCCTCTCTGCATAAAGACGGCCAGGTGACTGTTAAGATCCACCCCTCGCTGACGAAGTCCAATAGGACGTAACGCCGCATACGGGGGGTAGAGCTACATTGCGGACGTCACCCGCTGCCGGACTGTGTGCGTCGGTACGGCATTATATTGCAGTCCGACTTTTTAAACTTTCATACCCATAACGCTGTTGAGCGTCTGTTTTTTACAATTATAATATTAAAATATTAAATGGATTACTCTTAGAAGAGTTTCTTCATTTTTTGTCCACAATGGGAGCTGTCTCCATTGAAAACTGGCATTTCGCTTCCCTGAGGTATCAGTGTTGGATGGCTGGCTTATCTCTTTGGATATCTGGATCTTTCATCCCCAGTGACATCCCCAAGGAGTAACATCATCCCTCAGAGGATACACGTGAGTTTGACCCCTGCAGTGCAGAGGTCCACTTCCTTCGGTAAGCGCAACAGGATACTGCTGGCATAGATATCTTCTGTATCGCTGAATATCATTAGTGGACTGACCCAGTATATATATAGGGGAATTCATTTGATGTTATTGCGCTGCACTTATCCTCCTTTTTTTAGTTATGTTTTCAGGCATATGTGATTATCTGTAGTGTTCAGCTTGCAATTTAGGGAAAGGTTACTATTGTTTGCGCTGATTGTTATCTGTATATTTTCACCATATAGAACTTACCTATTGCCCCATCTCTGCCTGGATCACTCCTCTTCCCTTTTTTCCATTTCATTGTCCTGTTTTCTCCTCGGCTTCCAGTATTGGGCACTTCCACTTCTGGTCATGTGATCTGGGAGGTGTTGGCTGCAGTGATGGCCCATCCATACAGGGCACAGAGGCACCGCCCCCTAATCCATGAGCCCCTCCCCTAATCTACATGCAGGGCACCGGATGCATGGATTTAAATGGGGTTTTATTTCTTTTTTTTAGCATGTGATTAGAGCCTGAAGCTCTAAATTGGCTTAAAAAAGGGTGGGCTCAGGAGGGAGAGCACTGCACCCCTGAGCCCACCCAGTTGTGTGATGAATTAATATTCACTATTGTCTTCCTGACTCTCCTCCCAGACAATCTTGAAGTGGGACCTGAGACCCGATTGTTCAGGGAGTCTTGGGGGTTGTGCTTGTCATGATTTCTGCCTTCCCATCCCTCCATCTCCTGCACGGTGAAGGGGGGTGCTTGCAGCTTTCCATCCTTCTCCCCTTGTGGGGGGGGTCGTTATTTTACTGCCCCCCCCAAAAAATATTTAGCACCAGGCCCCACTGGTCAGCTGGGAACCTCCCGTACCCATGAAATAGCCTATGATGCTCTTATTGGTCCTTAAATAAGGTGCCTACTTTTTTTTTTTTTTTTGTTTTCTTGTTTTTTTTTTTCAAGCTATGAACATTTTCAGCAAGTGCAGGAAGTAGAGAGTCCTTGTCATTTACTGTAAGCTGAACAGAAATCACTAGCAACCTTATCTTCTTTCTGTAAACTACCAGTCTCATCATCCCCCATGTAATCTATGTTGGGCTGAAAAAAGAAAGCTAATGCCGCCACCATGTCTAAAGACTATTAAATTGCAGTGTATTAGAGAAGCACTTTAACTATAGGATGGGAAATTAGTGATCAGGGTGTGTACAAGAGCTAGCAATCTATTCCATGTATCAGGGCTCTGTATTGGTGACCTGTGCCTGATGGTGACTGTCCTTCTCCAGATCCGGTTCTCATTTCCAACATCACCAGTACTGGGGGCCGGCTGGGTGAGGAGATGGCTGTGAGCGTCCAGTTCTCTGGAGAAGAGAGCGCTGTGACCTGGGAGGTGGACGGGGAGCCTCTCCCTGAAAGATACCGGCTGATAGATGACAATCAGGGATGTAGATAAGGGGGGGGGTTGGGGGTTGAAACCCACCCAGAGCATTAGTGCAGAAGTAGTAATGTTATGTGTGCTTCAACTACATCGCCACACTGACTCACACACGCTGTTGTTGTGTGCTGCCTGAGGCTGCTGTTACACCGTCCGACCACCGGGGTTCACCAGCCCGGGCTGTTGGGCTCGGCTTGGACTGAGGGAGGCTCTGTCAGCAGGGAGGGGTGGGGCCGGGAGCTCCATTGACACTCTGACCCTGCCCTGCCCCATGTAGCCTGTATGGGCTCGGAGCAGAGAGGGAGTGCTGAGAGTGCCTCCCCTGTACATCTGAGAGCCCCGCCCCCTACCACAGAAAGCCCCACCCACTACTGTGAAAGCCCCATCCCTACCGTGAAAGCCCCGTCCCAAGACCTCTGAGAGCAGGAGGTGAGTCCGCTGACCAGGTAGGTCTTTCTGCCAATACACACAGAGCCTGTAGACTCATTGTTACACTAAACCCTCCCTGACAATGTTGTTTACCCCCCTGTATAGCTGCATTGCTGAAAGTTAGAATTTTAAAAATAGCTACCTGATCATCTCCTGTATGTCACATCCACAGTCTCTGGTCAGTTCCTGTAGTCTCTGGTCATTTCCTGTAGTCGTAGTCGCAGTCTCTGGTCAGTTCCTGTAGTCGTCGTAGTCTCTGGTCATTTTCCTGTAGTCTCTGGTCATTTCCTGTAGTCGTAGTCGCAGTCTCTGGTCATTTCCTGTAGTCATAGTCGCAGTCTCTGGTCATTTCCTGTAGTCGCAGTCTCTGGTCAGTTCCTGTAGTCATAGTCGCAGTCTCTGGTCAGTTTCTATAGTCGCAGCCGCAGTCTCTGGTCAGTTCCTGTAGTCCTAATCTCTGGTCAGTTACTGTAGTCGTAGTCACAGTCTCTGATTATCTGTGTATTTGGCTTGTGGCTGTGGCAACTGTGACATCAATGGGCAAGTTTAATGGCGAACACCGCCTGTGAAACTTGATGTCGGGTTGCGGCACCGTGAAGCCAAGCATTGATGTCACAGCAATGTGTAGTCAACGATGCAGTTGCTATGTCAATCTAGAGGTAGCTGGTCAAGGGGTGGTTCTGTTTAATCGTCATCTTTGAGTTCTCGTTCACATTGACTGCAGCTTTGAAATCGTGCAACTTCATCCTAAATCACATGATTTCAAAGCCGCATGTGAGCGCGACTTCAGGTGTTTAACACAGCCATAGTGCAATGACACAGCAATAGTGTGTGACTTGTCATGTGATTTGACAGGTCAAATTGCACAAGTTGCTCCAATGTGAACGGGGTCTTAGGCCATTCTTGTACCCAATCTGATCATGCCCACTCCTCTCTGCGGCATGCTCAACAGAATCTGTTTTTCAACTCTATCCCAGGAGGGCTGGTATTTTGTCACACTGCTGTAATCTCTAGCAATCAATCAGAAAGCGGTAATGATAAGCAGTAATCTATCACTACCAATCAGTGAGCAGTAATGTGCAGTAACCTCTAGCAGCCAATTGGCAAGCAGAATGATGTTCAGTAACCTCTAGCAAACAGTCAGTGAGGCGTAACGTGTGCTGCAACCTCTGGCAACCAGTCAGTAAGCAGTAATGATACACTGTAACCTCTGGCAACCAATCACATTCGCTGCCTGATCTTCCACAGTAAACTGATTTTGAAAATGTTTGCTCAGGGTCCATTTAATTTTAAAGAGGGTCCTGGCTCAGGACCCACTTCCTGATTGGCCAGGAGAAGTATCAGGAAGACCATAGCGAATATTAATTTGCTATTGTCACACAACTGGGTGGGCTCAGGGCGTAGTGCCACCCAATCACAGCTGATCATCGCGTGAACCAGGAAGTGCCGGTAAACAGCATTCCTCGGTTTGCGCTGACAGGAAGAGCCGATCAGCGGCTCTCCCTGTCAGAGGGTGGTCTGCGCTGATAATCAGCACATTGATTATCAGCACAGCCCCCATCACATGTGCCCAACAGCTGCCAGTCAGTGCCCCCTCAGAAAAATCTCTCAGTGCCCACCACAGTGCCCAGCAGTAACACCTGTCAGTACCTCATCATCAGTGGTGTCCATCAGTGCCATCTGTCAGTGCCCATCAATGCTACATATCAATGCCTATCAGTGTCACCTTATCAGTGCCAACTCATCAGTGCCCATCAATGAAGGAGAAAACTAAATTTTATGACAGAAACTAAGAAAGTTTTTTTTTTTTTAATTTCGGTCTTTTTTAGTTTTGTTTAGCAATTAAATAAAAACCCCAGTGGTGATAAAATGCCACCAAAAGAAAGCTCTATTTGTGGGAAGTAGAAAAAATATTAAACGTGCTAAATCATGTGAAATGCATAAACATAAAATTGAGATTGGGGGGATGAACCCAAAAACATATATAATATGAATGAAAAGCAGCAACTCTAAAATGATATGACACCCATAAATCACTAGAAAGAGAAAACACGAGAGTGGCGCTATAAAGACAACAAAAAATGGTGAAATGTGTAAGTCACATACAATAGTGAAATTAAGAACCATGTATAGTAAATAAAATCACATATATGAAAAGCTTGATACTGTGAAAAATTATATATTACTCATATAATATTAGTGACAAGTCTCTGTGAATGGTAGCACCTAATAATAACCACTCGTGCTGGAAACGGAACAATAAAGTCCATAAAAAACAATCTTGATCCACTCTGTGTTTTCTCTTTCTATTTGTGGGAAGAAAATGATAAAAATTTAGTTTGGGTACAGTGCAATTGTCATTCAAAGTGCGACAGCGCTGAAGGATGAAAATTGTCCTGGTCAGGAAGGGGCGAAAGTGCCCGGTATTGAAGGGGTTAATGTATGATAGCCTAACATTGAAAGAACAATTACACTCTTTGAATCTAAGTGGCTGCCTGCAACTGCAATGATAGGATAACATACATTAAACAAATGCTTTTTCTATCTAAGGCAATAAAGTTGCCTATAAACCCAACTCTGCTCTCGAGCATGGCCACCCACTGACTGCATTGTAAGCTAAATAAGTAAGGGGCAGGGCCACCTGGTGACACCGCCCCCTTGTGATGTCACCGACCGATGCATGCTGGGGGGTGTCCCTGAATGGAAGTTTCGAAATGTGGTCACCATAGTATTGCTGGCAGATCACATAACTAATCATTGTAGGTACAAGAGCTAGCACTCTATTCCATGTATCTGGGCTCTGTGCTGGTGAGCTATGACTGATGGTGACCTTCTTTCTCCTGATCATTCCAGATCCGGTTCTCATCTCCAACCTCACCAGTAACTGTAGCCGGCTGGGTGAGGAGATGGCGGTGAGCGTCCAGTTCTCTGGAGAAGAGAGCGCTGTGACCTGGGAGGTGGACGGGGAGCCTCTCCCTGAAAGATACCGGCTGATAGATGACAATAGGACGCTGATTATCCCCAGTGTGCAGAGAGACGACGCCGAGAGGAGATTCCGGGTCAGGATCACAAACCCGGTCAGTGAGGAGATCCGGGAATACCGGCTGATCAATGATACGATGTTCATCAGAATGCTGGAAACAGAAGGTATTGGTGACTATGGGGGGTCATGTTATATTCCATGTATGGGGGTGTTATAGATTGGGGTCCTGTCTCCTCTTCTCTGGGGGTCATAGTGGGAGTGTGACACAGAATAGTAACATTGTGTCTTGTTGTCTCTTCTCTGCTCTCCTGATGGAGGATTATACAGGTGAGATGTCACATGACCACCGACCATACAAACTGATACATTGTATATTTATCTTTTTTTTTTTTTTAAAGCTAATGTATTTTACATTGTATTTTCTGTCTCAGATTCTGAATCGCCTAGAAAGTGGTATCATCGTGTTGGTCTTAGTGCTGGTGGTGTCGTTGTTGTCATAGCATTATTGGTGACTTTCATCATATATCCGGTGAGTGACATTCCCCCTCCCTATGTTATACTATTATACTCATATTAAAGCAGTAGTAAACCACTGCATTTAAAAAAAAAAAACCTGACTGTAAGGCAATTGCATAATGTGCTAGTATGCATCGCATACTAGCACATTATGAAATACTTAACTTAGAATGAGGCCCTCCAGTGGTGCACTGTCACTAGTGACTCTTTCTTCCAGGTTCGCGGGCTCCGGCTGTAAGAGTGGCTGGATCCATGATGATGTCACTTTCGGCTCTGACACGAAGTTCTGAAGGTCCGGGATGGTATGCCAGATCTTCAGAGCACATGTGACGGTGACTTTACCGGCTGCATCCAGTGTGAATATCTTATAAACAGTGCAGGTTTAGGAGATATTCATTTTATCTACAGTACAGGAAAGTAATCACAGCGCTTCACTTTTTATACATTTTGTTATATTACAGCCTTATTCCAAAATGGATTAAATTCATTATTTTCCTCAAAATTCTTCAAACAATCCCCCATAATGACAACGTGACAGAAGTTTGTTTTAAATCTTTGCAAATTTATAAAAAAACCTAATAATATCACATTTACATAGCTATTCACAGCCTTTGCCATGACTCTGAAAATTGAGCTCAGGTGGATCCTGTTTCCACTGATCATCCTTGAGATGTTTCTACAACTTGATTGGAGTCCACCTGTGGTAAATTCAGTTGATTGGACATGATGTGGAAAGGCACACACCTGTCTATATAAGGTCAGAGCACAAACCAAGCCATGAAGTCCAAGGAATTGTCTGTAGACCTCAGAGACAGGATTGTATGGAGGCACAGATCTGGAGAAGGGCACAGAAAAAGGTCTGCAGCATTGAAGGTCCCAATGAGCACAGTGGCCTCCATCATCCGTAAATGGAATAAGTTTGAAACCACCAGGAATCTTCCTAGAGCGGACCACCCGGCCAAACTGAGCAATCGGGGGAGAAGGGAAGTCAGGGAGGTAACCAAGAACCCGATGGTCACTCTGACCAGGGGTGTATCCAGAGCCTAGTCTCGGGAGGCTATAAAATGCCATAAAATTTTGCGGGCAATTTGTCGGGTCAATGGCTGGTGTTGGCGCTTCAATCATCACAGCACCATGGTTGATGTGGTGTCAGGATGATTGAGGCGCATTATTTATATTATTACATTGTAATGTAAAATGAAATCATTCAACTCACCATAATGCAGAATCATTGGGAGCCCTGAGCGTGTCACTTGCTACCGTCGCCTGCCACCAGATGCAACGTGTCACTTGCCAATGTCACCTGCCACAAGATGCGGATTGTCACTTGCCAAGTTGCAAGTGGATGTGTCCCAGAGTGAGGGCGGGCAGTGAGAGATATTGTAACTCATTACCTCATGTAAATCAGAATATGCATACAAAAGCATGTTGCATTGCGGCCATCTTGGTACACCCTCACTTGTCAGCAGTAAGACTAGAGTTAGAAGTCGACAAGCAGACATCTTTATACACCCACCGGAGTCTTGCTTTTCCCAGTTATTTTTAACAGTAAACTTAGCTTATTTAGTGAAATATAAGTTGAGTTTACTGTTAAAAATAACTGTGATAAGCAAGACTCTGGTGGGTGTATAAAGATGTCCGCTTGCCGACAAACACTAGGCTTACTGTGGACGAGTGCGGGAGCACCAAGATGACCACGACGCAACGTCCCTTCAGTCACATTATCAGAAGGGGAGTGGCTTCAACACCTGCCTGCTCGCTGCCTCGCTCAGCCTCAGTCACACGCCAGCTGCCCGCTCCGGGCCGGCGGCATGATTACTCGCTCACCCGCTGGCTCAGGGCTCACCTGCTCGTATGTTCTCAAGGGGTTCAATTGCCCCATTGCCCCCCCCCCCCCGGATCCGCCCCTGACTCTGACAGAGTTCCAGCATTTCTCTGTGGAGGGGGGAGAACCATCCAGAAGAACAACCATGTCTGCAGCACTCCACCAATCAGGCCTCTATGGTAGAGTGATTAGACAAAAGCCACTCCTCAGTAAAAGGTACATGACGACAGTCCGACTGGAGTTTACCAAAAGGCACCTGAAGGACTCCCAGACCATGAGAAACAAAGTTCTCTGGTCTGATAGAAAAAAGATTGAACTCTTTGGCCTGAATGGCAAGCGTCATGTCTGGCCAATGCCATCCCTACAGTGAAGCATGGTGGTGGCAGCATCATGCTGTGGGGATGTTTTTCATCTGCAGGAACTGGGAGACTAGTCAGGATTGAGGGAAAGATTAATTCAGCAATGTACAGAGACATCCTTGATGAAAACCTGCTCCAAAGCACTCTGGACCTCAGACTAGGACAAAGGTCCATCTTCCAACAGGACAACAACCCTAAGCACACAGCCAACATAACAAAGGAGTGGTTACGGGACAACTCAGTGAATGTCCTTGAGTGGCCCAGCCAGAACCCAGCCTTGAACCCCATTGAACATCTCTGGAGAGATCTGGAAATGCTGTGCACTGACACTCCCCATCCAACCTGATGGAGCTTGAAAAGAAGAATGAGAGAAACTGACTCTGCGAATGCTGCAGTTATGTGTGTTGTGTTTTTGTGACAGTGATCGATTGATACTGCACTTGGGTGGGCTGGGCGGAGGGGCTAAATGCAGGTGCTAGCAGGTATTTGGGCTTTTGGTGTTTTTGGGAACCCTAAACTGCTGGGGACGCTAGTATAGATCAGATATCGATCCGTTCAAACACTATACTACTAAGGGAGGTGTATGGTGTGGGTGTTAGTGCTACTGGCACTAATCTGACGCTGCCTGGGGTGATGCAGACCCTGATTGACGCTAAAACTGATATCACCCACCGGGCGAAAAAACGAACTAACCAGCATCACCCATAACACTAATTCAGTGACCAGGGGTGAAAGGGTTAACTAGGGGGCAATCAGGGGGTTAAAGTCTTTGTTGGGTAATATATGGGGGTACCTGATGCTATAAAAAACCTGATGGTGAAACTAATCAACGAACTGGCTTAATAGCGTCACCAGTGACACAAATACGGCGATCGATTAGTGACACTGGTGACAGGGGGTAAAAGGGTTAACTGGGGTGCAAACAAGGGGTTAAACCTTTATTAGGGGGGTTTACCATCTGACCCATGAAATTGTCCTGTAAGACATTTAGGAAGTGGCGAGCCTTAGCCAAATGCACGGTTCCTTCCGCTCAGTCTATGTTTGGATAGTTAAAATCTCCCCATTATAATGACACTTCCCATCCTTGCCACCATTCCAGGGGTTAAAATACACAAAACCAGGTTCATTCTCCAGCAAATTTATAGTTTAATTTTGGTGAATCTGGCTTTCTCCTCTATAAAGCTAGATCCAGAGTTACGATGTCTGCCTTCAGAGCCGGTGTATGCACAGGTCATCCAACTATGGAGGATGTTCAACTCCCGTCCCAAATATCCAGGTCTGCCTGATGTGGCCATATCCTACAGATGTCAAACATCTCCTGACTCATAGACTATGTACATTACACACTCCTGACCCCTGCACTCTATGCATTACCCTCTCCTGACTCATGAACTATGTACATTACACACTCCTGACCCCAGAACTTTGTATTATGCACTCCTGACCCTGAAACTATTTACATTACACACGCCTGACCCCTCCACACTGTGCAGTACATACTCATGATCCATGTACCCTGTACTGTATATGACCCACAACTTTTCTATGTATATTACCCACTCCTGACCCCTATACTATGTATATTACCCACTCCTGACCCCTATACTATGTATATTACCCACTCCTGACCCCTATACTATGTATATTACCTACTCCTGACACCTGCACTCTGTGGATCACATACATTTTAGCCTTGTGCTCTCTACATAAACTCAAGATTTAAACCCTTCCCAATTGTGGCACAAGTTTCCAATCAGTGCACACTGCCTTCTCCTTCTCTGCTGGCCGTTGAGGAAGGGGAGGGGCTTGGGCCCTGGCCCTGTCAGGTTGGACATGACCCTGTATATAGAGCAGCCGGATGTACAGTCACACAAATACCTTTTAAAAAATGTAAATGTCCGAAAATTGTTATTAGAAGAGCATTGTGTCCATATGGTGCAATTTCTATTTCTGGTGACCTTTTAGAGTAGGGGTGTTGAATTAAAATTCTCTGAGGCCCAATCAGTAAAATTTTTTTCCAGCAGAGGTCCGAAGATCATGTCCCCCCACATGCCGGTATCCATGCTGCATTTTCACATGTGCCAAACTGCATGTTGCTGCAGCACCATGCAGCTTGGTGTGGCGCAATTTTGGAAAAAAAGGTCAAGGACTTCTTTCTCCAGGTTTCTTCCAGGTAGTGCGGCCCATTAAAATGGACTGACCTAACCATGACATGTGCACCTAATGCACATACACAGATCTGAACCCATTCTTACATCAGCATCCTCAGTCCTCACTGCACATCAGTCCCCTCCCCCTTCACATCAAGATCCCCTCTTGATGAGTGTCCTCAGTTCACCCTTTACATCACCCCCCTCCACCCCTTTCACAGTGGTGTCCCCCCCTGACAGTACTCTGCTCCTTTTACATTGTCCCCCACATTACTGTCCTCTGTCCCTCCCCCCACATTACTGTCCTCTGTCCCTCCCCCCACATTACTGTCCTCTGTCCCTCCCCCCACATTACTGTCCTCTGTCCCTCCCCCCACATTACTGTCCTCTGTTCCCCCCCCCCCCCACATTACTGTCCTCTGCCCCCCCACATTACTGTCCTCAGCACCTTTTCAGCATTTGACACTAGTGGCAATTCTAGGAAGGACACGCTTGGCTTCTTGTTATATTATGATGATCACATTTAGAGCCATTAATACAGAATATTTCCTGCCCATTATTTCTTCCCATATTGGTGCCCCTTGGCTATTTGCTGCAATCTCTTATACCCCCTACACCCCCCATCTGTGGGTCATCTACTGTATGTGGGGTCAGGACAAGATCCCTACATATACATGAAAAAAACTCCTTATAGAGGATAATTATTATATGTAGAAAGTCAAGTCATGCAATGAAATGTATTGAGGTGATCAGGGATGGGGAGGGCCTCCCAAATGTCTTGGGGAGCCACCAACTTGGCTAAAAAACCCGGAGAGTCACATGACCGGGGACAGTCAGTGAATGGATGAGGTGTCACTGCTATAAATCCTGTGTGATCTGTGAGGATATTGTGTGCTGTCATCTGACTTGTCACCTTATGTTTTATATTATTAGATACATTCCAAGAGGAGAAAGAAGAGGAAAGTGATCGCAGAAACAACTCCTCTAAATGACCCGGAGCATGGAGCTGTGCCCACTATGGGGAATGGAGCTGTGCCCGCTGTGGGGAATGGAGTTGTGCCCACTATGGGGAATGGAGCTGCGCCTGCTGTGGGGAATGGAGCTGAGCCCATTAAGGGGCATGGTCCTGTGCCCAATTAAAATATGACCTGTACCCAACCTGGTACTGGAAGAAATGAGAGATCATGTAGAGTGTGGGGAGTGCTGATGGGAGATACTTTGAAGTAGTTTTGAATGAAGTCTGATCTCCAGGAAAATACTTGAACATACAGTTGGAACAAAATAAGTGAAATGTCTTATCTGCTAAAACTTGTATAATTCTGCTCAGCCAGTCTTGTGAGATTTCCCTGTAGGACCACATAGTCAAGTCGGTGACCTCACTTTTTAATCAACTAACCCAACCTCAGCATGCTGATTGGACAATGAAGCAGAATCACCACTGATGAGGTCACCTCTGCACTCCCATGCTCCGGTGTTACATTGACAGCAATGTGGTAAATAACTGGTTCATATTGCTGCTCAAATCTTCTGTACATAGAACTACATAGGAATATTCTGGTTTTATGAACTTTTTATGAAGAATAACAAAGTCCTTCAATATTCCACATTTTATGCTACAAAAAAATAGACAACAGATGTGAAATTGAACAAAAGGGACATATAATACTCAGCAAGGTTGAAACTTGGTCTGCAATCAATTTGTTACAGGCACATCAAATGAAAATTGCCAACCAAGCTTCAGAGTACAGCAATATAGTATTCAATGTAAATATATCAAATGATCAGAGAGAGTATATATACTGTATATGTATGTGTGTGATAGTGTTGTGCCCTGTCACAGTGTGAGAAAAGGGTTAAGTGTTGCCCAGGGTTCTCATGTAGGGAGGTTGAGGGGCTCCAGGTTGCTTGTGTAACACAGACGAATCTGGATTTTCTGTTTCCCTAAAGCTTGGTAAAACCCAGTTAGTTTGGGTCCTGGAGTCCGGAGATTTCATAGAGACTTTGGGGGGGTGAAGCCTCCAACTCTGGGCCCAGGTTTTGTGGACAGCCATCCAAATGTACAGGGCTCCACCTTTGTGGGATGTGAGCAGCCAGAAGTGCAGAACGGTGTGTGAGAGAACTGTCTGCAGGAGAAACAGACTTAAATTAAAGGCAAAACTTTTTTTTTTGGATAGACTAAAGGAGGGTTATAATCCCTGTTGTTTTTTGTGTTTGCCATCTGTGTCCCATTGCGGAGATTTCCCTTCAGTTCCTGTCCCATAGCCAAACAGGAAGTAAAAATCACTTCAAAATGTGGGGGTCCCGGGGTGTCACCAGAACTAGTGACCCCATTGGAAGATTTCCCCTCTATTCCTGCTCTGGTGTCACCCCAAAATTTGGGATTTTCTTTTACTTGCACTTTAATGATAGCAGGACAAATAGAGAGGGTGAATGTCCATAATGGGGGCACAGACAGCAATAAAACCTGATAGATGTTCTAATCCCTCTCCACTCCATCCAAAACTTACAAAAAAAAGTTTGTCTTTAGTTATACTTTAACCACTTGCCAACTGCTCTATAGCCAGATTATGGCTACAGTGATGTCGTCCAGTTTTGGAAGGGCGTCTATTAACATCCTCTCAGAACTGCGCGCCTTTGGACACAGCTGATCACAGATCAGGGTAAAGACCCAATCACAGAGGCTCTTTACCACGTGATAAGCTGTGTCCAATCACAGCTGATCATGATGTAAACACATTTGCCGGTTATCAGCATTTCTCACGCAGCGTGAGGAGTGAGCCGGTAACCGGCGAGTGTGACAGAGGACATCTACACTGATAATCAGGGCCCTGGTCATTGGTGTCCTGATTATCAGTGCACATCAATGAAGGAGAAAAATCACTTGTTATCAAAATTTTATAACAGAAACTCAGAAACTTTTATATTTTTTTCCAAATTTTTGGTCTTTTTTCGTTTTGTTTAGCGTTTAAAAAAAAAAAGAGGTGATTAACCCTCCTGGCGGTAATCCTGAGTGTGGAACCATTAGCGGTAACGCCGAGCAACATCCGGGATTGCATTGCAGAGTCCTGGTACAGTGTACTTACCTTGTCACCAGGATCCTGTGATGTCCCCCCCGCTGTGTCCTCCGCCGGATCATCCGCCCGATGCTCTGTGTGTCGGGCTCCGTTTCCTGCGAGCGTTGCAATGCATGGGGCGGAGCCCGGCGGCAAATTCAAAAAGTACAAAAAAACAGAACACATACAATACACTGTAATCTGTAAGATTACATCACTGGATCACATCATTTCACATCCCTTTTATCCCTAATGCTTTGTCCAATGCCCTGCATGCACTTTTATATTATGTATATGTATATATATATATATATATATATATATACACACTTCTTTCTGCCTGGAAAAAGTGTCCCTTTAGGTCAAAAATGGTTTTAGACCAGCTAGAAAACAGCGATAGTAAATTAGAATAACTTGCAGAATTGAGTGATTGTGAATCATGGGAAAATACATTTTATTATTATTATTTTCTTTTTTGTAGTTATTATATTATAATTTTATGGTTTCATGTTTCAAACTTTATCATACCCGGGATGTCTATTAGACTCTGACTCCATTCTGCCGCATGTACATATACGTCATCAGAAAGGCACTGCTGGGCAAATGGGCGTACCTGCCGCGAGCTCCGTGAGTAGGATCGCGGGTCCCGCTGACTCGATGTCCTGGGGATACCCGCGATCGTCTCACGGAGAGGAAGAACGGGGAGATGCTAATGTAAACAAGCATCTCCCTGTTCTGCCTAGGGACAGTGTCACTGATCATAGCTGCCTGTGATTGGTAGCGGTGATCAGTGATGTGTCACTTGTATCCCCGCCCCCTAAAAGTTATAATTACTCCCTAGGACACACTTAACACCTTCCTAGCCAGCTAGTGGTTAACCCCTTCACTGCCAGTGTCATTTTAATGCAATTTTATAGCACTGATCACTGTAAAAATGACAATGGTCCCAAAAATGTGTCCGACGTGTCCGCCATAATGTCGCAGTCACGATAAAAATTGCAGATCGCCGCCATTACTAGTAAAAAAAAATTATTAATAAAAATGCCTTAAAACTATCCCCTATTTTGTAGACACTATAACTTTTGCGCAAACCAATCAAAAAACGCTTTTTGCAAATTTTTTTTTTACCAAAAATATGTAGAAGAATACGTATCGGCCTAAACTGAGGGAAAAAAAATGTTTTCTTATATATTTTTGGGGGATTTTTATTATAGCAAAAAGTAAAGAATAATGTGTGTTTTTTTTTTCAAAATTGACGCTATTCTTTTGTTTATAGCGCAAAAAATAAAACCCCCAGAGGTGATCAAATACCACCAAAATAAAGCTCTATTTATGAGAAAACTATGATACAAACGTCATCTGTGTGTACATGACCACACAATTGTCATTCAAAGTGCGACAGTGCTGAAAGCTGAAAATTGGTTGTAAACTTTCTCCTCAGGTGATACAAAGGGATGAAACAAATCCTCCTACATACGTTGTACCTGTTTATCTGCAGTCTTCTCTTCTCTACATCTATTCAAAGTGCAGAATTTACACAGGATCTCTCAGCTCTGAAAAGCAGGGGGCGGGGAGCTCAAATTACACACTGCAGAGCTCTGTGAGAGCCAATTGGAGGGAAGGGTTACAACCCCCTTCATAAAGCACACAGGAACAGAGCTGGGTATATCAATCACAGGGTGTGTGCTGGAGCTCCCTCCTGTGTCATATTTTTTTTTTTTTTCTTTTGGTGTCAGAATTGACTCATGCTGATAGCAGAGGAAGGAGGCAGCAGACAGAAATTGCACTTTGTGCTCTGGAGTGAGACAAATGCACACTATAGAGGGATATGCTTTGTTCAGGTTTCATGTCTGAGGTTTACAACCACTTTAAGCCAGAGCAGCAGTGCTGTATTACAAGCCAGGGGGATGGTGTTTTTTTGCTGAGGAATGCTATAAGAACCCTGCGAGGGTAACCCTGGTGTGTTTGGGGGATTTTTATTAAAAATGAACAAGAAAAGCTTATAAAAAGTTCATATGTAATGTTACATTTTAATAAAGTTTTTTTAAGAATAAAGTATACTTGGTCTGAGTTCTTATTGTGTTACCAGACATGCTGATCAATTATAACCGATAAAGAAGGCCTCTTGAGCCCCTCGGGAAAGAGAGCCCTGACTGATGGGGGCATGGCCAGGGAGGAGTTAAAGTAAATTTGGCTATCTCAGGATTGGCACAGGAGGGGACAAAGGGTTGGGCCTGAGCTCAGGAGTTCGTCACCCCAGGGGATTATGGTCCTTTTCGGACGGAAGCATGGAAGAGCTGCCCACACTCCCGCCCTAATTTAATGGTATGTCACAGCGTGTTGCGGTTTTGGTGACCTTGCCAGCAAATATGCAACCTTTTTATGCCCTGTTGGTAATTGGGAGATTAACGGCCGGTCCGGCACTCATGGTAAGGACAGGCCCCTCCTTCATCTCCCTTTTATTTTTGGATTTTTGAGTGCTCACAGTGCAACTGTGACTGGCACGGTTTAAATATCTATTGTATGTTTGAGTTAAAATAAAACTGTGGCCTTGCCCTTTCCAACGTTAATGGTTGTATGTGTTTTTTTATTGGATGGGAAGAAGGGGTAAGGTATGTTAAGTGGTCATGTAAGTCAGATGGGACCTGGGCTTATTGCACCTCAGCAGTCATGAATATTAGGAGGTACATTTCATGTGTCTAACTTCATGTTCTAATCTAGAAAGGGTCTGTGTGTGACTAAAGCAGGGGGTGAAGAACACAGACATTAAACCCTTGGCGCTGCCCTCCTCCCAGACCTTTTAGAGTTTTAAAGGGCGGGCATTCAGGTCATGTGACTGCTGTGGTTGGCTGTCGCAACGGTCACATGATCAGAAAGCTCCGGATCGCAAGTATGTATTCCCACCGACTACCATGCAGGGAGCGCTCTCAGCACGGGAAGTCATTTAAAAAGGTCACCTATATGTGGATGCTCAGTGTTAAGCCCCCCCCGAGAGGCCGCATATATGTGTACTGTCAGCGCCAAGGAGTTAAAGTGGTATTTATACTTGGCACATGCACACTGGTGTACCCCCTGAGGTGCTCAGTGGTGTGATCCTGTAACCACTACCTCCATGGTGAGCAGCCGGGGTATCGTGATCACTATGACCAATCCTAGCAATCAAATGATTACAATTAGGCTACTTTCACACTGGGACACTTTTCAGGAGTTTTAGCGCTAAAAATAGCGCCTGAAAAGCGCCTCTCAGGCCTCCTCAGTGTGAAAGCCCCGAGTGCTTCTACACTGGGGAGGTGCGTTTTGTGGGATGGGAAAAGTCCTGCAAGCGGCATCTTTGGGTCAGTTTGGGAGCGGGGTGTATACATCACTCCTAAACTGCCCTTGCCCATTGGAATGTATGGGTAGCGCTTCCAAAGCACCACAACACGGAAGCGTGTAACCCTTTCTTCGGCCGATAGCGGGGGTTAAAAGCGCCCCACTAGCAGCCGAAAAGCACAGCTAAAGCGACAGTAAAGCGCTGCTAAAACTAGCGGCGCTTTACTGCTAACGGACCCTCACCCCAGTGTGAAAACAGTCTTAGGTATGCACCGATACTTGTACTTTTTTCTTTTTCCATACACCGATACCTGCCAGCAACTGTTTTGTGTACACTTCAGCTGTTAGTAATAGGACAAAGCATTAAAAAGTTATTTACAAATTAAATCATGTTTTTTAATTTATTTTAGTTTTTGCACTTTTATTCAATGTTAAATGTGTAAATTTTATGTTAAAGGTGTAAAAATAGTAATGAACAGAGCAAACAAAACTATTAATAATTAAACCTTTTTTTGTCTTTGTTTTAAAAAGAAAATCTGTATAAAAATAATAATTAAATGGATAAGGAGAATAAGGAGTTAAATAGGGCAGATTAGAGTAAATTAAGGGTTAATAAGGTTTTAAACAGGGATACATTTAATTAAAAAAAAATACTTTTTTTTACTTGACAGGTTGCTTTAACCACTTCAATACCAGGCACTTAGACACCTTCCCGCCCCGGCCAATTTTCAGCTTTCACACTTTGAATGACAATTGCGCGGTCATGCTACACTGTACTCAAACAATTTTTTTATAATTTTGTTCCCACAAATAGAGCTTTTTTTTGGTGGTATTTGATCACCTCTGCGGTTTTTATTTTTTGCGCAACAAATAAAAAAAGACCGAAAATGTAGAAAAAAAAAGTTTTTCTTTGTTTCTGTTAAAAATTTTTGTAAATAAGTACGTTTTCTTCTTCAATGACGGGCACTGATAGGTGGCATTGATGGGCACTGATAGGTGGCACTGGTATGCAGCACTGATGGACACTCATAGGTGGCACTGATGGGCACTCATAGGCGGCACTGATGGGCAATCGTAGGTGGCATTGATAGGTACTTATGGGTGGCACTGATAGGTGGCACGGATGGGCACTGATAGGTGGGCACTGATGGGCACTGACAGGTGGCACTGATGGACACTGATGGGTGGCACTGATGACACTGATGGCACTGATGCCCCTAAGTGTGGCATTGCTGGGCATCACTGCTATATAATGGTGCCAATCAGTGCCCATTTGTGGGCACTGATTGGCACAGATTAGGGAAAAGGGGATGGCCATTGGGTACATACCTGGCCATCCACAGTTGCCCCCTTCCCTGGCGGTCCTAGCGGAGATCCCTGGTGGTCCAGTGTGGTCATCTGAGGGGGGGCTGCACTGATAAACCAATCAGTGCAGACCCCCCCGTGCTGATCGGCTCTCCTCTACTCGCATCTGTCAGATGCGAGTGAGGAAAAGCCGATCAACGGCTCTTCCTATTGACATCGTGATCAGCCGTGATTGGACACGTCTGATCACATGGTAAAGAGCCTCCGCCGGAGGCTCTTTTCCAGGAGCGGTGTGTCAGCATGACACACCGCTCCACTGATTGCCGTGATGCGCGCCTCCACGGGAGCACGGCGGCATGTTATCCTGCTGGACATCATATGATGCCCAGTCAGGATAACTGAACCACCGCCCAGCCGTCAATCCGCTATAGGCCGGGCGGGAAGTGGTTAAACTGACTTCAACTGCAGATTTAAATTCGTCCCTTCATCTGTAGATGAATAAAAAGAAGGATGCAAAATGAAACATTGTTTCTTTTATTCTTCTGTTTCTGCAGCTGAGCAATGTTGTTGATAAACATTGCCCTTTTTTTTTGACAGCTTCATTTACCAGGACTTTGTTTACACTTCAGCTGTCAAAGGGGAACCTCACTGAGTTATCGGTTGTTAAGGGGGAGTAATGTCACCAGCACACCAAGAGCTCCAAAAAAATGAGTCCAAAGCTTGAAAGTGATTGTAAAGTCTCTTTTTTTCCTATAAAAATAACAAACATATTATACTTACATGCTCTGTTGCAGTGGATTTGCACAGAACAGCCCGGATCTCCCTCTTCTCAGGTCCCTCTTCTGTGCTCCTGGCGCCTCTGTCCTGTTCAGTGCCCCCACAGCAAGCAGCTTTCTATGGGGGGCACCCAAGCCGAGTCACAGCTCCGTGTGTCCATTCAGACATGGAGCCCTACCCTGCCCCGCCTCCTCTCTCCCCTGATTGGCTAGCTGACTATGACTATAAAAAAAGAGAGAGTATTGGGACTTTATATTTATATATAGGCCCTGACTAACCGTACACAGGTCTCCATCCCTATTGATTGAGATAAAAAAAGGAATTGGGAAGGGGGAAATTGGGACTTTATATGATACACAACACTTGGGTGGAATGAATCAACCAATTAGGTAGTTAGAATGTTTATTGTTAGCCATAATTGGGCATGATGTACAGGTAACATTAATAGTAAGCCAATATGTACAGTACAGAATTATGAAGAACATGGTTAGTAAATCATATAGCAATACAAGTAACATGATAGACATTCTTGCACATATTAGATAATGAACCAGCAACATACCCAATATATGAAAAAACATGGTAAAAGATATAAAATTACATTAATAGTTAAAAGATTGATTCAGACAATTAAACCCATAGTATACACATGATTGCTGTGGCATAGCATCAAATATACATGCTCGACGTGTTTCGTGGGTTGTTTCCACTCATCAGGAGCAGTTATACATTGGAGGTATCTATAATGAATTAAAAATCATTTATCAATGGTAATTGACAAAAGGATAGGAAGAGAGGGAACCCAAAGTATGGTGTTGATAATATTGATGTGCCGGAGGTACTAGGAGGCAGAAAACAACCCCCCGGGAGCTGAGGTGATGGCTATGCAGGCGACAATAGGGCCAAGAGGATAGGAATAAGAGAACATCACCTGAGATGGATCGCCCTTCAAACAAATATGTAGTGATAGGTATTAGCCCAGTGGGGCTTCTGTAGCAATAAATAAATGAGAAGTATTAGCATCAAAGAAACAAATCAGTAGATGTAAAGATCAGATGTGAAGGGAAAGTGCAAGGTAATAAGAAGTAGAATAACCCATAAGAGGCACCCGGAATGAATGGAAAAAGAAAATAGGAAGGTAGTGAAGAGTTGAAGGTGCAAGGAAAGTAAACTTGCCACCATATGGCCAGAGGTGAAATCCATGGGATATAAATTACCTAAGGCTAAAGTTTACATAGTGAAACCCAGTTGTATTTGAAAGTGCCAACCAAGATGAACCAAAATCAAACCAATCTGGTGAAGACCGGGAAGGAATAAGGATGATGGAGCAGCCCGGCCGCCAGCAAAGCCCCACCAACATCATGTGGTGTGCTAAGAGAGAGGGGACGACCATGTCAGAGCGGCAAGCGCTCTTAAGTGGGCGTCTAACCTCCCTCGTGGTGCACACAGATGGAAAGCCCGTCTGCGTGCGGCGTCAGGAATGACGTTGCTCGTAAGACGTGTGGGCATGGCGTCGACGCACAGCGCATGCATGCCCCCAACCCCAGCGATCATAGCGTTCGGAAGGGGGTTGGGGATGACCGCGGTGTGTGTCGCAACTCCCGGGACTGATTGCGGCAGCCCCCATTAGGTAACCTCACAGAGTCTCTGACAGGAAATGTATTCCAGTATAGCAAGTGCCCTTGAGGCTAGTGAACAAAAAAATCATGGAAATAACAACATAGACAAGTGTGTGTATCCATAGCTAATATGTTTATAAAAAAAAAGAGAAAGAGCATTGGGACTTTATATGAGACCATGACTAACCATACACAGGTCTCCATCCCTATTGATTGAGATAGAAAGAGGAATTGGGAAGGGGGGATTTGGGACTTTATATGATACACAACACTCGGGTGGAATGAATCAACCAATTAGGTAGTTTGAATATTTATTGTTAGCCATAATTGGGCATGGTGTACAGGTAACATTAATAGTAAGCCAATATGTACAGTACAGAATTATGAAGAACATGATTAGTAAATCATATAGCAATACAAGTAACATGATAGACATTTTTGGACTACATATTTGGTTGAAGGGCGATCCATCTCAGGTGATGTTCTCTTATTCCTATCCTCTTGGCCCTATTGTCGCCTGCATAGCCATCACCTCAGCTCCCGGGAGGGTTGTTTTCTGCCTCCTAGTACCTCCGGCACATCATTATTATCAATACCATCCACATTCTTTACAGGCTATCCATAGGTAAGAGTGCTAGGACCATAGTTTTTGTGTTCCCTCTCTTCCTATCCTTTTATCAATTACCATTGATGAATGATTTTTAATTCATTATAGATACCTCCAATGTATAACTGCTCCTGATGAGTGGAAACAACTCACAAAACACATCGAGCATGTATATTTGATGCTATGCCACAGCAATCATGTGTATACTATGGGTTTAATTATCTGAATCAATCTTTTAACCATTAAAGTAATTTTATATCTTTTACCATGTTTTTTCATATATTGGGTATGTTGCTGGTTCATTATCTAATATGTGCAACAATGTCTATCATGTTACTTGTATTGCTATATGATTTACTAACCATGTTCTTCATAATTCTGTACTGTACATATTGGCTTACTATTAATGTTACCTGTGCACCATGCCCAATTATGGCTAACAATAAATATTCTAACAACCTAATTGGTTGATTCATTCCACCCAAGTGTTGTGTATCATATAAAGTCCCAAATCCCCCCTTCCCAATTCCTTTTTTTAGCTGACTATGACAGCAGCGGCACCATTGGCTGTCAGCCAAATTAGGAGGGAGAATCTCGGACAGCTGAGACATGGACATCGCTGGACAGAGATGGACCTCAGGTAAGTGTGAGGGGGGGGGCTGCGCACAGAAGGCTTTTTATATCTTCATGCATAGAATGCACCTTCTGCCTTTATAACTCCTTTAATCAGCGATCACATCACAGCCACACAGGACCCTTCATCAGACATGTGACCACAGGGGTCCTGTGTGGATCCAAAACATTGCTCTCTGCTGTAATGATGTCATCGCTGATTAAATCTTTGGTCTCATTTTTGGAGATCTTGGTGTGCTGGTGACTCTCTCTGACTATACACGGTTCCAGCCGATGGTCGCTTCATCACCGACTTACAAATACATCATCTCTACAGGAATGTGTGTGTTGGAATTGGATGTTAATGATGCGATGGCCCCGCTCCTCAACAACCAGTAATTGCTGCTTTTTTTTTATACATGTCAGCTGTCAGTGGGGGGAATCCTGATGACAGTTGAAAGAACCGAACCTGAAAGTATCAGTTTCAGGTATTGCAGCATTTGCACAAGTACCGATACTCCTGTCGATTCTTAGTATTGGTACTGATACCGGTATCGGTGCAACCCTAATTACAATGTAAGCAGAACTGTCATGAATGGCTTCCATTAATGACAGCTTCTTTACTATTGTGATCCTGAGATTGGCCCACAGCTATCACATGGTACCTGGAAGCCATACATGACCATTAAAACTGTTGCTTTTAACAGTGGTCAGCACCCTCCCCCCCGAGAGTAGTACAGAGTCACTAAGCCTCAATATCCATGCCAAAATGTCACCATTTCTGCAAGGGGATGCAAACCTTTGGGCACAACTGTAAACAATAGCTACTGTATATCCTATTTGGTCTCACAAATTGTCATTCCATTCTGTACAATAATATGTTTTCATATTGTGAAATCTCGGCAGACAGAAATCTAGGTGTATGTAGTAACGTTGGCAGTAAAGTTGTGCCTACTGGAATCTACCAAAATACTCTCCAGCCCCCTTCATTACACCCCTCAGACCCTTTGATTGGATGGAGTTGGTTCTGTAACACTCTCTGCATTTGGCAGCTCTGAGCTCTCACTTGACATCAGAACTACTAAGGATGGTGAGAAAATCCCATTTCTGAGGGCCGGTGACTCTTGTAAGCATCAGATTGGATTCACTCTGCAAGTGAATCGGACCGCACAGAACCAAAAAGCCGGTGACTTTCATTGTAAGTATTTTTCTGCTCTTAACTGTTTTGTTTTACTGTTGTTACTGTCAGTTTGTATTATTTTTTCTTAAGGTTTCAGTTTTTCTTTTTTCATTAAAACTATATTCAAAATCAATACCAGAATCTCTGAATTCTCTCAGTAGAGCGCTGGCAGTGAAAGGGTTAAGAAATGTCTTATCATTGTTGTGCTGGAAAGTCAAAGAGCGTCCCATGTGCAGCTTTCCTGCAGAAGAATGCAAACTGTGTGCAGCTCTACCACCTGCAAGAATTTGGGGCTTAGTGGCAGGGGAGGCCCATCTATTAAGGGCGCATGCTCCCCCCAATTCATGTGTCCGACCCCTTTCAGGATGCCGGATGCATGGATTCTAATGGGGGTGTTTTTTTGAAGCACCTGATTAAAGCCAGAGGCTCTAATTGGCTTCAAAATAGGATGGGCTCGGGGCGCAAACACTGAGCCTAAAGCCCACCCAGATGTGTTGCAATAGCGAATGATTATTCGCTATTGAAACACTGATCCTCCTCCCATCCAATCGGGAAGCAGGTCGTGAGACCCATCACCCGATTGCCAGAAAGGACAGGTGATCCTATTGGATGCCTAGGAGGAGGGGAGGAGAAGCACGGCCACTGAGATGGAGGAGATGCCTGCTGCCAATGCCAGATCCTGCTGCCGATGCCAGCCACCTAGAGGGGGTAAGACAGCGAGTGGGCAGGGAATCTGGGGGGTTTGAGGTGCCACCGGCCACAAGGGGGGGGGTGATTGTTTGCCACCCCCCTCAAAAAAAAAAAAGACACCAACCACTACTGCCTCATAGACCACTACTACAAAAGATGGCATGCTGAGGGGATGCAGACTTTGGAACAGGGGTGGTGGCATTTCATTGGTTTACTTGTTGACATGTCTTGTTTTATGATTGCGCCGTTCTGTTATCACCTACAATTACAGAATAGGAATCCCAGAAGAAATACAAGAAATGGGTTTTGCCGGCTCACTCAGGTTTTCTTTATAAATGTTCCATCCTGTATCTAGACATGTGCAGAACAACAAAATTGTCTCATTTCGTTTTTAATTTAGTTATTTACAGAAATTGTTTTAGTTGAATTTGTTTAATTCTTTTAATTCATTTTTCAGAATCTGGTTTGTTTATTCAAGTTCAAATTTGAATTCCATTCAAACTCAAATTGATTCTATTTGAAATTAGAAGATGGTTATATTCTTTGTATTTTATTGTTTTTTCTAATCTATTCTGTTCTTTTATTTTCTATTCTAATCAATTCTATTCAAATCTATTCTATTCGAATTTCGTAAGATGGTTATATTGTTATAGTCTTACTATTAGATTTTTTTTATATTCTATTATTTCAATACTTGCGGGATTCATGAGGAACATAACATGTGCTGAACAACTTGCATGACCCACATCGCAGCCGGCTTAAATCCACTTTTCCAGCTGGACTGACTTGGAGCACTGGAGGATCGTGACTACCTACCAACATCAAAGCATCATCTGAAGAAGTAGGACAAGCAAATGCAGATCCAGCCTTATTGCAAGATGCCGGTATAGGTTGTTGGGAGACCTCAATATTCCCTAATGCTTGCTGTGACCACCTGTGTGGTCAGTGTAGTCGGTAAGGAGCCTCATTACTCACTTGGGTGTTCTTAACTCTTGGAAGTCTGGATTCTTTTCACTACATTTTTTGGGATCAGTTCCTGGATTATTTTATGGACTTTTATATATATGTTCTTTTGCACTGTGTGTGATGGGACTCTTTCATATATTGTGATCATTTGTATATTTCAATAGCTTTTTTCACTTTATTTTATATTTAAATATATATTTTTTTCTCATTTTTGATGAATAATTAATTATCGATAGCACGTTTCATGATATACTGTGGTGTATATATATATATACATGTATTTCCTTTTTAGATGTTTTTGATTTTTTCACTTATTGCTCACTTTTAGCGCTGCATCGTTTTTATTTAATAAGTGTATATTGATTGGTTTGCGCAAAAGTAATCGTGTCTAAAAAATAGGGAATAGTTTTATGGCATTTTTATTATTTTTTTTTATTATTAGTAATGGTGGCGATCTGTGATATTTATCAGGACTGCAACATTATGGTGGACACATCGGACACTTTTGACACTATTTTGGGACCATTGTCATTTATACAGCAATCGATGCTATAGAAATGCATTGATTACTGTGTAAATGACACTGGCAGTGAAGGGGTTAACCACTAGGGGGCAGTGAAGGGGTTAATTGTGTCCTAGGGAGTGATTCTAACTGTGGGGGGATGGGCTTTAACACACAGAACAGTGATCACAGCTCTCGATGACTCTCGATGACAGAGAGCAGTGATCTCTGTCCTGTCACTAGACAGAGCAGGGAAATGCTTTGTTTACAAAAGCATCTCCCCGTTCTTCCTCTCTGTGACACGATCGCGGGCACCCAGCGGACATCGAGTAGCGCTCGCGATACTGCTTCTTAAAGAGGATGTACCTGTATGCCCTTTTGCCTGCCAGTGCCATTCTGCCGACGTAAATCAGCATGCGCTGGTTGGCAAATGGTTAAAAATGCGCATTCGGAAGTGCATCTGGGACGGATCTAGAGTGCGTTTTTGTTGTGTGAACCAGCTTTAAGTGTTTAAAATCGATTTTATTGAAAGTACTAATAAAAAAAATGTTTAATTTGATCAACTATTTATACTATAAATATTGAGAGTTGGTGCGTAAATTGGGGCAGACATGTAGGGGCCCCAGTGCATTACTCTGCCCCAGGGGCCCATGATGCTATTAAGACAGCCCTGGTCCCCCGGGAGACAAAACACTAAACAATGTAATATGCCCCCACATGGGATTACTTTATATTAAGATACATGCAAGTACTTATCCTAAATTACTACTATTATACTAATGTCCAAAATGTGTTCATTTTCTAATAGTTTTTTAGCATCTGCCTGGAATTTAGTTGTACGTTTTGCAGGGTAACGGTGACACACTTTGGTTTTTAAGTGAACATGGGGTGGAGGCAGCCGGTGAAGAAGGAATTCTGGTGTGTATGGTCAGACACCTTGCAGTCTCTCTCCCCTTGCTGTAAGATTTGTTGGACTTCACATAAAAGTCAGGTTCCTGTCCGCTGTCTATAACAGGAATCTTTGTAGTTCTATTTGTGTCCTGTAGATGGCGATGTCTGTTCTTTCTCTTCAATGTGGAGCTCCTGCATTTGCTATACACAAGAAAGGTGTGATGTTACAAAGCTGCCAGAAGGTGGCAGTGTAATTCCATGAAGATCTATCATAAAAATGAACAGAGACTTTGTATTAAAACAGAAAAATGTGATGTTCCTGAGTTGCCAGCAGGTGGCAGGATGTTATTCACCTACATGAGATAAATAGTTACTTTGCACTAACAAAGGGGTCACTGTATGGTAACAAAAAAACTAAAAATAAAGATTATATAGGATTAAAAATAATAATATAGGCTGGTCCTCTCTGTAGATACAAAATGGAACTAGATGACTCTTTTAAAAATGTAAAATTCAATGATAAATATTAAACACTGGCAAGGTTGCCAACTGTCAGTAAATTCACGGATGGTTTGCAAAATCTGTGATTTTTACATCTGTCCATCAGTGTCTGTTATGGGCAGTCTGCATGTCCACAATAGACATTTATGGACATCTTTCTTCTAAAGATGATGCACAAGAAAACCCACAGTTTACTGAAGACAAGCAGACTAAGGAGATGGATTACTGGAACCATGTCCTGTGGTCTGATGAGACCAAGATAAACTTATTTGGTTCAGATGGTGACAAGCATGTGTGGCGGCAACCAGGTGAGGAGTACAAAGACAAGTGTGTCTTGCCTACAGTCAAGCATGGTGGTGGGAGTGTCATGGTCTGGGGCTGCATGAGTGCTGCCGGCACTGGGGAGCTACAGTTCATTGAGGGAACCATGAATGCCAACATGTACTGTGACATACTGAAGAAGACCATGATCCCCTCCCTTCGGAGACTGAGCCACAGGGCAATATTCCAAAATGATAACGACCCCAAACACACCTCCAAGATGACCACTGCCTTGCTAAAAAAGCTGAGGGTAAAGGTGATGGACTGGCCAAGCATGTCTCCAGACCTAAACCCTATTGATGATCTGTGGGACATCCTCAAATGGTAGGTGGAGGAGCACAAGGTCTCTAACATCCACCAGCTCTGTGATGTCCTCATGGAGGAGGGGAAGAGGACTCCAGTGGCAACTTGTGAAGCTCTGGGGAACTCCATGCCCAAGAGGGTTAAGGCAGTGCTGGAAAATAATGGTGGCCACACAACATATTGACACTTTGGGTCCAATTTGGACATTTTCACTTAGGGGTGTACTGACTTTTGTTGCCAGCGGTTTAGACATTAATGGCTGTGTGTTGAGTTATTTTGAGGGGACAGCAAATTTACACTGTTATACAAGCTGTACACTCACTAATTTACATTGTAGCAAAGTGTCATTTCTTAAGTGTTGTCACTGTGGGGTTCCCCAGCCTCCTCTTGCTGTCCTGCCCCTGCTATTGAGAGCGCTGGTCTGGCATCTGTCTCCTTGGCAGCGGCGGCAGTCTATAAGGACCTAGTGCTGGTGACATTATGGGTACATGTAGGGGAAGGCTGGCACTATTGGTTGTAGAGAGCTGAGCCCCCAGCTGGTCTCCTAGCAGCAGTAATGCTGTATAACCTTCTCTGCTGACATGCTGATCGGGATGTGATCCAGGTGATGCTCCCAGTCAGATCTAATAAACACATTATTTATTAGCATCAAGAGTACAACCACATCAACCGTATGTTCAGCAGCCATGTGGGCTCCATGCCTGTAAGGTGTGGGCTTTCATCAATAAATTCACTATGATATTTAACACTAGGATTTGACTAGGAGCATCACCTGGATTGCATCCCGATCAGCATGTCAGAGAAGGCTGCACTGCTGCTAAGCAACCTGCAGGGAGCTCCACTGTCTACTCTACAACCATTAGAGATGGGCTCGGGTGTGTGTGAAATCCCACATTCCAGATCCCGCCAGGAAGCCGACACTTCACACGGCTAATCACAGGCAGGGAGACCTTCCTGATCAGTGCAGCTGTGGACCGGGAAATGTCTCAGTGCCTGTGATTAGCGCTGTGCAGTGCCGGCTTCCTGGCGGGATCGGGCAGGTGGGATTTTGAACATGCCCAGCCCATCTCTAACAACAAACTGCGCTGACCCTTCTGTACATCAGCCCCATAAAGTAACCAGCGCTGGGTACCAATGAGCTGCCGCCGCTGCCATGGAGACAGAGACCAGCGCTGTGAATATCCGGGACAGGACAGCAACCCTGGTAGTTCCACCACTGCTCCACACTGGGAGGATTATCCACCTATAATGTGTGTATGGGGGAATTGGATCATTTCTTTTTTTTTTTCATTCAACCTACAAGTTAAATGAAAAAAGTGATCGATGTATTATGGGCTGCCTAAGTGCCAAGACCAGCCACAGGCAGTTTAAATCTCAGCTGGTTCAGCAGGAACTGGCTGAGATTTGAACCATTAATGAGCAGGCTGAATGTACCAAGTCGATCGATCAAATTGGGTACAACCAGCCTGCCAGATACTCTTCTGATTATCACTGGTGGTTGCTATAGCCACTAGTGATAATCACTGTTTGTCGGGAGAATACAATTGCTGGGCAGGAAGGATATTCCTCGGTCACCACTGTCTGTGTTGCTGGGGGAATCATGCAAGTTTCTTTCCTGCAATCTGTGGATGCTGGAAAGAAATTTGCACCGTCTATTACCTGCCTTACTGATAGTGAAAGTAAATTGTGAGGGTCCTGAAAGAACAGGAGAGGGGGAGGGGCAGATGGGGGAGAGAAGGGATGGAGATAATGCAGTTCAGTGATTACAATGTAGTGCAGTGCACACACTTACCCACGGGGTCCAGGCTAGAAGCTCCGGCATCATTGACACACAGCCAGGAATGCTGCTGATTTACATATTTCCCGCCCACATATCCCCCTCTTCATATACGGCCGCATACCGGGGATAGTGTGGGCGGGACTCAGGAGGAACAGGGGCGGGGGGAGGGGAGGAGCTGTATTCATCTCTGCTCTCACATACATAAGGAGAGTGAGGAGGAGGAGGAGCTGTATTCATCTCTGCTCTCACATACATGAGGAGAGTGAGGAGGAGGAGGAGCTGTATTCATCTCTGCTCTCATGTACATGAGGAGAGTGAGGAGGAGGAGGAGCTGTATTCATCTCTGCTCTCATGTACATGAGGAGAGTGAGGAGGAGGAGGAGGAGCTGTATTCATCTCTGCTCTCACGTACATGAGGAGAGTGAGGAGGAGGAGGAGCTGTATTCATCTCTGCTCTCACGTACATGAGGAGAGTGAGGAGGGGGAGGAGCTGTATTCATCTCTGCTCTCACGTACATGAGGAGAGTGAGGAGGAGGAGGAGCTGTATTCATCTCTGCTCTCACATACATGAGGAGAGTGAGGATTAGGAGGAGATGTATTCATCTCTGCTCTCACATAGATGAGGAGAGTGAGGAGGAGGAGGAGCTGTATTCATCTCTGCTCTCACATACATGAGGAGGAAGAGGAGCTGTATTCATCTCTGCTCTAATGTACATGAGGAGGAGGAGCTGTATTCATCTCTGCTCTCACGTACATGAGGAGAGTGAGGAGGAGGAGGAGCTGTATTCATCTCTGCTCTCACGTACATGAGGAGGAGGAGCTGTATTCATCTCTGCTCTCACGTATATGAGGAGGGGGAGGGGTGGCTGGACTCGCTGGGCTGTGAAAGAATGTTATAGACTGACCCTCGGCTCAGTTTGCAGTCACCACTCTTGGAATTTACAAGGACGGGAGAAATCAGTCTCTTTTTTCAGTAACTGAGAGTCCTGGTGGAGTCCTTCCTGCAACTCACTCTTCTCCCTGCCAATGAGGATGCAGGGGAAGGAGCAGATCGGGCGGCCGTGGTTGTGTGAGCGCTCGCATTATGCAGTGTCAGCGATCAGAGGGAGGGGGGAGGAATCACCCACAGGAGCTGACTGGGGACGCTCTCCCTCTCAATAGAGACTGTGTTACTCCAGCGGCAGCCCGAGTAAGATGCGGCACATCCGCTATGAATGCAAACAAAAAGACATTGCCTTTTTGTAAAAAAATCTATATTTTTTTTAATTGGGGGGCACATGGTGGGGCACAGCATAATGTTGGGGGGGTCAGGGCCCCCTCTGCCCTCCCAGTGACGCTATTAGTGCACGTGCCAAACAAGGTCCACAGTTCAAATCTTGCCTTCATGTGGCTCTCGCACCTCTCCTGCAACTGCAGCACCCCCACCTTATCTCAGCAGTGGGCAGCAGAGTGGGGGACAGAACTCCTCCACCAGATCTTGCACTTCTCCGTGCAGCCATGGAGAGGCTCATCTCTGCCCCCTTCCTTTTAGCAATCTGCAGTCAGCAGCAGAGAGGACAGCAGAACTCCTCCTACAGATTCTGTGACTCTCCACAGGGAAGCCTTTAGCAGTGGCGGTGCACCCATTAAGGGTGCATGGGCAGCGCCCCCTCTGTCACACCACCCCCCTATATGTAAATTGGATAGATTCATGCATAGCACAAATCTATCCATGGCCGCTATAGCCAACCCCATTCAGGCGTCCGGCCTGAATTACAGCAGCGGGGGTGTTTTTTTTTAAGCACCTAATTGGAGCCATAGGCTTCAAAAAAGGTGGACTCGGAGTGCAGAGCGTTGCGCTTGGAGCCCACCCAAGTGTTTTAGAAAAGCAAATGAATATTTGCTTTTCTAACACTGAACCACCTCTCCGCCAATTAGGAAGCGTGGGTCAAATACCCGTTACCTGATTGGCTGAAGGCACAGGCATCCCTACTGGACGCCTAGCGGAAACAGAAGAGACACGTGGGAACCATGGAAGATACAGGAGCCGTCACCTGACCCGCTGCTTGTCACACAGCTCACCGCCATCACCCGCTGCCTGACCCACCATCAGGATGGGGTAAATGCCGGTGAGACAGCGAGCGGGCAGGGGGGTCACAGTGGCTCCATATGATGGGCACAGAGGCTGCATTTTATGGGCACAGTGGATGCACTTGATGTTTTTTTCTGAATTTTCCAGTTTGTTTGCATCCCCCAAAAATGTTGAGCACCAACCGCCACTGGCCTTTAGTTTATGCATTTCTAGAGTGCAAATGATGTGGCCAAGCTGGGCAGCTGATAAGGCAGTACATTTGGCCCCCCTGTACCAGGACAAGTTCCCATCAGTTCAGAAGGGGTGCCAGGGCACCGGCTGAGCAGGAGGGTCACCTGTACTGCCTTCTGTTGACTCTTATTGCTCCCCCTGCTTCCTCCTCTTTTTCCATCTGGCCGCACTGCAGGGGGATCGGTATCTACGCCCCCCCTGACCTGATTTTTAGCAAATATATAATTTGATATTTTCAGAGGCAGTGCGGGGGGCAGTGGAGCAGATTTAGGAGTGGCAGGGATTTGACAATATGACATAAGTAACATCAGATCCCAGCTCTACTCTTACTGGCCACCCTACTGCATTTCCAAGAGCTTGTGCTGGAGTGCGCCCAAACTTGAAAAAGCGTAACACTGGGGAAGCTTGGCATTTGATTTGCCCATGTGCCCTGAGGTGAAAAGGCACAGCCACAATGTAAGCGGCCAGCATTGGCATGCGTGGTGCCCCTGAGGTGAGGTGGAAGGGTGCAGTGCAGGCCTAACACAACAGTACAAAAGCCGAATACCAAGCTTCCATTAAGACTCCCTGCCCAGGCCCAGCACTCATTATTTATCCGCCCAGGCGGAGGATTGCCACCTTTTCTCCGAGCCAAATCCAAACACCTTAGTGGCGCATGGAAATTTTTTGTGGAATATACTATAGGATTGTAAAAGACCTGGGATGTCTAATGCCCCGTACACACGGTTGGATTTTCCGATGGAAAATGTCCGATCAGAGCGTGTTGTCGGACATTCCGACCGTGTGTGGGCTCCATCGGACATTTTCCATTGGATTTTCCGACACACAAAGTTTGAGAGCAGGCTATAAAATTTTCCGACAACAAAATCCGATCGCGTCAATTCCGACCGTGTGTGGCCATTTCCGATGCACAAAATGCCACGCATGCTCAGAAGAAATTCCGAGACGGGACAGCTCGGTCTGGTAAAATTAGCGTTCGGAATGGATACAGCACTTTTGTCATGCTGCAATGTCAAAAATAGTTTAATACAGCGCACTCTCTTCTTTATAATGTAAGAAGAATGAAGTAGTTTTGCTGCTGATATTCACACACACTTCTCACAAACTTATTTCTTTATTATTTATTGAGATTCCCTCAATATATTTACATTCGTCACATCTGACCAAATATTTTTTGGGTTCTTTTTAAATATTTTTTCTTTTTTTCAAGGCTGTTTTTGTATTTGTTTGGTGGTTTGTATTTTTAAAAAGTCTGATGTTTTTTTATTTTTTTTTGTGTGTTTTACTCCATAATATTTTTGTGTGTCAAGTTACCACAACACTATTATTATCTTGTATTATTTAATCTCAAGGAGATTGTTTGGTGTTGGTGTCTCTTGTTAATTTCACATTGTATATTAGAAATGTGCCTGCTCACAAACAAACTGTCCTTTTAAAAGGAAAACACACATAGGCGAGTAAAATTGTAAAAAAATTTCCTTTATTAATGGCTCAGAACCAAACAAAGAGGGAGGCAACTCTGAAGAAACAGCTGAAATGGGTGAAGCCTTTGGCCCCTAGGGCACACAACTATTTTCTTGCAAAATTGGTGGCCCGAGGAGTCCGTATCTAAGGGAGTGCAGTCTGGTCCATAAGTCCCAGAGATCCGGAAAGCAGCAGATGACATCTGTGTCCCCAGGCTGTGGTCATACAAGAGCCTGCATCTTTGACCAGACCAGACTGAACCCAGGGCCATCACTCTCTGGTCTTCCTTCCACGCTTCCTTCCACGCTGTGGCTGTGGTGGTGGAGTTGTGGCAGCAGGAGGAGGAGGAGGATGGTCCAACTCACTCAGGTGGGTATAGGGTGTTAGTTCACCACTCACCCCCTTACTTAGGACTTTATAAAGAAGGTCCTCACATAGCTTGCGTTGACCCTCCTGCATGCCCTTCAGTTTGGTGGCAGCCATGCAAGCAAAGGCCTCTTCAGGAATGGGAAAGGCTCTGAGGAATGCAGAAGCCTCCTGAATGAGCCTGAGCGCAGAATCCTGCATGTGAGTCCCCTTCCTCGCTCTTTTGTATGGAAGGCGGAGGGGAGGAACCTGCGATTCGGTCAGGCTGCGACTGGTTCCAGGCTTCTCCTGGCTGCCATTTAGCCCCGCCTCCTCCTGGCTGCCACTTACCCCCGCCTCCTCCTGGCTGCCACATTCCACAGCCTCCTCCTGTGTACCACATTCCAGAGCCTTCTCCTGGCTGAGGTCTTCCTGTGTATGAAAAAGGGACATAGTTTAATTTTTTCTTCATCAATCACACAATTTTCATCTCATGACTGTTGCAAATTGAATGTTAACAATTATAACAGACTATAATTCTGAGCCCACCATTTTTCAGTCTTGTCCAAAATCTTTTTGCCCACTACAGTCTATTGATATGTAAAACACTTTTTTCAATCAGCAATTAGTGATCCATAATAACATCTAGTAAACATCATTTATTTATTGACCAGAAATCTGTAGAAGAATGCTATACCTGACTCCATCTTGGCTCTTCCACTTCTTCCTGGCTGGAAGGCCCAGGTTGGACATCGGAAACCTCAGCTGGGGTGGAAGATAGGGTGGAAGGAAGAGTGGAGAGGGATTCCCTGACTTCAGTGTGGTCTGACAGAAATCGCAGTCTCTCATAGTACCACAGCCTGGGGTCATAAACGTCATCTGCTCCAGCTCCGGACCTCTGGGAATCTGTGACCTTCTTGCGCTCCCTAAGATAAGTGCTCCTCAGGCCAACCAATTTTGGTTTTTAAATAGGGGATGGTTGCTGTGGGGACCACAGGCTTCACCAACTCCAGCAGTTTCTCCAGCGCTGCCTGCCTCTTTTGTTTATTATTGTAATGTGGATGTTTCACCTGCCACAGACAGGGCAGTTCCCTGTATCTGTCTATGAACAGGGGGAGGAAGTTGTGGTCATTGAAGCCATCCATTTTATTATCTGCAAGACACAACACAAGACAAACCCTAATGTCAGCCTAAAGTCTACTAAACTTGTGCATATACAGGCCTCATTCTAGAAGCAGTATAGGCCCAATGTAAAATCTTACCTTCGCAATCACGATCGGCGCCTCTGTTACTCCTTCCTCCGCTCACAGATCGTACGTACTACGCACACGTGTTACGCTTTATAGACACTGCGCATGCGTGAAACTCCGCCCGCCCCTGACGTTCTTTCTAGTCTATTCCCCGCCCCTTCTCGTTCGGCGCAGTGGGGGAAGAGCACATGGCGGAAACACAGCAGGTGTCTGATAATTACACCATCGAGGAGGAGGAAAGCCTGGAGCCTGAAACGTCCCGATCACGGAAGAGACAATATAAGGCATCAAATATGTCTTTTGGGGAGATGTTGGACATCCTGAAGAAGGCCGACTATGATGGAAAGTATGGACCTTACCCCAACCCCAATGTCAGAAAGGCCAAGATAATGGCGAAAGTAGTCAAGAGCCTGCACCGGAATTTCGGGGTATGACGATCGAAAGATCAGCTCAGGAAGCGGTGGTCAGACCTGAAATTAAGAGATCACGAGCAGTACAGAAAGATACGGAGAGTGCTGCAAAAAAGTAAGTAGTTGTGCTGTGTAACTATTCTTTCTGTTAATTACGTTTGTGCTGCTCCATGTGCTTTTCTTAATAACTGTTATCCAGTTTAAAATGGCAAAGTTCATGTTCATGGGCACATAATTTGTTCGTATCAAACATAGTTCGTTTGGCCATATGCAATTGCCATCATTTTTTGGGGCCTACTTGTGTGCAAAGAATTGGCCGGTGTAGATGTGTTTGTTACTAGAATGAAATGCCAACTAGTTTCTGTGTAAGGAGAGGACACTCAGCAGCAGTTTTCACATCTGGACGCTGGAGCACTAGTGTGGGACACAAAAACACCCTTTTTATTAGGGGGCCCACACAGGTGCTCCAGTGTATACTATAGTGGGGTCTCCATCTGTGAAGCTTGTACAAGACAGGTAAAGTATTGAAGCTTGACAAAGGACAATAAAAATGCTACATCTTGGAACTCTGCCAAAATAGACAATTGTACCCCACTTCCAAGCAATGTTTCATATTTATAGTTCTGCCATCAAATATCTGTGTGCTAAGTATACCTATTTTTTTACATAGGGGATAAAAGACTCGGAGGACACCCCTCATCTGAGGAGACCACAGACCACCCACCTCCGGAAGAAGGTGAAATCCCCCAAAGACAAGAAGAGCAGGAGGAGGAAGACGTGGTGGAAATTGTCACCACAACAGGTGAGTGTCTGCGACCACAGGCTCAGGTAAGAGATGGATGCCGGCATATTTATAATACCTGTTTTTTTTTTTTGTTTCTCTCTTTTTAGGTGATCGTGATGTTGTGAATCCTGATCCTTTCACCTCTGAAAGTGCCCAGATCCTGATTGGGGAGATCATGGGGTGTAATGTTGCATTGGAAAATATCAAGAAAAACATCAATGATGTTCTTCAAAAAAATAAGAACATCATTGAAGTTTTAGGGCGAGTTTAAAAGCCCTCCAAATTCCTATTTTTTGGTGTGCTACAATGTTAGAAATTTTTTTTGAAAATATTAGAAAAGCCAAATTTTGAAGATGCACACAGTGTGTCAACATGTGCTATCTGCCATCACGGGAGATCAATGGACGCGTTTTGGGGGTGCAACCCCTTCCTCAATAATAAAATAGCTGTGAGGAAGGGCTTGCACCCCCAAAACACGTCCCTTGATCCCCCGTGATGGCAGCTAGCACATGTTGACATTCTTAAATTTGTGTGCATCTTCAAAATTTGGCTTTTCCTGGGGTGACTTCACCCCATCTGAACGCAATATCAAACTCAGTTTGTAAATACTCATGTCTGATATTGCCTTCAAGTTCTACCAAATGTGAACTTTGTAAGTTCAAGATTTGTGTCTTTCTTGTTGGTTTGAAACATGCCTGTTTTATCCTAAATGGACATTTATAATTTTTCTAATGTGACCCCAAAAATTGTTATACAACAAACATGTTGGTTTGTTTTAAAAACCTTTGGTAAATGCACATGTGACTGTGCTGGTATTAAAAAGATTGTTAATCAAGATTGTGTGGATTATTGTCTCAACGCTACAACACTTTTGTTCTGTTGTAACGGGTGTTTTCTGTGACAATGGGTGTTATTTCCTAAGGGCAAATCCACTTTGCACTACAAGTGCAGTTTCAGTGCAGTTTCAAGTGCACTTGTAGTGCAAAGTGGATTTGCCTTTAGGAAATAACACCCAACAGTGCTTTGTAAGGTTACACAATCACGCCAATTTCAGGATTCACCACATTTCTCTAAGGGTCAGCTAAAACAAACACAAGCAGGAAATGTCACCAAACCTTGGTTTTCTTTTTTTTTTATTTAAAAAATGTTTTAGACATTGTCTGGCATATTGATGGCCCCCCTACCTAAAGAATTCAAGGTATCTTAGCCGGACATCACGGGCACTCAGGGAGGGCAAGCCAGGACGGCCACTTTCAAGTGCCATCAGGGTTGGTTCATTAGGAATTCCGGCCTCAGGCCCAACTGAGCCAGCATAGTTGGCAGAATGTTTCTGTAAAAAGTTGTGTAGAACACAGCACGCCAGGATAATGTGATTCAGTTTGTACTCCGCCATATGTATGGGTGTAAGAAATAGGCGGAACCGGCTGGCCATGATTCCAAACGTGTTCTCCACCACTCTTCTGGCTCTGGCCAGCCGGTAATTAAAAACCCTCTGGTCAGGGGTGAAGGTCCTCATCGGGAATGGCCGCAAAAGATGGTCCCGCAGCGCAAATGCTTCATCCGCAACGAAGACGAATGGGAGTCCTTCCACATTGTCTTCTGGAGGTGGCAAGTCCAAGCTGCCATTCTGGAGATGCCTGTAAGACTCTGTCTGGGTGATGACTCCACCATCGGACATCCGGCCATTCTTCCCCATGTACACATACAGGAACTCATAATTAGCTGACACCACCGCCAACATCACAATACTATTGAACCCCTTATAGTTGTAATAGTACGACCCCGAGTTGGGTGGTGGGACAATGTGGACGTGTTTCCCATCAATTGCCCCTCCACAGTTAGGAAAGTCCCACTGCTGGGCAAAGTGGGAGGCCACAGTCTGCCATTCCTGTGGCGTGGAAGGAAACTGTGGAGTCAAAACAAAATCAAAAATTAGTCATTTTGCACATAAACATGGAAAGCAGATTAGACACAAACATTCTTGCCCAACATCAAGCTAACATTTTTATGAGGGAATTTTTTAAGACCAAAGTATAAGGTACACCTATCAGATTCCCCACCCCCTCTCCTGGGCCATTTCTAACATTATGGGGGGGGACTCTGGGACAGGTAACCCTCTCCACTTCATTGAGATATGAATGCCTAAATAAATGCCTAAATAATGGGTATTACCTTGAAGAGCCCCTCCTTAGTTACACTATTGGCAGCCCACTGGACAGGTAAGAAGTGTGATAATACAAAGATATAAATACACACTGTACACATTTGAGCACATTTGGACATTCTGCTATTACCTATCAAGATAATAATAGGATACAACAACTTGAAACAGTACCATTTGAAAGTATACAGGCAGGCCCTTGCACTACATGCTTTGGGAAATTCTGACCAGTAAAGAGATGGGTATAGTGTGTATGGGTTTGGCAAAGTCCAGATAGATGATTGAGGATAGATAGAGAATTGGTATCAGCTGACTTAGCAGTTGGGGGGAGGGAGGGTTCAAAATGATTTTGGGACACCCAAAAAAAAGCCTCTGGCACTCTGCATGAATTTAAAGCACAAATTACATTTCTAAACATTTTAGGGGGTGTTTGGGGTAAAGCACTACTATGGAGCTGATAAAATACATTGTTAAGTGACTACATGAGGTGAATATAGGGCCAGGAGAGCATGCTGGGAGGTAAGCAGTGGCGGAACTACTGCCATAGTGACACATGCGGCCGCTATGGGGACGGGCCCACAGCTGCTAGGGGCCCCAGACCCGGTAAGGACAGGTGGCTCCGCGGGTGAGAGCGGGCGGCTTTGCGGGCCCTGTGGGTGAGAGCGGGTGGCTTTGTGGGCCCCACGGGTGAGAGCGGGCGACTCCGCGGCTCCGAGGGCTGTCAGACGGTGAGTCAGCTGGGCAGCTCGGCTCGTGTGTGAGCGGGCTGGCCAATCAGGGAGCTGGCAGCCGGGGGTGCATAGAGATGACATCATCTTTCACCACCCGACACCCTCCCTCCATCCCTGCAGTGCAGTTCCTCCCTCACTGTGCAGGCAGCCTCAGGAAGCAGAGAGATGACCTTATCTTTCTGATGCCTGACTCTAGGACACAGCGTTAAAGTGACACAGCAAGTGACAACCTGTAATGTGTGACAGGTGAAGTGGCAAGTGACAATCTGGGACGTGGCAGCAAGTGACGATCCGTAATGTGTGGCAAGTGACAATCCGGGACGTGGCAAGTGACAATCCGTAATGTGTGGCAGGTGAAGTGGCAAGTGACAATCCGGGACGTGGCAGCAAGTGACGATCCGTAATGTGTGGCAAGTGACAATCTGTAATGTGTGGCAGGTGACGTGGCAAGTGACAATCCGTAATGTGTGGCAGGTGACGTGGCAAGTGACAATCTGTAACATGTGGCAGGCGATGTGGCAAGTGACAATCCATAACATGTGGCAGGCGAAGTGGCAAGTGACAATCCGTAATGTGTGGCAAGTGACAATCCGGAAAGTGGCAAGTGACAATCCGTAATGTGTGGCAGGTGACGTGGCAAGTGACAATCTAATGTGTGGCAAGTGACAATCTGGGACATGGCAAGTGACAATCAGTAATGTGTGGCAAGTGACAATCCGGGATGTGGCAAGTGGACAATCGGCAACATGCGTCAGGTGACATTCTGCAACGTGTGACAAGGGACAATCTGCATCTGGTGGCAGGCGATGTGGCAAGTGGACAATCCGCAACGTGTGGTGGGTGATGTGGCAAGTGACATTCCGTGACAAGTTGCATCTGGTGGCAGGCGACTGTGGCAAGTGACATGCTCAGGGCTCCCACTGATTCTGCATTATGGTGAGTTGAACTATTTCATTTTATATAACAGAACAGAAATTGGTTAGAAGGCTGGAGGTCAGCAATGTGTGTCCTTTAGGGGCTGCATACAGTATACTGCATACTTTGTTGTTCAAAATTAATATAAGCTGTTGCCTGGGTACTGTGCCACGTGGGTGTGATAATCTGTTGGTCAATGGCATTAGTTCTTTTTTTGTGGAGGGGGCCGTTTGCAGGGGGGGGAGCGGTTTGCAGGGGGGGCCCATACAACATTTTGCTATGGGGCCCTGTGATTTCTAGTTATGCCCCTGGAGGTAAGTGAAGGCAAATATGTATGAAGGAGAAAAAAAATAATTACATACAAATCCAGCATGCATGAGGACAAAGGGGACATTCACAGCATATTCCAATCATGGTAATTAGGGAATGAGGAAAGAAATACAATATATTATCAAACATTAAATACAATAAAATGTGATATTAAAGGATAAAAATCTTACCTTCATATATTCCTTCTGCAGGACCTGGATGATGGCAGAACAGGTCTCTGGGATAATGATCCCCAGAGCCTGGGGGGAGATGCCTGTTGAGAACTTCAAGTCCTGCAGGCTTCTCCCTGTCACCAAATACCGCAGGGTAGCGACCAACCTCTGCTCCGGAGTGATGGCTTGCCTCATGCAGGTATCCTGCCTGCTGATATAGGGGGTCAGCAAAGCCAACAAACGGTGAAACACGGGGTCCGTCATCCGGAGAAAGTTCCTGAAATCATCAGGATTATTTTCACGGATCTCACGGAGCAAAGGCATGTGACAGAACTGGTCATGCTGAAGCAACCAATTCTTGGTCCATGAACTCCTCCCCACCCTGTTCATGGACTGGACTTGTGTCAAGGTCAGGACCCCAAACACCAAGGCCCCACACAGCACGAACTCTACGAGGAGTACGCATACGAAACATGGCTAGAAAACGGTCGGCTGCTCAGAACGAAGTAACAGAACGCACTGAAGAACAGCAAGGCCTGTGAAGAGCGACCTGAAAAACAGCAACGAGCGGACAAGATCGCACAGAAAACTCCAATACGAACTGACTGCACGCACTGAAGAGCAGATACAAACCCACAAGCACAAACTGAACAGCAGAAAACGATCTGAAAACCACGAGTCTGAAAAAGCGCGAATCGTCTCTCACCAAACTTTTACTAACACGAGATTAGCAAAAGGAGCCCAAAGGGTGCCGCGCTTGGTTCTGAACCGGCCTTTTCTAGTCTCGTCGTACAAGGTGTATGTCCCCGCGTTCTTGGTGATCGGAAATTCCGACAACTTTGTGCGACCGTGTGTACGCAAAACAAGTTTGAGCCAACATCCGTCGGAAAAAATCCATGGATTTTGTTGTCGGAATGTTCGATCGTGTGTACGGGGCATTAGGATGCCACAAAGAGAAGTCCTAATGTGGCGCACGTAGCATTCTTGTTTCCATACAATATGCTTAGAATGCTGTTCCACAAGTAAGAGTCTCACAGACATGTACAGTATCTGAAAAAGTAAGTACACCCCTCACATTTTTGTAAATCTTTTCTTCTATCTTTTCATGTGACAACACTGAAGAAATGACACTTGTCTACAATGTAAAGTAGTGAGTGTACAGCTTGTATAACAGTGTAAATTTGCTGTCCCCTCAAAATAACTCAACACACAGCCATTAATGTCTAAACCGCTGGCAACAAAAGTGAGTACACCCCTAAGTGAAAATGTCCAAATTGGGCCCAAAGTGTCAATATTTTGTGTGGTCACCATTATTTTCCAGCACTGCCTTAACCCTCAGCACTCATATGTCTATTTCCCACAATAATTACCAAAAAAAAACTGTTCCATTACCATGGAGATAAGTGCAGTGAGGACCGAGGCCGTTCATTCACCTTTTCATTCTCTTTACAGTGTCACTAAAGCTTTGTTTGTTTTTTTTAATTCAAATAACAAACATCTTATACTTACCTGCTCTGTGCAATAGTTTTATGCAGAGCAGCCCCGATCCTCCTCTTCTTGGGTCTCCCGTTGGAGCTCCAGGCTCCTCCTTTTTGGCAAGTGTGCAAGCCACTTTCCATGGGGGCACCCGTGTGTGCTCACTCCTGAGCCACCCTACCTGAATCTATTGACACAGAGCAGGTGGCTCGGCCCCCCCCCCCCCTCGCTCAGCACATCATTTGACCGTGACGGGAGCCAATGGCTCCTGCTGCCATCCATCTGCCCTGGGAGGAGGGAGACAGCGGGGAGAACTGCTGCTCTCGTGCACATTGCTGGATCACATCGGGCTGAGGAAAGTATAAGGGGGGACTGGGGGGATTCTGCAGCACAAAAGGTTTTTCATCTTAATGCATAGAAAAAATTCAAGTTTTACTGCGTGTGTGAACGAGCCCAAATTCACTGCAGAGGCCACTGGCATGCACAGGGTGAATACATCAGTACTAGTTTAACCTCCTCCCACCCCCTGTATTGTCAAATGATGGGCAGGGGGGTCTCTCTCATTCTGGGATGATGTCATATGAAGTTGTTCCACTCTCACCACACTTGTGTGCCTGTGGGGGGTGCACATCACAGCATTCAGTGGTGTACTCTGTCCCTGGGACATGGCGCATCACCGATCTCTGTAAAAAGTCAATGATGCGGCTCTTTACCCATGTGATTGGCTGTATCCAATCACAGCTGATCACATGCAGTATCGGTGTGTCCATAGAGGGCACCCTCTCTCCTGTCACCTATTTCTCACCATAGATAGATTCATGCATTGCATGAATCTATCTATGGTCACCGCTGCCGCCCCCTATTCTGGTGTCCGGCCCCTTGTCGAGCACCTGAATTACAGCGGCAGGTTTTTTTTCCGGAAGTGCCTTATTAGAGCCATAGGCTCTAATAGGCTTCCAAAATGGTAAACAGTGGGTGCAATGCTGTGCGTTCGCTGTTTACTCAGTGTTGTGTTAGGAAAGCAAATAAATCGCTTTCCTAACACTGACCCGCCTCTCAGCCAATCAGGTGCTCGGGTCTGGTTACCTGTCACCTGATTGGCTGAAACAACGGGCGCTGTGATTGGACGCCTGATAGAGAGGACCGGAGACATCGAGGAGCGTGGATGTGGAGGACACCACCATGACCCGCTGCAAGACAGGTAAGTCCTGACTCCCGGGTGATGCACACTGGCAGCAACTGATGGGGCACAGTATGGGCAATTGATGGGGCACCGTATGGGCAATTGATGGGGCACACTCTCAGCAATTGATGGGTACAGTAGCTGCATTTGATGGCACAGTGGCGGCAATTTATGGGTACAGTGGCTGCGCTTGATGGGCACAGTGCCTGCAATTGATGTTTTGTTTTTTTCAGTTTGTTTGCGCCCCCCAAAAATTTTGAGCACCAGCTGCTACTGATAACATGTAAAACAAGGAAATGACGGATATCGACGTTCCTCTCCTCACACTAACAGTATGTGAGGAGAAGAGATCTGATCAGCGGCATTTCCTCACAGGGGAGATCTGCACAGATACTTAGGGAACTGATTATCAGTGCAGCCCCAACAGTGCCCAGCAGTGATGTTAATCAGTGCTGCCTTTCAGTGCCCATAAGTGCTGCCTATCAGTGCTGCAAATGAATGCCTCCTCATCAGTGCCCATCAGTGCTGCATATTGGTGCCTCCTCATCAGTGCCACAGAAAAATTACTTCTTGACAAAATTTCATAACAGAAATTGTTTTTCCAAAATGTTTGGCCTTTTTTTGTTTTTTTAGCAAAAAATAAAAAAATCCCAGCCATGATTAAATACCACCAAAAGAAAGCTCTAGTTGTGTGAAAAAAATGATAAAAATGTCATATGGGTACAGTGTAGTATAACCGCTCAATTGTCATTCAAAAAGTGACACTGCTGAAAGCAGAAAATTGACCTTGGCAGGGAGGGGTAAAAGTGCCCGGTATTGAAGGGGTTAAACACACATCTGTACATAATAATCTCCTTTTACAAACAATGAATTCTGCTCTCAATTTCCCACCTGATCCTCCCAGTCACCTTAACAACCTTTCTTCAGTCTCTGACATACCAAACTTATCAGCAAATTTATGCAAACAAAAGTTATGTGTGAAGAGCTACAAGGAAGTGTGATAAGAATGCTGACAGCTTATTCTGCATTATGAAGCGGAGCTCCGCCTACTGATCTGTTTCCAGTACCTGATTGGCTGGAGATGATGAATAATAAGTAGCCATGTGCACAGATCTCCAACTAAGAATCAGAGCAGAGCTCAGGACAGGAGGACTTGGCAGATATCTGCAGTCAGAGTGTAGATTGAGCTAGTTGCTGTTACATTGTAACTTCTCTGCCTGACTTGTACCGGAGGAGAGGAGAGGAGATGATCGGACGATGTGTGACAGGTAATGTCAGCTGTGATCTTCTAGATCAGTATATAGGAATAGATGTGATCTGTATACAGAGATATAATATGTGATCCCAGTGGTGTATATATGGAGATCAGTATATAGGAATAGATGTGACCTGTATACAGAGATATAATATGTGATCCCAGCGGTGTATACATGGAGATCAGTATATAGGAATAGATGTGATCTGTATACAGAGATATAATATGTGATCCCAGCGGTGTATACATGGAGATCAGTATATAGGAATAGATGTGATCTGTATACAGAGATATAATGTGTGGTCCCAGCGGTGTATACATGGAGATCAGTATATAGAATAGATGTGATCTGTATACAGAGATATAATGTCTGATCCCAGCGGTGTATACATAGAGATCAGTATATAGGAATAGATGTGATCTGTATACAGAGATATAATGTGTGGTCCCAGCGGTGTATACATGGAGATCAGTATATAGAATAGATGTGATCTGTATACAGAGATATAATATGTGATCCCAGCGGTGTATACATGGAGATCAGTATATAGGAATAGATGTGATCTGTATACAGAGATATAATGTGTGATCCCAGCGGTGTATACATGGAGATCAGTATATAGAATAGATGTGATCTGTATACAGAGATATAATATGTGATCCCAGCGGTGTATACATGGAGATCAGTATATAGGAATAGATGTGATCTGTATACAGAGATATAATGTGTGATCCCAGCGGTGTATACATGGAGATCGGTATATAGGAATAGATGTGATCTGTATACAGATATACAGAGCTTTTTTTCTCAGACAAAAGGTGCAGGAACTCACCCACCCCAGCCAACTCTCCACCCCCAATCCTGTTGTTCCATGGGGAGAGAAGAAAAGCAGCGCCAAATCCACGTAGGCCCAAAAGGCACAGAGTGCAGCACTAAGGAGAGCATAACACACAGGGCTAAAAAAAAAGTGTACTTTGCAGTGATTAGGTGTGTGTATCACACATGGCACAGAAAAAAAAAAATCAGTGGACAGTACTTTCATATCTCCCCCAATGTAACCATCTATTGCTCACCTCTGTGCCCCCCATTCAAACCTCACCTCTGCAAACCTTGTCCACAGATGACCTATGCCCCCCTTTCACAGCTTACTTCTTATTCCCCCCATGCACAGCTCACTTCTTATTCCCCCCCATGCACAGCTCACTTCTTCTTCCCCCCATGCACAGCTCACTTCTTCTACCCCCCCCCATGCACAGCTCACTTCTTCTCCCCCCCCATGCACAGCTCACTTCTTCTCCCCCCCCATGCACAGCTCACTTCTTCTCCCCCCCATGCACAGCTCACTTCTTCTCCCCCCCATGCACAGCTCACTTCTTATTCCCCCCATCCACAGCTCACTTCTTATTCCCCCCATCCACAGCTCACTTCTTATTCCCCCCATCCACAGCTCACTTCTTATTCCCCCCATCCACAGCTCACTTCTTATTCCCCCCATCCACAGCTCACTTCTTATCCCCCCCCATCCACAGCTCACCTCTTTTTTTACCCTGTCCACAGCTCACTTCTTTCCCCTGTCCGCAGCTCCCCTATACTTCCCTCCTGTCCCCATGGCTCATCTCTTCCAACCTCCTGTCCACGGCTCATCTCTTCCAACCTCCTGTCCACGGCTCATCTCTTCCAACCTCCTGTCCACGGCTCATCTCTTCCAACCTCCTGTCTACGGCTCATCTCTTCCAACCTCCTGTCTACGGCTCATCTCTTCCAACCTCCTGTCCACAGCTCACCTCTTCTTCCCTCCTGTCCACTGCTCACCTCTTCTTCCCTCCTGTCCAATGCTCACCTCTTCTTCCCTCCTGTCCACGGCTCACCTCTTCTTCCCTCCTGTCCACGGCTCACCTTTTCCAACCTCCTGTCCACGGCTCATCTCTTTCAACCTCCTGTCCACGGCTCATCTCTTTCAACCTCCTGTCCACGGCTCACCTCTTCTTCTCTCCTGTCCATGGCTCACCTCTTCTTCTCTCATGTCCACTGCTCACCTCTTCTTCTCTCCTGTCCATGGCTCACCTCTTCTTCTCTCCTGTCCATGGCTCACCTCTTCTTCTCTCCTGTCCACGGCTCACCTCTTCTTCCCCCTGTAGCTCACCTCTTCTTCCCTCAGTCCACAGCTCACCACTTCTCTCCCCCATTTGCTACTCACCACTTCTTCAGCCCAAATCGCTACTCCCTCCGTCCGCAACACACCTCTTCTTTCCCCTGTCCCTCCTCAATTCTGCACCCCTGTCCAAATGTCATCTTAGCACCCCCCACAACTCACCTTTGTACCCACTGTCAACAACTTAACTCTGCAGCCCCCACATCTACAGCTTACACTCCCAGTCCACAACACCTTCAAACAACCTGCAAGCCCCCCCTACAAGCTCTTGCCACTGCCCCCCCTCCCCACTACTCAGCTCTCACTTTGCACAACCTCTCCCTCTTTCCAGCTTTACCAACTTCACACCCCCTATTCACAAATTCACCCCCACTGTGGTCCACAGCTGTCACCTCCCCTGCAGATGCCACACACCCCCCCTTCCCTCCATAGTTTTTAGTGCACTCACCTCTTCTCCATAGCTTGCGGTGCAGCTATCATTGATCCGTTTTGAGCAGGCAGGCTTTTTTCCGGCTGAACACTTCACTCGGCTCTCAGTTACAGGGAGGCACGGCAGAGTGGGATGAGAGCCGCAGGACAGGATGGTCAGGACCCACGGGGCAGGGCGGGATGGAAGCCGTGGGGCAGGGCAGGATGGACGGGAGCCACAGGGCAGGGCGGGACAGACGGGAGCCGCGGTGCAGGGCGGGATGGAAGCCGCAATTCCCGAAGCTCCACAAAAAGTAAAAAAAATAATAAAATATGCAGCGGTCGCAGTGTGGGGACTGACTGACTTACACATGTCCCGACAATAGGACACAGAAGCCAGTGGGGGAAGAAAGTAGTGCCTACCTCCTCTACTGCCTTCTGTGTTCAGTGACTGGGGAGAGGACAGGGCTGCCAGAGGTGGCGGAACGCCGTTCCGCTGCGTTCCGGCAGAAAAAAGCCCTGCAGATGTGATCTGTATACAGAGATATAATATCTGATCCCAGCAGTGTATACATGGAGATCAGTATATAGAATAGATGTGATCTGTATACAGAGATATAATATCTGATCCCAGCAGTGTATACATGGAGATCAGTATATAGGAATAGATGTGATCTGTATACAGATATATAATGTGTGATCCCAGCGGTGTATACATGGAGACCATATATAAAAGGCAGTACAGCGCTTTAAAATATAAACTAATAACTACATGATAAAAATACACACAAAACTGAAAAACTGAGAAAGTCCTTTAAAATCTTATATAAAGAATCCAAAGAGCACTGATAAGCTTCCAGTGTTGAGAGTGAAGAAATAAACACAAATGGTGACTTCTGTGACACCCTCCACCAGCATAAGGATTGGCCCCTCACCTCATGTAATGGACCCTTGAGTAAATCAGTCAGGCCTCGTACAGCATTCCCATTAATGGGTCAGTAAGCTCAAATAAACACTTGCAGTGGAAGGACAATCGAGTGTCTGGATGAAAAAACCTCTTCAACTCCGGTAAGCAGATGCATGAAAATAGAATAAACAATATCTAGTGCTCTCTGTATATAGTATCAAAATGATGTTTATTAAAACTAAATAAAACTCACAAGGTTGGCACTGTACCCCAGTGCTAAGGATCGAAGCGGTGAAAGAACACAGCGTGTTTGCGGGGATCAGCATGGATCAGGACGCGGGTGATGTCACGAACGCGTCATGTGATGTCCGTACACGTTGAGTCCCATAAAGTAGGCGGGACTTCATCAGCGGTGATGCCTATACGTGCTACACCCATTATTATAACTAAGGTCAGCTAATCTGCTTAGCCTATGGCGATGAATGTTAAGGCCGTCACCATAGTAACTACCAATCTCCGGAACGCTGACAATAAAGAACTGAATCCCCATTGAACATGATATAGCGACAAAAATAATAACTAGTAAAAATAGATATAAATAGAACACTGTAGCATCAGCGTTCCTGCTAGTTCCCTCAGACACCAACATTTAATAACAAGTGACAAATAAGATAACAAAAATTGCCTACTTGATATAAAACAATAATAATTTCATAAAAAGCATTAACGATCAGAAATAAAACAGTTTACATCGAATTCGACATTTAAGCCCCCAGGCACAAGTACCTTTTCTGTCATGGATCCAATAAGATTCCCTGCAACTAATCTGTTGCAGGAAATTGCCCCCTCTCTAGTGTTTGGCCACTCGTTCAATGCCCCAAAACTGGAGACATTTAGGGTTTTTATTATGAACCAATTTGTAATGCTTTGATACATTGTGTGTTTTCAATCCATTTTTTATGTTGTTTACATGCTCCCCCAATCTAACGTGGAGGGGTCTAGATGTCCTCCCAATATATTGGAGGCCACAACCACATTGGAGCATGTAAACAACACCAACTGTTGCACACGTAATAAGTTGATTAATCTTATACTCCTTATTGGTAGTTGTTGCTATAAAATTCTTACGTTTTTTAAGATTACTTTTAGAATGTCTGCAGGCTGTGCATCGCCCACAGGCATAGAACCTGGATAAAAAGGAGAACAATCTATTTTCAGATTGCACCGGTGGATCCACCACTCCAGGGGCAAGCCTGTCACGTAAGGATGGTGCTTTTTTATATATAAAGGCAGGGCGCTGTGGTAACAAAGGACCCAACACTCTGTCTTGTTTCAAGATAAACCAATTTTTTTCAATAACTTTTTCAAATTTCTTGTGCTGGACATTATAATCCAGCACCAATCTGAAGTTAGAAACACTGGTACTTAAGTCTTTCAACCAGTGATGCCCTATCCAAGGAACGTACATGCTCAATGTCCCTATCCAGGGAGGTCTTGTCATAACCCTTTTCTTGAAACCTAGAAGAGAGCACCAGTGATTGGGAGATGAAATCATCCTCCCGTGTGCAATTACGCCTTAACCTAACAAATTGGCCCCTGGGAATGTTACACAACCAAGATTTATGGTGCAGCTCCCCAGGGGTATATATGAGTTACGGTCAGTCGGCTTGAAGTAATTGCACAACCGGAAGACATCTCCATCTTTTTTAATCTCAAGATCAAGGAACACTATCTTTTCAGTGCTGTGGTTCCATGTAAGCTGAATTTTCTTAGTGTTAGAACTAAGGGTATGCATGAATAAATCCAAGCTTCCTTGATCACCCTCCCAAATGATGAAGAGATCATCTATAAACCTTTTATAGCACACCAAATCAGGGGGGCGACACTTGAAGACAACGTCCTCCTCCCAGTGGGCCATAAACAAATTGGCCACACTGGGAGCAAAAAGTGCTCCCATCGCAACACCCCTGGTTTGTAAATAAAATTGTTGGTTGTACCAAAAGTAATTCCTGGCCAAGCAGAAACTAAAACTCTTCAAAATAAACTTCTGATGTTTATCTACAAGATTAGAAAAAGATGACATCGCCCACTGTACAGAAGACAGAGCATCCTCATGTCCAATAATAGTGTACAGGGATCCGACGTCTGCTGTGACAAGGATACTGGAAGGGAAACATTGGACTGATTCAATAATTTGAATAATGTGCTTGGTGTCTTTGAGGAAAGCTAGTGTTTTGGACACCAATGGTTGGAGAAAACTATCTATATACTGCCCTGCCCTGGAAGAAATGGAGTCGATACCATTCACGATAGGTCTTCCCAGAGGGTTGACACTATCCTTGTGAATCTTGGGGAGGCAGTATATGATAGGGGTTCTACAAAAGAGGGGATCTAGATACGCAGCCTCCTTCTTATTGAGGATGTTGGTACCCTTTCCTTCCTCAATTAGCCAATGTAGTTCATCCTTGTATTTCAGCATAGGATCTTTATTAAGTACCTTATAAGTATCCTAATCATTTAATAATTTATTCATTTCAGCTAGATACTTGGTTTTATCCTGAATCACCAACCCGCCCCCCTTGTCGGCGGGGCGTATGATTATATTGTTTCTTTTTTCCAATGATTCCATACCCTGTCTAATGTATTGGGGATCTACTACCTTCTGAATCTTCATATTATCCAAATCATTAAATACCACATTTTTAGATACATCCAAATACTTGTTGTCAGCATTAAGAGGGTTAAAAGTGGATTTGTTAAGAAGATTGGAATGAGTGCTCTCTTGAACCACTGTATGTTTCATTGGGTTATTCAGAAAATATTTTTTCATATTCAAATTTCTGATAAATTTATGAATATTGACATACGTGTGAAATTTGTTGAGATTTTGAGTGGGAGCTAATTTAAGCCCCCGATCAAGGACTCTCATCTCGCTCTCACTCAAAATACAACTACTCAGATTATAAATTCCTGCACCTAATGGGGTTTTGGTCTTTTGCATTCTCCTGCCCCCTCTCCTTCCTCTCTCTCTTTTCTTTTTCGATAATGAGCATTTGGTTGTGGGGACCGCTGGGATTGGTGTTTCCACCACTCTCCCTGATTGGGTTGATGCATAGGTGGACCCCCCTGGTCCGCTCCACGTCCTTAAAAAATCCCCTCCCTCTTGTATTCCATTAGACTGTAGAGGTGCAAATCTATTATAAACAGGCACCTGTTCTCCTCTGGGGGTCTGAGGAGGCCTTCTCTCCTGAATGTCATAATAGGGGGAATTGAATCTGATTTTCTCTCCTTGGTGAAGGTGCAGGATTATAATGGTGATAAGAACTATTACCAGAGGGGGTGGGGGGAGGACCTCTTGCCCTTCCCCTACCCCTCCTTCCTCTATTATTCCCTCTAGGTACATAACCCCCCTAAATGGTGGAGGGCCAGAGGGTGTGTGTTTATAATTATGAACAGGTGGATGATTGGAAGGTGGAGCAGGGGGGTATGTAGCCATCTGACTAGGTGCTACAGCTGGAATGGATGAGTTAGGGCTAATAGTGCTTTGCCATTTGAATATATTCCCTATCTTGAAGTCATCAAAATCCCTAATGTATTTCTTCTTTTTCTTATTCTGGATTTCACTATCCCATTTCCTCAATTTGTTCTTGAGATCTACTGAAAGCCTCTAAAATGTATCACTCCCTTTAAAAGGATCTATGAGATTCTGGATATCACAAATTTGTGACTCCAGATTTATCATTTTCCTCCATTTACCTGCTAATAAAAGGTCCAGAAGTTCCAAACCTTTTTACACAAAGAAATCCCCCCATTCTTTCATAGACTCCTCATCATTAAGACCATCATTTGGTGGAATATCCCATCTTAGACGGCGGGGAATAAGTTTACCTGTCAGATACAGTTCAAATGAGGCAATATCCCAGCAGGCTTTCACCTTTTTCTCACATAAATGGCCCAGTTTTTTTTAAAGAGTGAGATAAATCATTAACCTGATTGGAAGAGGAACTAAGAGAAAAAAACTCTCCCAACTTAACCTCTCGGTTCTCAAAATATTGGAACACATCCATAGTTGCAGCTGAAATTGTGATAAATTGGAAAGCAAACTGAAAAAGGAATCAACCAGCACAACAATAATCCCTAAGAAATAAGCAGCTGAAAATACTGTGGGTCAAAATATCAAATCCCAAAAACAGAAATATATAAAAGGCAGTACAGCGCTTTAAAATTTAAACTAATAACTGCATGATAAAAATACACACAAAACTGAAAAACTGAGAAAGTCCTTTAAAATCTTGTATAAAGAATCCAAAGAGCACTGATAAGCTTCACTAGCACCGATAAGCTTAAACACTGACAATAAAGAGCTGAATCCCCATTGAACATGATATAGCGACAAAAATAATAACTAGTAAAAATAGATATAAATAGAACACTGTAGCACCAGCGTCCCTGCTAGTTCCCTCAGACACCAACATTTAATAACAAGTGACAAATAAGATAACAAAAGTTGCCTACTTGATATAAAACAATAATAATTTCATAAAAAGCATTTGTAGTCAGAGTCTTCGAGTTTAGAAAGTGATACTCCTAAGCACCAAGGCCTGAGGTGTGCCTTGGCCTGACTGGTCAGTATGCCTGAAAAGAGGGCATACCCTGAATGTAAGAAAAGTAATATGAGTAAGTATGCATATTGGGGGGAAATGGGTGGGTGGGAACCCAGAACGCCCACAAGCCCTGACCTGACAGAGGAGGAGGCTTAAATAGCCCTCTCAGACTCCTCCCACAAATTCAGGCTAGCCTTCGGCCAGCCTTTGTACTTGTAGTCAGAGTCTTCGAGTTTAGAAAGTGATACTCCTAAGCACCAAGGCCTGAGGTGTGCCTTGGCCTGACTGGTCAGTATGCCTGAAAAGAGGGCAAAAAGACACAAATTTAGGTGAAAAAGGGGAGGTAAAATCCATCAAGTGGAGTAGTGCGTGCCCGGATGGCAACAGTATATAACTGATAAGTGTCCGTTATGACAGGAGAAACCCCCGACTTGGTGATGAGACAGAACCCCTTGTAGAAACCTGCAAAGCTACCCCGAACCCAATGAAACGTCCCATGAATGCTTGGGCAGAGCCTGGAGCCCGAGACGACCCCGACATGAGAATGAACTACTGTGAATGAGAGGATGCGTGGGGGAAGGGGAGCCATGGCTGTCCCAAGGACCCCTGCAAAATGATAGCCGAGAAGATCAAAACTTCGACCAGACCCTGGGAAGTGCTCCGTGAAACCCTCCCCCCAAGCCCTGGCCTACCCATACTGGTATGGGAAAGAGCGAGGATAAGTGCCAAAGGACAACTGGCAGGAGTTCAAAAAGCTAAATACCTGAAGGATGTGATGGAGTAGGTGGTTGAGGCCCAAACCCTAAGGCAATAAGCACTGACGATGTGGAGAAACCCTGCCAGACACCGAATGCTGGTCCCACCTGATTTGATCAGGTCGTGCTGCAGCCGAGTCTGAATCATGAACCGAGGAAGGAGGGCCAGACTCCACACCGGGGAAATAAATCACATGGCTTGATACAGTCATACCCCGAAGTGACAGAAACCCCCCCTACCTGACACCGGCTGGGAAACGGAAAAAATGACTGAACTGACGTCCCTGAGCAGTCTTCCAGGCCACATCCTAGACAAGATATCAGGCCCGAGTGTAGAATCCAGAATCATGACGACGTTTGCCCAAACCTACCACTTAAGGACCAACAAGGGGATGATGGCTGCCAATGCAGCCCAACCTGAGAACATGAACAAGAGAAATGACAGGCAACAATACATGAGAACAGCAATCCCCCTCTGAGCCTACCCAAGTATGAGAACATGAGCAGAAATGTCAAGACCACTGCGCGTGAATGAAGCTGATGATGGACCACCCCCCCCTCGTGTAAGTAGTGACTGAGCCCGAGTAACCTGCTGCGCAGAGACAGGTAATTGACTGAAAACTCAGGGCTGGTGTACCCACAGACCGTGGTGGGTAATCGTACAGGTGTGGTGAATGAATGTGCATCGTATGGCGTATGTTATACGGGCGAGAAGATTGTGGTCAACAATCATTAACAAACGAAACCTCAGCCCGTATGGATCTGTAGATGTGACAGATCCTGACATGTGAGCCCTAGCTAACTGACCCAGGTACAAACATGAACAAAGATACAATGAGACATGACAAACAACGAAGATAGAACCAGCTACCGAAGTATGCCGTGTCTGAACAACAACACCCCTCTGAGAAACGCTGTGACAGGAATGCTGAAACTGAAAGCTGAGGCAGGAACGTGAGAACCGAAACCCTGGGCAGAGCGTAATGACAACTGCAATGACAGAAATCCTGGGGCAAAAACACTGACAGAACACTGACAGAAACGCAGAGGCAGAAAAGCAAAGACAGAAATCCTGGGGCAGAAACGCAGAGGCAGAAATGCCATGACCGAAATCCTGGGGCAGAAACGCAGAGGCAGAAATGCCATGACCGAAATCCTGGGGCAGAAACGCAGAGGCAGAAATGCCATGACCGAAATCCTGGGGCAGAGACGCAGAGGCAGAAATGCCATGACAGAACACCTGGGGCAGAAACGCAGAGGCAGAAATGCCATGACAGAACTCCTGGGGCAGAAACGCTATGACAGAACGCTAAAGCAGAAATGTAATGACAGAAAACCTGGGGCAGAAACACCAAGACAGAAAAGCTGAGACTGAACGCCAAGCCAGAAATTCTGGGGCAGAATGCCGCCATGACAGAAATCCAGGGCAGAAACGCTGCGATAGAACTCCTGGGCAGAAACGCTATGACAGAAATCTTGGGCAGCCATGCTGTGACCGAAAACCTGGGGCAGACATGCCTTGACAGAAATGCCGAGACTGTGCGCTGAGACAGAAATGCAGGGGCCGAACGCTATGACAGAAATGCAGGGGCCGAATGCTATGACAGAAATGCAGGGGCCGAACGCTATGACAGAAATGCAGGGGCCGAACGCTATGACAGAAATGCAGGGGCCGAACGCTATGACAGAAATGCAGGGGCTGAACGCTATGACAGAAATGCAGGGGCCGAACGCTATGACAGAAATGCAGGGGCCGAACGCTATGACAGAAATGCAGGGGCCGAACGCTATGACAGAAATGCAGGGGCCGAACGCTATGACAGAAATGCAGGGGCCGAACGCTATGACAGAAATGCAGGGGGCGAACGCTATGACAGAAATGCAGGGGGCGAACGCTATGACAGAAATGCAGGGGGTGAACGCTATGACAGAAATGCAGGGGGCGAACGATATGACAGAAATGCAGGGGGCGAACGCTATGACAGAAATGCAGGGGCCACACGCTGTGACAGAAATGCAGGGGCCACACGCTGTGACAGAGATGCTGGAGAAGAACGTTGACAGAAATGCTGGAGAAGAACGTTGACAGAAATCCTGGGGCAGAACGCTAAGACAGAAATCCTAGGGCAGAAACGCTAAGACAGAAATCCTGGGGCAGAAACGCTAAGACAGAAAACCTGGGGCCTAATGCTAAGACAGAAATCCTGGGGCGGAACGCTGAGACAGAAATCCTGGGGCGGAATGCCAAGACAGAAATCCTGGGGCCGAACGCCAAGACGGAAATCCTGGGGTAGAACGCTAAGACAAAAATCCTGGGGCAGAACGCTAAGACGGAAATCCTGGGGTAGAATGCTAAGACGGAAATCCTGGGGCAGAACGCTAAGACGGAAATCCTGGGGCAGAACGCTAAGACGGAAATCCTGTGGCAGAACGCTAAGACGGAAATCCTGGGGCAGAACGCTAAGATGGAAATCCTGGGGTAGAACGCTAAGACAAAAATCCTGGGGCAGAACGCTAAGACGGAAATCCTGGGGTAGAATGCTAAGACGGAAATCCTGGGGCAGAACGCTAAGACGGAAATCCTGGGGCAGAACGCTAAGACAGAAATCCTGTGGCAGAACGCTAAGACGGAAATCCTGGGGCAGAACGCTAAGACGGAAATCCTGGGCAGAACGCTAAGACAGAAATCCTGTGGCAGAACGCTAAGACGGAAATCCTGTGGCAGAACGCTAAGACGGAAATCCTGGGGCAGAACGCTAAGACGGAAATCCTGGGGTAGAATGCTAAGACAGAAATCCTGGGGCAGAAACGCTAAGACAAACGCTGAGACCGAAATGCCGGGGTAGCACGCTAATGATGGAAATGCTGGGGCAGAATACTATGACAAGAATGCTAGGGCCGAAAAATTAGACAGAAATGCTGGACATTGCAACAGAAATGCTGAGGTATAAATGCTGCCAGAAATGCCGGCTGAACATGACAGAAACGCTGGGGCAGAAACGCCATGACAGAAATGCAGGGCTGAATGTGATGACAGACATGCTGGGGCAGAACACCTTGACAGAAATGCTGGGGGAGAATGCTGCGACAGAACTGCTGAGGCAGAAAACGCAGGCGGCCGCCCCCCCACCCCACCCCACCCCACGCTGGCAGGACACACAGGAATGAGGGAGAAGTGGGTGGTGCACCCCCCCATGCGGGATTGGGCCCAGCAAAGGTGGAAGATAGACAGATGACCCCCCCGCCCCCCAAACTGAGCCCTAGGGAAGTTGGTGTGGGTGAAGATGATTGACGGCCGCAGCATAACCCCCCCATGAGCACCGGGAGAAGCTCGGGCTGCGTGCTGGCCATGTGTAGCTGTGCAGGATGGAAGGACGCCCCCCCCCACTCCCCCAGCACGAGCGCTGGGAGAAGCGGGCAGGCAGCACCTGACCAGCTGCAGCCGAGGGGAAGGAAGGAGGGTGGTGGAGGACGGATGGACGGCCCCCCTCCCTTCCCCCGGCATACTCGCCGGGAGAAGTGGGCGGGCCGCACTTGACTGGCTGCCGCCGAGGGGAAGGAGGGTGGGTGGAGGATGGACGGCCCCCCTCCCTTCCCTCTGCAAGATCACCGAGGAAATCGGGGCAATCGGGCGGGCCCTCCCCCCCGTGGCGCCGTGTGCAGCTGGCTGGACATCCCCCCTCCCCTCAATAGCCGGAGACGCGGTCAGCAGCTCCCCCCCTGAAGCAAACTGGTAAGGGGAGAGAGGAGCTAGCTGGCAAGAGGCTCCCCCATGGAGCTGCATGCATGGGGAGAGGAGTCGGCGGGCGGGTGGCCGATCGCCCCCCCTGCTGAAATACCAGAAGGGGGACCCGTGAATGTGGGTGCCGAAGGGGGAACCAGGTGGGTGGAGAGGTGCACTCCCTGGTGAAGCACCGAGAGGCACCGCCACCATCTTGTAATTGATCCGGAAGTGACGCATAGGCCCCGCCCCCTACTGAACCCAGAACGCCCACAAGCCCTGACCCGACAGAGGAGGAGGCTTAAATAGCCCTCTCAGACTCCTCCCACAAATGCAGGCTAGCCTTCGGCCAGCCTTTGTACTAACGATCAGAAATAAAACAGTTTACATCAAATTCGACATTTAAGCCCCCAGGCACAAGTACCTTTTCTGTCATGGATCCAATAAGATTCCCTGCAACTAATCTGTCACAGGAAATTGCCCCCTCTCTAGTGTTTGGCCACTCATTCAATGCCCCAGAACTGGAGACATTTAGGGGTTTTATTATGAACCAGTTTGTAATGCTTTGATACATTGTGTGTTTTCAATCGATTTTTTATGTTGTTTACATGCTCCCCCAATCTAACGTGGAGGGGCCTAGATGTCCTCCCAATATATTGGAGGCCACAACCACATTGGAGCATGTAAACACCAACTGTCGCACACGTAATAAGTTGATTAATCTTATACTCCTTATTGGTAGTTGTTGCTATAAAATTCTTACGTTTTTTAAGATTACATTTAGAATGTCTGCAGGCTGTGCATCGCCCACAGGCATAGAACCTGGATAAAAAGGAGAACAATCTATTCTCAGATTGCACCGGTGGATCCACCACTCCAGGGGCAAGCCTGTCACGTAAGGATGGTGCTTTTTTATATATAAAGGCAGGGCGCTGTGGTAACAAAGGACCCAACACTCTGTCTTGTTTCAAGATAAACCAATTTTTTTCAATAACTTTTTCAAATTTCTTGTGCTGGACATTATAATCCAGCACCAATCTGAAGTTAGAAACACTGGTACTTAAGTCTTTCACTTTATCAGCAACCAGTGATGCCCTATCCAAGGAACGTACATGCTCAATGTCCCTATCCAGGGAGGTCTTGTCATAACCCTTTTCTTGAAACCTAGAAGAGAGCACCAGTGATTGGGAGATGAAATCATCCTCCCGTGTGCAATTATGCCTTAACCTAACAAATTGGCCCCTGGGAATGTTACACAACCAAGATTTATGGTGGCAGCTTCCCAGGGGTATATATGAGTTACGGTCAGTCGGCTTGAAGTAATTGCACAACCGGAAGACATCTCCATCTTTTTTAATCTCAAGATCAAGGAACACTATCTTTTCAGTGCTGTGGTTCCATGTAAGCTGAATGTTCTTAGTGTTGGAACTAAGGGTATGCATGAATAAATCCAAGCTTCCTTGATCACCCTCCCAAATGATGAAGAGATCATCTATAAACCTTTTATAGCACACCAAATCAGGGGGGGCGACACTTGAAGACAACGTCCTCCTCCCAGTGGGCCATAAACAAATTGACCACACTGGGAGCAAAACGTGCTCCCATCGCAACACCCCTGGTTTGTAAATAAAATTGTTGGTTGTACCAAAAGTAATTCCTGGCCAAGCAGAAACTAAAACTCTTCAAAATAAACTCCTGATGTTTGTCTACAAGATTAGAAAAAGACGACATCGCCCACTGTACAGAAGACAGAGCATCCTCATGTCCAATAATAGTGTACAGGGATCCGACGTCTGCTGTGACAAGGATACTGGAAGGGGAACATTGGACTGATTCAATAATTTGAAAAATATGGGTAATAATGTGGGGGAAGAAAGTAGTGCCTACCTCCTCTACCGCCTTCTGTGTTCAGTGACTGGGGAGAGGACAGGGCTGCCAGAGGTGGCGGAACGCCATTCCGCCGCGTTCCGGCAGAAAAAAAAGCCCTGCAGATATAATATCTGATCCCAGCGGTGTATACATGGAGATCAGTATATAGGAATAGATGTGATCTGTATACAGAGATATAATATCTGATCCCAGCGGTGTATACATGGAGATCAGTATATAGAATAGATGTGATCTGTATACAGATAAATAATGTGTGATCCCAGCGGTGTATACATGGAGATCAGTATATAGAATAGATGTGATCTGTATACAGAGATATAATGTGTGATCCCAGCGGTGTATACATGGAGATCAGTATATAGAATAGATGTGATCTGTATACAGAGATATAATGTGTGATCCCAGCAGTGTATACATGGAGATCAGTATATAGGAATAGATGTGATCTGTATACAGAGATATAATATCTGATCCCAGCGGTGTATACATGGAGATCAGTATATAGGAATAGATGTGATCTGTATACAGAGATATAATATGTGATCCCAGCAGTGTATACATGGAAATCAGTATTTAGGAATAGATGTGATCTGTATACAGAGATAGAATATCTGATCCCAGCGGTGTATACATGGAGATCAGTATATAGAATAGATGTGATCTGTATACAGAGATATAATGTGTGATCCCAGCAGTGTATACATGGAGATCAGTATATAGGAATAGATGTGATCTGTATACAGAGATATAATATCTGATCCCAGCGGTGTATACATGGAGATCAGTATATAGGAATAGATGTGATCTGTATACAGAGATATAATATGTGATCCCAGCGGTGTATACATGGAGATCAGTATATAGAATAGATGTGATCTGTATACAGAGATATAATATCTGATCCCAGCGGTGTATACATGGAGATCAGTATATAGGAATAGATGTGATCTGTATACAGAGATATAATGTGTGATCCCAGTGGTGTATACATGGAGATCAGTATATAGGAATAGGTGTGATCTGTATACAGAGATATAATATCTGATCCCAGCGGTGTATACATGCGGGTTGCACATTCTGCCAGGTTGCTCATTTTGTCAGAACACGTTTTCTCCTAATTTGATTCCCATTTAATATTTGTAGGGGGATTTTGAAATAGGTAGTCAGTGGAAGGAAACCCACCAACATCTTGCAGCTGAAGGAATTTTGCATGGAGAGATCATCACAACTTTCACTGAATCAATGTCAGAGAATGGTCTGTAGATGATTACAAGACATCATGACTGCTATGGGCTTCTGCGGCCAAGAATGTATTTACTTTTTCCACACTACATCATTACATCTATCAATAATTTACCTGAATAAATAGAGAAAGGAGTTTATTTACAAGGAGGGTGGGACTTTGTGTGAAGCATGTGGCAGCAAGAAAATTAATTGGGTGAACATAAAAGGCTTTTTATTGAGAGCTAAATTGTAACCATACATGATTCCAGTAATGAAGGTATAAGATAACATACATAATGCATCTCGGCACATAGCACAGTACATAAATATATGTAACACTGATAACAATGGTATACAGTAGGTAAGATATTAATAATAGAATTGGTAGTAATTTTTCATCGAATAACCACACAAAAATAATCCTAGTTCACCACAAGGGGGTTTGTTTAAAAAATAACGATAATTCATACGTGTTGTCTGCAGGACCTGTGGAGGGATATATTGCATGGTAGCTTGAATAGTCGGTACAATTACTAAAAACACTGCAACCAGTAGCTCTACACATTTCATGAATAGCTGAATAAATAATTGAAAAGGCCGTTTTTTCTTGTGTTCTTTTCCAAGTATATCACCTTTATTTGTAGGCACTTTTTCACATGACTGTATGAAGTTTCTTTCTCTGGTTAGTCCTCCTCCTGTTTTATTAGCTGCCTGTACCTCACCTCTCTTCCATTCCTCCCGGTCACCATCTCCTGGGAGTCCATCCCTCTACTGTTCATCCTTCCATCTCCACATCATCTCTTCTGTCTTCCTAGCCTTGGGTTGAGTTTCTCTGGTTCTTCTCCTCATTGCCTCTTCTCCTCATTGCCTCTTCTCCAAGTATATGGAGAGATATGAACACATCCAGAGGCGTAACTAGAGCCTTCAGGGCCACAGTGCAAGAAACCTAGAAGGGCCCCCCTGACCCCCCTTCATTTCATTGGTCCCGGGGCCCTTTTCTTTAGTCCCATGGCCCTCCCCACTGACCCCGGGGGCACTTTACTGCTGTTGCAGGGCCCTTTATTATGGTCCCGATGCAAGACCCTTTCAAGTGTTCTGCAGAGAGCCCCCTTCTTACCATCTTGGGCCCACCGCACGGTGGCAGAGAACAATAGACATGTCACCAGCACACCAGAGAACTCCATATAAGGGTCCAACCTCAATGAAAGAACTACCAGGGTTACAAAGGTCACACTTGTGAGTGGGTCCTGGCATTCTGCCACCATGGGCACCCCAGGAGCTTTTTCTCTTCATTAAAGTGGAGTTCCAACCCCCAAAAAAAAAAAAAAATTAGTAACGCGCTTAAAATAAATTTAAAATAAACATTTGGAGAATTTTTTTTTTTTTACTCACCTCTAAATGCCTGTTGCTAGGGGGTCCCTCGTAGTCTGCCTCTTCCAGTGCCTGGGCTCCTGACGTCACTTCCCTTGGTGCAGGAAGGGAGATCGCCTCTCCCCCCTCCCTCTTGTCGATCATCTGGGACACGTGACCGGTCCCAGATGATTGTGCGGCCAGTGACGCCGTGCGGCACGGATTGCGCATGCGCAGTGGGTGCCCGGCTGTGAAGCCACAGTTAAAATGCCGGCACTGACGAGCAGAGGGGGAGACGAGCAGGGCTTCAATCCCCACATCGCTGGTCCCTGGGACAGGTAAGTGTCCGATTATTAAAAGTCAGCAGCTGCAGTATTTGTAGCTGCTGACTTAATTTTTTTTTTTAAATGGGAACCTCCGCATTAATATATCTTTTGCATTTAGAAATCCCAATCCTATCAGTAATAACTGCTCTGGTCACAGGATCAGATCTTCATTTACTGGAACCGTCTCTCCATTCCCCACCATACATCTGTAATTGTTTCTTGCTTCAGCCCTCTAAGTCTATAGATCTCCTATCAGTGATCAGTAGTCCTCAGTTGGCCATGACAATGACATCAGTAGAAATGGACACACCAAGAACTGGAGCTGATGAGGCTTTGGGACGATCGTTGTGTTTATGTTCCTCTTCTCTGCTGGGACTCTAGAAATTGCATTTGGGTTTTTAGGGGCACTGTGAAAGTTCTGCTCACATTTCTGATCTGTCTTCTCCTCCCAGGTCTCCTGTATATGATGATCTTATCGGTGTCATCAGGAACGGTGTATGTACAGAGCGGATCAGACATCACTGACTGTAATATGAAATGTCCTGAGGATGATGTTACTATGGAGCTGTACAGAGTATGCAGAGGGGTGGAGAGAACATTGCTGGAAAATCTTTGTTCTTTCAATGCCACTAAATCTTATGACTCCAGAGTCCGACTGCACACAGGGAGCGGATGCTGGAAGCTGACACCCGCCAGGAAGGATGATTCCTGTGTATATGAGGTCTGGTGTCACTGTTCTTGGGGACATCGAATATCCTCTACAGAGATCCGTGTTCTGGGTAAGAGTCCATATACTACATCACACTTCTCTACACTGCATTGTACTCTATAGGGGAAGAAGTGTCTATTATACAGGATGAGTGGGGAGAGGAAATGAGTTCTTCATATAACAGATTTCCAGTATTCCCCACTGATATCTCCCCATCTGTCCTCCTCAGTATAACACTGGAGGGGTGTGGGCATCGTGTCCCTATTCCAGGCCCCAGAGGGTTTGTGACAAACAGTGAGAGGTATGAAATATACAACATACAGCGCAGTGTACAGCCTGGAGAGGAATGGAGTATATACACTCACCGGACACTTTATTAGGTACACCTTGCTAGTACCGGGTTGGACCCCCTTTTTGCCTTCATTCTTGGTGGCATAGATACAACAAGGTGTTGGAAACGTTCCTCAGAGATTTTGCTCCATAGTGACATGATAACATCACGCAGTTGCTGCAGATTTGTCGGCTGCACATCCATGATGCCAATCTCCCATTCCACCACATCCCAAAGGTGCTCTATTGGATGAGATGTGGTGAGTGTGGAGGCCATTGGAGTACAGGGACCTCATTGTCCAGTGGTGAGATGATTGGAGCTTTGTGACATGGAGCATTATCCTGCTGGAAGGAGCCATCAGAAGATGGGGACACTGTAGTCATAAAGGGATGGACATGGTCAGCAACAATACTCAGGTAGGTCGTGGTGTTTATATGATGCTCAATTGGTACTAAGGGGCTCAAAGTGTGCCAAGAAAATATCCCCCCCACCATTACACCCCCACCACCAGCCTGAACCGGTGATACAAGGCAGGATGGATCCATGTGCCAAATTCTGACCCCACCATCTGAATGTCACACCTGAAATCCAGACTCATCAGATCAGGCAATGATTTTCCAATCTTCTATTGTCCAATTTTGGTGATCCTGTGTGAATTGTAGCCTCAGTTTCCTGTTCTTATCTGACAGGAGTGGCACCCAGTGTGGTCTTCTGCTGCTGTAGCCCATCTGCTTGAAAATTCGATGTGTTGTGCGTTCAGAGATGGTAGAATACCATCTCTGAACGCACAACACATCGAATTTTCAAACAGATGGGCTACAGCAGCAGAAGACCACATACTTTGGGTGACTGTTGTCTTTCTATCAACCGGAAACCAGTCTGCCCATTCTCCTCTGACCTCTGATATCAACATTCTGTCCACAAACAGCTCGACTTTCTCCAGGGCCAGAGGAGACATAAGCCCAACAGGCCAGTCTGTCCTCCTCATCTCTGCCCCCCTTACTGATCTCTACACCCCTCCCCACTACCATATAGAACTTACCTATTGCCCCCTCTCTGCCTGGATCACTCCTCTTCCCTTTTTTCCATTTCATCGTCCTGTTTTCTCCTCGGCTTCCAGTATTGGGCACTTCCACTTCTGGTTATGTGATCTGGGAGGTGTTGGCTGCAGTGGAGGCCCATCCATACAGGGCACAGAGGCACCGCCCCCTAATCCATGAGCCCGGCCCCTAATCTACATGCAGGGTGCCAGATGCATGGATTTCAATGGGGTTTTATTTATTTTTTTGAAGCACATGATTAGAAGCTGAAGCTCTAAATTGGCTTAAAAAAGGGTGGGCTCAGGAGGGAGAGCACTGCACCCCTGAGCCCACCCACTTGTGTGCCTTCCCATCTGCCATCCATCTCCTGCACGGGGGGATAGCTTGCAGCTTTCCATCCTTCTCCCCTTGTGGGGGGGTCATTATTTTACTGCCCCCCCACCAAATATTTAGCACCAGGCCCCACTGGTCAGCTGGGAACCTCCCGTACCCATGAAATAGCCTATGATGCTCTTATCGGTCTTTAAATAAAGTGCCTCTTATTTTTTTTTCTTGAACATTTTCAGCAAGTGCAGGAAGTAGAGAGTCCTTGTCATTTACTGTAAGCTGAACAGAAATCACAAGCAACCTTATCTTCTTTCTGTGAACTACCAGTCTCATCATCCCCCATGTAATCTATGGGGGCTGAAAAAAGAAAGCTAATGCCGCCACCATGTCTAAAGACTATTAAATTGCAGTGAATTAGAGATGCACTTTAATTATAGGATGGGAAATTAGTGATCAGGGTGTGTACAAGAGCTAGCAATCTATTCCATGTATCAGGGCTCTGTATTGGTGACCTGTGCCTGATGGTGACTGTCCTTCTCCAGATCCGGTTCTCATCTCCAACATCACCAGTACCAGGGGGCCGGCTGGGTGGGGTGACGGCTGTGAGTGTCCAGTTCTCTGGAGAAGAGAGCGCTGTGACCTGGGAGGAGGACAGGGAGCCTCTCCCTGAAACATACCAGCTGATAGATGACAATCAGGGATGTAGATAAGGGGGGTTTAGGGGTTGAAACCCCCCCAGAGCATCAGTGCAGAAGTAGTAATGTTATGTGTGCTTCAACTACATCGCCACACTGACTCACACACGCTGTTGTTGTGTGCTGCCTGAGGCTGCTGTTACACCGTCCGACCACCAGGGTGCACCAGCCCGGGCTGTTGGGCTCGGCTTGGGCTTAGGGAGGCTCTGTCAGCAGGGAGGGGTGGGGCCGAGAGCTCCATTGACACTCTGACACTGCCCACCCCATGTAGCCTGTATGTACTCGGAGGCTCGGAGCAGAGAGGGAGTGCTGAGAGTGCCTCCCCTGTACATCTGAGAGCCCACCCCCTACCACGGAAAGCCCCACCCACTACCATGAAAGCCCCACCCCAAGACCTCTGAGAGTGGGAGGTGAGCCCACTGACCAGGTAGGTCTTTCTGCCAATACACACTAGAGCGCTGAAAAGGTCTATCTCAAAGAACTGAGAAAAACATATAGTGACTTCTCAATCTCCACCTGGAGTTGAAACGTGTAGTTACATGAACAGTTGAATACACTTATGGACACTTCAGAGAAAATTCACAAAGATGCAGTTGGGTAATCTTACCAAATGTGATGGACGCACATACCGTACGGCAGTGCTTCAAACAGGCTCATAATGCTGGGTTCCTGATGGTGTGAGGATGCCAAGTTGAGTTGTATCCACGAATCTACGACTCCAGGCCACTCGCTAGCTGGTTTGTGACTCCAGAACACTCGACAACTGGACCAATCTAAAAGGTGATGTTGATAATTGGATAATCAACAGTGCCCAGATATAAAACGGAGAAAAAAGGAGCTCCATATGGCGCAGGTCAACCAAAAAATGGTTTATTGTAATAAAGAGTATCTTACAACGAAATGTAGGATAAAATAGCAAAAAGTGATCACAAATGGATAAAAAGCAATGTGGAAGGCAAGGAGGTGCTGGCCCGATGCGTTTCGCCTAAAGTCTTCTATTGGGGCAGGCAAGTCACAGCTGAAATCCCCAAAAGTAGTGCAGGAACTACTTTTTCAAATCAGTGCGGCATTTAACATGGCCATTGCCAGCAATAGCGTGTGACTTGTCATGCGATTTGACAGGTCAAATCGCACAAGTTGCTCCAATGTGAATGGAGCATAGGCCATTCTTATACCCAATCTGGTCATGCCCATTACTCTCTGCGGCATGCTCAACAGAATCTGTTTTTCAACTGTATCCCAGGAGGGCTGGTATTTTGTCACACTGCTGTAATCTCTAGCAACCAATCAGTGAGCGGTAATGATAAGCAGTAATTATCACTACCAATAAGTGAGCAGTAATGTGCAGTAACCTATAGCAGCCAATCAGTGAGCAGTAATGATGTGCAGTAACCTCTAGCAACTAATCAGTGAGCCGTAATGTGTGCTGTAACCTCTGGCAACCAGTCAGTGAGCAGTAATGATACACTGTAACCTCTGGCAACCAATCACATTTGCTGCCTGATCTTCCGCAGTAAACTGATTTTGAAAATGTTTGCTCAGGGTCCATTTAATTTTAAAGAGGGTCCTGGCTCTCCCTGCTCCGCCTCCGCACCTCGGTGCCTCCAGGCTCCTTTATATGAGATCATGTCTTCTTGACTTGTCCAGCCTCAGCCACCAGGACAGGAAGAAACACTGAGCAGAGTGGGAGGGACCGGCAACTACCCGCCCACCGGTCCACTCCATTTCCATTGGCTCTGCCTCCTTGCAGTGCCACTTTCCACCTTTTGAGTGCCGCTTGGGTGAGGAGCTAGACCCTTAAGGGTGCTGTTAGCCACCAGCCTGCCACGTGGATGTGGACAATGTTCTGAAGTGCTGGTGCTGTCCGCTGACCCAGTCCACTCCGGGTCACTAGGTGTGTCCCTCTTTCCCTTGTGTCCTCCTCAGTCAGGCTAGCTTAGAACTGCAGTGCTGCAGTATTTCTTCCAGTCATTCTACTGGTATCTGAGATTGTGGCAACTGCTGGCAAAGTTGGTGATTGAGGCGCTGGACTGAGTCTTCCATAATTGCTGTTGTGTTCTCCTGTTAGGCACATGTAGTGATTTGGGATCGTGGGCAGAATATTGCTGTGATTCTGCCCGCCACCGCGCCCCGATTCCAAATCACACTGCAATGCTGGCAAAACACAGCACATTGTTTTTAATGCCACCACAATGTAATGTCTTTTTTGCTGTGATTGTGGAGCGATTTATCGCACAACAAGCATCCAAAACCACACCACATTTTGGTACCACTAAAAAGGAATGTTACACAAATGCATGTGCTGCATTTTGCCAGCATTGCAGTGTGATTTGGAATCGGGGTGCGGTGGCGGGCAGAATCACAGCAATATTCTGCCCACGATCCGAAAATCGCTACATGTGAACAGTCAGGGCCTAACAGGCTAACACAACAGCAATTATGGAAGACTCGGCCTCAGCATATTTTATAGGTACAAGGAAGCCCAGGTTTTGTTTAACCATGTCCCTTAAGACCCTCCTACTATCATGTTTGGTCACACCCACTTTTTTTGCTGCGGCCCGCTGCCGACACTGCTTCCCTGTCATGTCCCTCATTCTCTAGGTACATTCTGTATGTATGGACTCTGCACAGTGCTGCTTCTCTTGTCTACTATCCTGGGTTAACAAAAAATCAGTGAGTGCGCTTCCTTTCCAGAAGATGGCGCCCTTTGCACCTGCCCAGTAAGATTGGCTATTACAGTGCACCACCCTGTAATAGGCAGACTAATGGCAGAGAGCACTGACAGCTGTCTTCTGGGGGGGTCCGCTATCAGAACACGATAGCACAGCGAGGAGATCGCTGTACTAACATCAATTGTGTTAGTACATTGATCTGTCAGGTTTTTTTATTTTTTGTTCAGCCAGTACCAGGTTTTAGACTGGACAATGGCCAACCTCACTAAGCAATGTTCATAAAAACTGGAAGAAGGCAAAACTGAAATCAGGTTCGATTTTCAAGAGGATTTCAGAGAGCCCCGTTTTCTCACCTCCCACCCCTGACATCACCCTCAGCCCCCGGTGTTCGGCGTGTCTTACAGCTGTGGAACCCCAAGCGTCCTGACTCCCATACAGAATACTGGATGCTGCAGTGTTCAGTCCTCCTCCTCAGTGTGTTACAGACATCAGGTACATTCAGTACTAGTATTTCCCTATGGTTGAATTTATTTTGTGCATGAGCATTCCAGTGGTGGCTGGTGCTCAATATTTTTGGGGGGAGGCAAACAAACCCCCCCCACTCGCACCACTGCCACCCACTGCTGAAACCCACCCCACTCACTCAGACCTCTGCTGCCACATGCAGGCTAAGACTCCCGGCCAATTGGGTCTCAGGACCTGCTTCCTGATTGGCCAGGAGGAGAATCAGGAATACAATAGCGAGTATTCATTTGCTATTGTCACACAACTGGGTGGGCTTAGGGCGTAGTGCTCTGCGCCCCAGGCCCACCCTTTTTTTAAGCCAATTAGAGCCTCAGGCTCTAATCATGTACTTCCAAAAAAAACCCCATTGAAATCCATGTCTGGCGCCCTGCATGGAGATTAGGGGCCTGGTGCATGGATTAGGGGGGGCAGCTCCCCTTATGAACGGGCCGCCACTGGTGCATTCACTGCATTGTGCATGGATTTGTTCATATCAAGTAGGAAAAGCTCATTTTTAGATTCGTCCTGAGGCTTCAATTTTTTAAATTTTTACTCCAGATCCCTCAGGTCATTTGTATTCCTTTTGTAGTCTAAAACATGTTTTTTTTATATGCAACCTTAGTGCCTTTTAGATATAAAGAGCATTTGTTTAACCACTTCCCGCCCGGCCTATAGCAGATTGACGGCCGGGAAGTGTTCCTGTTATCCTGACTGGGCATCAAATGACGTCCAGCGGGATAACATGTCATGGCGCGCAGCACGGCGATCGTGAGTGCGGCGTGTCAGTCTGACATGACGCATCTCCGATCATGGTAAGAAGCCGAGGCTTCTTACCACGTGATCAGCTGTGACCAATCACAGCTGATCATCGCGTGAACCAGGAAGTGTCAGTAAACAGCAATCCTTATTTCGCGCTGACAGGGAGAGCCGAACAGTGGCTTTTCCTGTCAGAGGGGGGTCTGCGCTGAATAATCAGCACATTGGTTATCAGCACAGCCCCCATCAAATGTGCCCATCACCTGCCTATCAGTGCCCAGCAGTAACACCTGTCAGTACCTCATCATCAGTGCTATTGCTGTCCATCAGTGCCACCCATCAGTGCTGCATATCAGTGCCGTCCATCAGTGCCTCCTCATCAATGCCTATCAGTGCCACCTTATCAGTGCCAACTCATCAGTGCCCATCAATGAAGGAGAAAACAAAATTTTATGACAGAAACTAAGAAAGCTTGTTTTTTTTTGTTTTTTTTATTTTGGTCTTTTTTAGTTTGTTTAGCAAAAAATAAAAACCCCAGTGGTGATCAAATGCCACCAAAAGAAATCTCTATTTGTGGGAAGAAAATGATAAAAATGTAGTTTGGGTACAGTGTAGTATGACCGCGCAACTGTCATTCAAAGTGCGACAGCGCTGAAAGATGAAAATTGTCCTTGTCAGGGAAGGGCGAAAGTGCCCGGTATTGAAGGGGTTAATGTATGTTAGCCTAACATTGAAAGAACAGTTACACTCTTTGCATCTAAGTGACTGCCTGCAACTGCAATGATCGGCTAACATACATTAAACAAATGCTTTTTCTATCTAAGGCACTAAAGTTGCCTATAAACCCAGTTCTGCTCTCGAGCATGGCCACCCACCAACTGCATTGTAAGCTAAATAAGGGGCAGGGCCACCTGGTGACACCGCCCCATTGTGATGTCACCGACCGGTGCATGCTGGGGGGTGTCCCTGAATGGAAGTTTGGAAATGTGGTCACCATAGTATTGCTGGCAGATCACAGAACTAATCATTGTGGGTACAAGAGCTAGCACTCTATTCATGTATCTGGGCTCTGTGCTGGTGAGCTATGACTGATGGTGACCTTCTTTCTCCTGATCATTCCAGATCCAGTTCTCATCTCCAACATCACCAGTAATGGCAGCCGGCTGGGTGAGGAGATGGCTGTGAGCGTCCAATTCTCTGGAGAAGAGAGCGCTGTGACCTGGGAGGTGGATGGGGAGCCTCTCCCTGAAAGATACCGGCTGATAGATGACAATAGGACGCTGATTATCCCCAGTGTGCAGAGAGACGACACCGAGAGGAGATTCTGGGTCAGGATCACAAACCCGGTCAGTGAGGAGATCCGGGAATACCGGCTGACCAATGATACGATGTTCATCAGAATGCTGAATACAGAAGGTATTGGTGACTATGGGGAGGTAATGTTATATTCTATGATATACAAGTATAGGCGCAAAAAACTGGAGATGGCAGTAAAAACAACAAAATTAAACAAAAATCCCCCCTGCCTTCAAAAAAATATATATACATGAATGATTAGAGAAAAAGAGGTATCTCTGAGCAACAACAGCACCACATATGAAGCTGAAAAGATATTTTAAAATTATTAGGGAAAACGAGTAAATGTGGTGAATGAGTGTATATGGAGAAACCACACTGAGGATGTATATGTATATATTGTAACATTTATATCACAGTCATAATAGTGTAAAGAAAAATCCAGGGATCCAAAGGAACAGGATGGTAAGTCCACAAATAGGGCTGCCTTCACCGAGAACTGAAACCAGATTCCAAATCCTGAGAAGAAAACAAGAGAGAGGCGCCTCTGGGTGTAGACCTAAAACAATTTATTCATAAAAGATAGTGGTGGTCAAACTCACATTTATGAAGTCATCAAAAGGCATGTGAATGTGAGCAGGCTATAAAAACATCATCCATCATGGGGAGTACATCAGGTCAGTCTAAGCTCCTAATCGCTGGCTGGAGGCTCTGCCCGTGTGTGGAGAAATCTGTGGTGTCCCACGCAATCTTGGTATGGGAGGATATTGCTTCATTCTTTAGACGCTGCTAGTGAAACAATGCTCTCTGTTCTCTGCCTCTGGCCTGGTTGCTGTGAGCGGTAGTAGTCCCTCCTTCACTTTTTATCATGCCTACAAGCAAGACATTTTGTGAGTGTTGGTAAAGATCTTCTGAAGTATTGACCATAAGCCCAAACTTTTTTTTTTTTTGGGATGTTAGTAATCCATTTTGGAAAATGACAACTCTTATAAGGCAGATACGAGTTGCCTGCTGTGGGCTTTGTGTAATTCTTAGAAGTGATGACTGGACCATCGTGTCCCAGTTCCAGATCCAAGAAAGCTATGGTGGCGCAATCTGTGACTGATGTAAATGAGAGCCCATAGGAGTTATCGTTACAATGTCTAACAAAGGGAGTGACGAGTTCAGGATCGCCATCCCAGATGATAATCAAGTCATCAATGTACCTGCCAAAAAAGACTATGTTGGCTGCAAAGGGATTGTGGTTATGAATATATTCATTTTCCCAAAAGCCCATAGCCAAATTGGCGTAGGAGGGAGAAAAATTAGCTCCCATCGCCATACATTGTATTTGCTGATAAAAATCTCCGTTGAAAGTGAAATAATTATGCGTCAGGCAGAACTCTGTAGCTTCTATAATGAATCTAGTCTGACGCATATTCATCAGAGGGTCCATGGATAGGAAATGCTCCAATGCCATCAGTCCAAATTGGTGTGGGATAGAAGTATAGAGGGAACACACATCAAGTGAGAGCCAGACATAAGAGGACTCCCATCTATAAGAAGACAGGAGTTCTAGCAAATGTGTTCCATCAGGTATGTATGACTGTAGGGATGAGACTATAGGTTGTAAGAACTGGTCTATGTACAGACTAAATCCAGTGGTAACGCTATCCATAGCCGCTACGATAGGTCTGCCGGGAGGGTCTACTAGACTTTTATGAATCTTTGGTAGATAGTAAAAATAAGGGATTTGGTAGAAAGACTTACGCAAAAATAAGCTTTCTGTTTTCGTGATGATATCTTTTTAAGGGCAGCATTTATAAGTGTGTCAGCTTCCAGTGCAAATTCTGCAGTGGGGTCCTTATTAAGCTTGGCATAGGTAGCTTTATCAGAAAGAAGTCGATAGGATTCCCTCAGGTAATCAGACCTATTAAGCAACACTATTCCGCCTCCCTTGTCAGCTGACTTAATCACCAAGTCTTCGGCATGTGTAAGGTGGCCCAGCGCTTTGATTTCAGGGGGTGAGAGATTATTGACTTTGGATGTGGAATTGCACATTTTTAATAGGTCTGCATAGATCACTCTATAGAAACTCTCTATATATGGACCTTTGGATTGAGTTGGAAAAAAGATAGACTTGGGTTTCAATGTAGAACGGATAATCAGGGGGATGAAGCTAAATGTTGTGTAAGCATTAGTGATGTAAATTCATCACTATCAAACATATCCAAATCATCAATATCGAGGTCAAGGGGCTCTACACTGGAATCTGATGAGACTATAGGAGATGTGGTCGAGATCTGAGTGGTATCGACACCATCTATTTTTTGATCTTTAAGTTGTTTTATCTGAAAATGTCTTTTTAAAGTTAACTTGCGTATATAACTGTTGAGGTCCTTAAAGAGAACAAAGGGATTGGGTTTATTGACCGGAGCAAAATTCAATCCGTGATTAAGGAGAGAAATGTCTGCAGGGGACAAGGTATAGGAAGATAAGTTAAAAATCTTTATCGTTTCAGGTGTGTTTTTCTAATTCGTCCTCCTCTGCATCCTCTTCTGTGAGCTTTCTTTTTCTTGACATTGGGGTCGGAGGAGGACCGGACACTAAAAAAGGAGAGGTGGAGCAATTGACTATAGGGGCACTGCTGGTAGTGGAAGTGTTGGATAGAGAGGTAACCAGGGATAATGAATTCTCCCTCAGAGGTTCTACTGATACCATAGACCTGAGGTCTATAGTGGCTAGGTGATAAATATGTTTAGGACTGATAGAATTGATGGTGGAAGTCTCACCAACAGTGTTCAAGGTAGAAGAGCCATCTCTAGGAACATTGGATGTTGGGATAGATAATAAACTTTGGGAAGTACTAGGTCTGTTGTAGAATTGGTTAAGAACTTTGATCAATTCAGAATTTTTGTTTTTATTATTGGTGAAATTTCTTTTTGACTTATTTGAAGAGTGCCTAAAAATGTTAGGCGATCTAGAGACATGTAAGGAAGACTGGCGAGAGGGAAGAAGAGTGAGGGAGTTCTACCAACACTCACAAAATGTCTTGCTTGTAGGCATGATAAAAAGTGAAGGAGGGACTACTACCGCTCACAGCAACCAGGCCAGAGGCAGAGAACAGAGAGAATTGTTTCACTAGCAGCATCTAAAGAATGAAGCAATATCCTCCCATACCAAGATTGCTTGGGACACCACAGATTTCTCCACACACGGGCAGAGCCTCCAGCCAGCGATTAGGAGCTTAGACTGACCTGATGTACTCCCCCATGATGGATGATGTTTTTATAGCCTGCTCACATTCACATGCCTTTTGATGACTTCATAAATGTGAGTTTGACCACCACTATCTTTTATGAATAAATTGCTTTAAGTCTACACCCAGAGGCGCCTCTCTCTTTTGTTTTATGTTATATTCTATGTATGGGGTGTTATAGATTGGGGTCCTGTCTCCTCTTCTCTGGGGGGTCATAGTGGGAGTGTGACACAGAATAGTAACATTGTGTCTTGTTGTGTCTTCTCTGCTCTCCTGATGGAGGATTATACAAGTGAGATGTCACATGACCACCGACCATACAAACTGATACATTGTATATTTATCTTCTTTTTTTTTTCAAAGCTAATATATTTTACATTGTATTTTCTGTCTCAGATTCTGATTTGCCTAGGAAGTGGTATCATCGTGTTGGTGTTAGTGCTGGTGGTGTCATTGTCATAGCAATATTGGTGGCTTTCATCATATATCCGGTGAGTGACATTCCCTCTCCCTATGTTACACTATTATACTCATATTAAAGCAGTAGTAAACCACTGCATTAAAAAAAAAACACCTGACTATAATGCAATTGCATAATGTGCTAGTATGCATCGCATTCTGAAATACTTAACTAAGAATGAGGCCCTCCAGTGGTGCGCTGTCACTAGTGACTCATTCCTCCAGGTTCACGGGCTCCGGCTGTATGAGTGTCCGGAGCCATGATGATGTCACTCTCGGCTCTGACACAAAATTCTGAAGGTCCAGCATGGTATGCCGGACCTTCAGAGCACATGTGCCAATGACTTCACCGGCTGCATCCAGTGCATCCAGTGTGAATATCTTATAAAGTGCACGTTTAGGAGATATTCATTTTATCTACAGTACAGGAAAGTATTCACAACACTACACTTTTTGTACATTTTGTTATGTTACAGCCTTATTCCAAAATGGATTAAATTCATTATTTTCCTCAAAATTCTTCAAACAATCCCCCATAATGGCAACGTGACAGAAGTTTGTTTTGAAATCTTTGCAAATTTATAAAAACAAAACCAAATAAAATCACATTTACATAGCTATTCACAGCCTTTGCCATGACTCTCAGAATTGAGCTCAGGTACCTCCTGTTTCCACTGATCATTCTTGAGATGTTTCTACAACTTGATTGAAGTCCACCTGTGGTAAATTCAGTTGATTGGACATGATTTGGAAAGGCACACACCTGTCTATGTAAGGTCAGAGCAGAAACCAAGCCATAAAGTCCAAGGAATTGTCTGTAGACCTCAGAGACAGGATTGTATGGAGGCACAGATCTGGAGAAGGGCACGGAAAAATGTCTGCAGCATTGAAGGTCCCAATGAGCACAGTGGCCTTCGTCATCCGTAAATGGAATAAGTTTGAAACCACCAGGAATCTTCCTAGAGCGGACTGCCCGGCCAAACTGAGTGATTGGGGAGAAGGGAAGTCAGGGAGGTAACCAAGAACCCAATGGTCACTCTGACAGAGTTCCAGTATTTCTCTGTGGAGAACCATCCAGAAGAACAACCATGTCTGAAGCACTCCACCAATCAGGCCTCTATGGTAGAGTGATCAGACAGAAGCCACTCCTCAGTAAAAGGTACTTGACGACAGTCCGACTGGAGTTTACCAAAAGGCACCCTGAAGGACTCCCAGACCATGAGAAACAAAGTTCTCTGGTCTGATAGAACAAAGATTGAACTCTTTGGCCTGAATGGCAAGCATCATGTCTGGCCAATGCCATCCCTACAGTGAAGCATGATGGTGGCAGCATCATGCTGTGGGGATGTTTTTCATCTGCAGGAACTGGGAGACTAGTCAGGATTGAGGGAAAGATTAATTCAGCAATGTACAGGGACATCCTTGATGAAAACCTGCTCCAAAGCACTCTGGACCTCAGACTAGGACAAAGGTCCATCTTCCAACAGGACAATAACCCTAAGCACACAGCCAACATAACAAAGGAGTGGCTACGGGACAACTCAGTGAATGTCCTTGAGTGGTCCAGCCAGAACCCAGACTTAAACCCGATTGAACATCTCTGGAGAGATCTGGAAATGCTGTGCACCGATGCTCCCCATCCAACCTGATGAAGCTTGAAAAGAAGAATGAGAGAAACTGACTCTGCGAATGCTGCAGTTATGTGTGTTGTGTTTTTGTGACAGTGATCGATTGATACTGCACTTGGGTGGGCTGGGCTGGGCGGAGGGGCTAAATGCAGGTGCTAGCAGGTATCTGGGCTGATCATGCTAACACTGCGTTTTTGGGAACCCTAAACTGCTGGGGACGCTAGTATAGATCAGATATCGATCTGTTCAGACACTATACTACTAAGGAAGGTATATGGTGTGTGCATGGGTGTTAGTGCTACTGGCACTAATCTGACGCTGCCTGGGGTGATGCAGACCCTGACTGACGCTAAAACTGATATCACCTGCTGGGCAAAAAAAACAAACTAACCAGCATCACCCATAACACTAATACTGTGATCACTGGTGACCAGGGGTGAAAGGGTTAACTAGGGGACAATCAGGGGATTTGTTAGGTAATATATGGGGGTACCTGACGCTATAAAAACCTGACGGTGAAACTAATCAATGAACTGGCTAAATAGCGTCACCAGTGACACAAATACAGCGATCGATTAGTGACACTGACGACGGGGTGAAAGGGTTAACTGGGGGGCGATCAAGGGGTTAAACCTTTATTAGGGGGGTTTACCATCTGACCCATGAAATTGTCCTGTAAGACATTTAGGAGATGGCGAGCGTTAGCCAAATGCACGGTTCCTTCCGCTCAGTCTATGTTTGGATAGTTAAAATCCCCCCATTACAGGGGGTCCTTGGGTTACAAACAAGATAGGGACTTTAGGTTTGTTCTTAAGTTGAATCTGTTTGTAAGTCAGAACAGGTAAATTTTTTAAGTGTATCTCCAGCCAAAAAATCTATTTTTAAATCTTTTAGATAACCCTTCCCTAGTCTATCACCCCTGTAACATTTGTTTTGCTGTGTGTGCCCCTGTTCAGAAGATTTCACCTCACTTTCTGTCCCAATGACAATTGGATTTTGAAAATGTTGGGTTATTAGGGAAATAAAGATTGATGATAAAGCATCAGTGGAGACACCTTTTTCCCATGTTAACTCTTAGGCCTCTTTCACATGGACGATCCGTATGTCCGTTTTTCATCCTTCCGTTTTCGGATGAAAAACGGACATACATTCATCCCTATGGAGCGTCGGATGTCAGCGGTGACATGTCCGCTGACATCCAATCCAAAAAGTGTAACGGAGGAAAAACCTACTTTTCCATCCGTTATCGGATCGGGTGACGACGGACACTACGGTCCGTCATCATCCGATCCCCCATAGGGGAGAGTGGCGCTCTGACAGGTCCGTTGCTGCACAGTGTGCAGCGATGCACCTGTCATCTTCCTGCTCAGCGGGGATCGGCGGAGCGATCCCCGCTGAGCCAGCGGATATTCACGGGGCAGATCATCACTGATCCGCCCCATGAGAAAGAGGCCTTGCAGGAGTGAATTTCCCTTCCTAGGGGTAGATTTCCTCTCACTTCCTGTTGTCTCCCTCCGTTTGTAAGTAGGAGTCATTTGTAAGTCGGGTGTTTGTAAGTAGGGGACCCCCTGTATAATGACACTTCTCATCCTTGCCACCATTCCAGGGGTTAAAATACTCAAAACCAGGTTCATTCTCCAGCAAATTTATAGTTCATTTTGGTGAATCTGGCTTTCTCCTCTCTAAAGCTAGATCCAGAGTTATGATGTCTGTCTTCAGAGCAGGTGTATGCACAGATCATCAAACTATGGAGGATGTTCAACTCCCATCCCAAATATCCAGGTCTGCCTGATGTGGCCATATCCTACATCAAACATCTCCTGACTCAGACTATGTACATTACATACTCCTGACCCCAGAACTTTGTATTATGCACTCCTGACCAGGGATGAGCTTCGAGTTCAAGTCAAACTCATGTTCGACTCGAACATTGGCTGTTCGCAAGTTCGCTGAACAGCGAACTTAGGATGTTCGCGGCAAATTCGAATGCCGGGGAACACCCTTTAAAAGTCTATGGGAGAAATCAAAAGTGCTAATTTTAAAGGCTAATATGCAAGTTATTGTTATAAAAAGTGTTTGGGGACCCAGGTCCTGCCCCAGGGGACATGGATCAATGCAAAAAAAGTTTTAAAAACGGCCGTTTTTTCAGGAGCAGGGATTTTAATAATGCTTAAAGTCAAACAATAAAAGTGTAATATCCCTTTAAATTTTGTAGCTGGGGGGTGTCTATAGTATGCCTGTAAAGGGGCGCATGTTTCCCGTGTTTAGAACAGTCTGACAGCAAAATGACATTTCAAAGGAAAAAAGCGATTTAAAACTACTCGCGGCTATTGCATTGCCGGTCCAACAATACACATAGAAGTTCATTGATAAAAACGGCATGGGAATTCCCCACAGGGGAACCCCAAACCAAAATTTTAAAAAAAAATGACGCGGGGGTCCCCCTAAATTCCATACCAGGCCCTTCAGGTCTGGTATGGATATTAAGGGGAACCTCGGCCAAAATTTAAAAAAAAATGACGTGGGGTTCCCCCTAAATTTCATACCAGACCCCTCAGGTCTGGTATGGATTTTAAGGGGAACCCCGCGCCCAAAAAATTTTAAACGGCATGGGGTCCGCCCAAAAATCCATACCAGACCCTTATCCGAGCACGCAACCTGGCAGGCCGCAGGAAAAGAGGGGGGACGAGAGAGCACCCCCCTCCTGAACCGTACCAGGCCACATGCCCTCAACATTGGGAGGGTGCTTTGGGGTAGCCCCCCAAAACACCTTGTCCCCATGTTGATGAGGACAAGGGCCTCATCCCCACAACCCTGGCCGGTGGTTGTGGGGGTCTGCGGGCAGGGGGCTTATCGGAATCTGGAAGCCCCCTTTAACAAGGAGACCCCCAGATCCCGCCCCCCCCTGTGTGAAATGGTAAGGGCCTACCATTTCACTAAAAAACTGTCAAAAATGTTAAAAATGACGAGACCGTTTTTGACAATTCCTTTATTTAAATGCTTCTTCTTCTATCTTCCTTCATCTTCTTCTTCTGGTTCTTCCTCCGGCGTTCTCGTCCAGCATCTGCTCCGCGGCGTCTTCTATCTTTTTCTCCTCGGGCCGCTCCGCACCCATGGCATGGGGGGAGGCTCCCGCTCTTCTCTTCTTCATCTTCTTCTATATCTTCTTCTTCATCTTCTTTTCTTCTCTTCTTCATCTTCTTCTCTGGGCCGCTCCGCATCCATGCTGGCATGGAGGGAGGCTCCCGCTGTGTGACGGCGTCTCCTCTTCTGACGGTTCTTAAATAACGGGGGGCGGGGCCACCCGGTGACCCCGCCCCTCTGACGCATGGGACATGACAGGACTTCCCTGTGGCATTCCCCGTGACGTGAGCGTCCCGGAGAAGAAAATGAAGAAGAGAAGAATATGAAGAGAAGAAGATGAAGCAGAGAAGAAGACGAAGAAGAAGATGAAGAAGAGAAGAAGATGAAGAGAAGAGTGGGAGCCTCCCCCCATGCCATGGGTGCAGAGCGGCCCGAGGAGAAGAAGCTAGAAGACGCCGCGGAGGAGATGCTGGACGAGAACGTCGGAGGAAGAACCAGAAGAAGAAGATGAAGGAAGATAGAAGAAGCATTTAAATAAAGGAATTGTCAAAAACTGTCTCTTTTCTCATTTTTAACAATTTGACAGTTTTTTAGTGAAATGGCCTTACCATTAAACACAGGGGGGCGGGATCTGGGGGTCCCCTTGTTAAAGGGGGTTTCCAGATTCTGATAAGCCCCCGCCCACAGACCCCCACAACCACTGGCCAGGGTTGTGGGGATGAGGCCCTTGTCCTCATCAACATGGGGACAAGGTGTTTTGGGGGGCTACCCCAAAGCACCCTCCCAATGTTGAGGGCATGTGGCCTGGTATGGTTCAGGAGGGGGGGCGCTCTCTCATCCCCCCTCTTTTCCTACGGCCTGCCAGGTTGCGTGCTCGGATAAGGGTCTGGTATGGATTTTTGGGGGGACCCCATGCCGTTTAAAAAAATTTTTTTTTGGCACGAGGTTCCCCTAAAATCCATACCAGACCTGAAGGGTCTGGTATGGAATTTAGGGGGACCCCCACGTCTTTTTTTTTTTTATTTTGGTTCGGGGTTCCCCTGTGGGGAATTCCCATGCTGTTTTTATAAATGAACTTCTATGTGTATTGTCGGACCGGCAATGCAAAAGCCGCGAGTAGTTTTAAATGGCTTTTTTCCTTTGAAATGTCATTTTGCTGTCAGACTGTTCTAAACAAGGGAAACATGCGCCCCTTTACAATCATACTATAGACACCCCCAGCTACGAATTATTAAAATCACTGCTCCTGAAAAAACGGCCATTTTTAAAACTTTCTTTTGCATTGATCCATGTCCCCTGGGGCAGGACCTGGGTCCCCAAACACTTTTTATGACAATAACTTGCATATAAGCCTTTAAAATTAGCACTTTTGATTATTCATGTTCGTGTCCCATAGACTTTAACGGTGTTCGCGTGTTCGAACAAACTTTTTTCCTGTTCGCATGTTCTAGTGCGAACCGAACAAGGGGGTGTTCGGCTCATCCCTACTCCTGACCCTGAAACTATTTACATTACACATGCCTGACCCCTCCACACTGTGCAGTACATACTCTTGATCCATGTACCCTGTACCATATATGACCCTTTTCTATGTATTTTACCCACTCCTGACCCCTATACTATGTGTATTACCCACTCCTGACACCTGCAATCAATAGATCACATACATTTTACCCTTGTGCTCTCTACATAAACTCAAGATTTAAACCCCTCCCCATTGTGGCACAATTTTCCAATCAGTGCACACTGCCTTCTTCTCTGCTGGCTGTTGAGGAAGGGGAGGGGCTCGGGCCCTGGCCCTGTCAGGTTGGACATGACCCTGCATATAGAGCAGCCGGATGTACAGTCACATAAATACCTTAAAAATGTAAATTTCCGAAAATTGTTATTAGAAGAGCATTGTGTCCATATGGTGCAATTTCTATTTCTGGTGACCTTTTTAGAGCAGGGGTATTGAATCAAAATTCACAGAGGCCCAATCCAGTAAAATTTTCTTCCAGCAGAGGACCAAAGATCATGCCGGTATCCATGCTGCATTTTCACATGTGCCAACCGCATGTTGCCGCAGCACCATGCAGCTTGGTGTGGCGCAATTCTGGAAAAAAAGGTCAAGGACTTCTTTCTCCAGGTTTCTTCCAGGTAGTGCGGCCCATTAAAATGGACTGACCTAACCATGACGTGTGCACCTAATGCACATACACAGATCTGAGCCCATTCTTACATCAGCATCCTCAGTCCCTACTGCACATCAGTCCCCTCCCCCTTCACATCAAGATCCCCTTTTGATGAGTGTCCTCAGTTCCCCCTTTACATCACCCCCCTCCACCCCTTTCACAGTGGCGTCCCCCCTGACAGTACTCTTCCCCTTTTTACATTATCCCCCACATTACTGTCCTCATTTGCCCCCCCACATTACTGTCCTCCATGCCCCCCCCACATTACTGTCCTCCATGCCCCCCCACATTACTGTCCTCCATGCCCCCCCCACATTACTGTCCTCCGCCCCCTCACATTACCACCTCAGTGTCCTCTGTCCCCCCCCCACATTAGTGTCCTCTGCCACCCCCCCACAGTACTGTCCTCTGTCCCCCCCACAGTACTGTCCTCTGCTCCCCCCCCACATTACTGTCCTCTGCTCCCCCCCCACATTACTGTCCTCTGCTCCCCCCCCACATTACTGTCCTCTGTCCCCCCCACATTACTGTCCTCTGTCCCCCCTACATTACTGTCCTCTGTCCCCCCTACATTACTGTCCTTTGCCCCCCCAAATTACTGTCCTCTGCCCCCCCTACATTACTGTCCTCTGTTCCCCCTTTACATCACCCCCCTCCACCCCTTTCATGGTGGCGTCCCCCCTGACAGTACTCTGCCCCTTTTTACATTATCCCCCACATTACTGTCCTCCCCCCCACATTACTGTCCTCCATGCCCCCCCACATTACTGTCCTCCATGCCCCCCCACATTACTGTCCTCCATGCCCCCCCACATTACTGTCCTCTGTCCACCCACATTACTGTCCCGTGTCCCCCCCACCCACAATTCTGCCCCCCCCACATTACTGTCCTCCATGCCCCCCACATTACTGTCCTCCATGCCCCCCCCACATTACTGTCCTCCATGCCCCCCCACATTACTGTCCTCCGCCCCCCTCACATTACCACATTAGTGTCCTCTGTCCCCACCCCCACATTAGTGTCCTCTGCCGCTCCCCCCACAGTACTGTCCTCTGTCCCCCCCACATTACTGTCCTCTGCTCCCCCCCACATTACTGTCCTTGCTCCCCCCCACATTACTGTCCTCTGCTCCCCCCCCACATTACTGTCCTCTGCTCCCCCCCACATTACTGTCCTCTGCTCCCCCCCACATTACTGTCCTCTGCTCCCCCCCCACATTACTGTCCTCTGCTCCCCCCCACATTACTGTCCTCTGCTCCCCCCCACATTAGTGTCCTCTGCCCCCCCACATTACTGTCCTCTGTCCCCCTACATTACTGTCCTCTGTCCCCCCTACATTACTGTCCTTTGCCCCCCACATTATTGTCCTCTCCCCCCCTACATTACTGTCCTCTGTTCCCCCTTTACATCACCCCCCCTCCACCCCTTTCATGGTGGCGTCCCCCCTGACAGTACTCTGCCCCTTTTTACATTATCCCCCACATTACTGTCCTCCATGCCCCCCACATTACTGTCCTCTGTCCCCCCCACATTACTGTCCTCCATGCCCCCCCACATTACTGTCCTCCATCCCCCCACATTACTGTCCTCCATCCCCCCACATTACTGTCCTCCATCCCCCCACATTACTGTCCTCTGTCCCACCCACATTACTGTCCCGTGTCCCCCCCACCCACAATTCTGTCCCCCCCCACATTACTGTCCTCTGCTCCCCCCACATTACTGTCCTTGCTCCCCCATTACTGTCCTCTGCTCCCCCCCCACATTACTGTCCTCTGCTCCCCCCCCCACATTACTGTCCTCTGCTCCCCCCCCACATTACTGTCCTCTGCTCCCCCCCACATTAGTGTCCTCTGCCCCCCCCACATTAGTGTCCTCTGCCCCCCCCACATTACTGTCCTCTCCCCCCCCACATTACTGTCCTCTGTCCCCCCCACATTACTGTCCTCTGTCCCCCCTACATTACTGTCCTCTGTCCCCCCTACATTACTGTCCTTTGCCCCCCCCCACATTACTGTCCTCTGCCCCCCTACATTACTGTCCTCTGTTCCCCCTTTACATCACCCCCCTCCACCCCTTTCCATGGTGGCGTCCCCCCTGACAGTACTCTGCCCCTTTTTACATTATCCCCCACATTACTGTCCTCCCCCCACATTACTGTCCTCCATGCCCCCCCACATTACTGTCCTCTGTCCCCCCCCCACATTACTGTCCTCTGTCCCCCCCCACATTACTGTCCTCCATGCCCCCCCACATTACTGTCCTCCATCCCCCCACATTACTGTCCTCCATCCCCCCACATTACTGTCCTCCATCCCCCCCATTACTGTCCTCTGTCCCACCCACATTACTGTCCCGTGTCCCCCCCCACCCACAATTCTGTCCCCCCCACATTAGTGTCCTCTGCCCCCCCCACATTAGTGTCCTCTATCCCCCCCCCCACATTAGTGTCCTCTGTCCCCCCCCCACATTACTGTCCTCTGCCGCCCCCCCCACATTACTGTCCTCTGCCACCCCCCCACAGTACTGTCCTCTGTCTCCCCCTCACAGTACTGTCCCTCTGTCTCCCCCTCACAGTACTGTCCTCTGTCTCCCCCCCACATTACTGTCCTCTGCTCCCCCCCATTACTGTCCTCTGCTCCCCCCCACATTACTGTCCTCTGCTCCCCCCACATTACTGTCCTCTGTCTCCCCCCCCACATTACTGTCCTCTGTCTCCCCCCCCCCACATTACTGTCCTCTGTCTCCCCCCCCACATTACTGTCCTCTGTCTCCCCCCCCCCACATTACTGTCCTCTGTCTCTCCCCCCACATTACTGTCCTCTGTCTCCCCCCCCCACATTACTGTCCTCTGTCTCCCCCCCACATTACTGTCCTCTGTCCCACCCACATTACTGTCCTCTGTCCCCCCCACAATTATGTCCCCCCCCACATTACTGTCCTCTGTCCCCCCCCACATTACTGTCCTCTGTCCCCCCCTCACATTACTGTCATCTGTCCCCCCCACATTACTGTCCTCTGTTCCCCCCCACATTACTGTCCTCTGTTTCCCCCCCACATTACTGTCCTCTGTTCCCCCCCACATTACTGTCCTCTGTTCCCCCCCACATTACTGTCCTCTGTTCCCCCCCACATTACTGTCTTCTGTCCCCCCCACATTACTGTCTTCCGTCCCCCCCCACATTACTGTCTTCCGTCCCCCCCACATTACTGTCCTCCTTCCCCCCATTACTGTCCTCTGTCCCCCCCCACATTACTGTCCTCTGTCCCCCCCACATTACTGTCCTCTGTCCCCCCCCACATTACTGTCCTCTGCCCACCCCCCACATTTAGTGTCCTCTGTCCCCCCCACATTAGTGTCCTCTGCCGCCCCCCCCACAGTACTGTCCTCTGTCTCCCCCCTCACAGTACTGTCCTCTGTCCCCCCACAGTACTGTCCTCTGTCCCCCCCACATTACTGTCCTCTGCGTCCCCCCCACATTACTGTCCTCTGCTCCCCCTCCCCACATTACTGTCCTCTGCTCCCCCCTCCCCACATTACTGTCCTCTGCTACCCCCCTCCCCACATTACTGTCCTCTGCTCCCCCCCCCACATTACTGTCCTCTGCTCCCCCCCACATTACTGTCCTCTGCTCCCCCCCCCACATTACTGTCCTCTGTCCCCCCCCACATTACTGTCCTCTGCTCTCCCCCCCACATTACTGTCCTCTGCTCCCCCCCCCACATTACTGTCCTCTGCTCCCCCCCCACATTACTGTCCTCTGCTCCCCCCCCATTACTGTCCTCTGCTCCCCCCCACATTACTGTCCTCTGTCTCCCCCCCCACATTACTGTCCTCTGTCTCCCCCCCCACATTACTGTCCTCTGTCTCCCCCCCCACATTACTGTCCTCTGTCTCCCCCCCCACATTACTGTCCTCTGTCTCCCCCCCCCACATTACTGTCCTCTGTCTCCCCCCCCACATTACTGTCCTCTGTCTCTCCCCCCACATTACTGTCCTCTGTCTCCCCCCCACATTACTGTCCTCTGTCTCCCCCCCCACATTACTGTCCTCTGTCCCACCCACATTACTGTCCTCTGTCCCCCCCACAATTATGTCCCCCCCACATTACTGTCCTCTGTCCCCCCCCACATTACTGTCCTCTGTCTCCCCCTCACATTACTGTCATCTGTCCCCCCCACATTACTGTCCTCTGTTCCCCCCACATTACTGTCCTCTGTTCCCCCCCACATTACTGTCCTCTGTTCCCCCCCACATTACTGTCCTCTGTTCCCCCCCCACATTACTGTCCTCTGTTCCCCCCACATTACTGTCCTCTGTTCCCCCCCACATTACTGTCTTCTGTCCCCCCCACATTACTGTCTTCCGTCCCCCCCACATTACTGTCTTCCGTCCCCCCCCACATTACTGTCCTCCTTCCCCCCATTACTGTCCTCTGTCCCCCCCCACATTACTGTCCTCTGTCCCCCCCACATTACTGTCCTCTGTCCCCCCCCCCACATTACTGTCCCTCTGCCCACCCCCCACATTAGTGTCCTCTGTCCCCCCCACATTAGTGTCCTCTGCGCCCCCCCCACAGTACTGTCCTCTGTCTCCCCCCTCACAGTACTGTCCTCTGTCCCCCCACATTACTGTCCTCTGCGTCCCCCCCACATTACTGTCCTCTGCGTCCCCCCCACATTACTGTCCTCTGCGTCCCCCCCACATTACTGTCCTCTGCTCCCCCCCCCACATTACTGTCCTCTGCTCCCCCCCCCACATTACTGTCCTCTGCTCCCCCCCCACATTACTGTCCTCTGCTCCCCCCCCACATTACTGTCCTCTGCTCCCCCCCCACATACTGTCCTCTGCTCTCCCCCCCACATTACTGTCCTCTGCTCTCCCCCCCCACATTACTGTCCTCTGCTCTCCCCCCCCACATTACTGTCCTCTGCTCTCCCCCCCCACATTACTGTCCTCTGCTCCCCCCCCCACATTACTGTCCTCTGCTCTCGCCCCCCCACATTACTGTCCTCTGTCCCCCCTACATTACTGTCCTCTGCCCCCCCTACATTACTGTCCTCTGCCCCCCTACATTACTGTCCTCTCCCCCCCTACATTACTGTCCTCCCCCCCCTACATTACTGTCCCCTGTCCTCAGTTCCCTCTTTACATCACCCCCCTCCACCCCTTTCACGGTGGCATCCCCCTGACAGTACTCTGCCCCTTTTTACATTATCCCCCACATTACTGTCCTCCATGCCCCCCCACATTACTGTCCTCCATGCCCCCCCATTACTGTCCTCCATGCCCACCCACATTACTGTCCTCCATGCCCACCCACATTACTGTCCTCCATGCCCACCCACATTACTGTCCTCCTTGCCCCCCACATACTGTCCTCCTTGCCCCCCCACATTACTGTCCTCCGCCCCCCCACATTACTGTCCTCCGCCCCCCCCACAGTTACTGTCCTCCGCCCCCCCCCACATTACTGTCCTCCGCCCCCCCCACATTACTGTCCTCCATCCCCCCACATTACTGTCCTCTGTCCCACCCACAATTCTGTCCCCCCCCACATTAGTGTCCTCTGTCCCCCCCACATTAGTGTCCTATGTCCCCCCCCACATTACTGTCCTCTGTCCCCCCCCACATTACTGTCCTCTGTCCCCCCCCACATTACTGTCCTCTGTCCCCCCCACATTACTGTCCTCTGTCTCCCCCCCCACATTACTGTCCTCTGTCTCCCCCCCACATTACTGTCCTCTGTCTCCCCCCCCACATTACTGTCCTCTGTCTCCCCCCCACATTACTGTCCTCTGTCCCCCCACATTACTGTCCTCTGTCCCCCCCCACAATTATGTCCCCCCCACATTACTGTCCTCTGTCCCCCCCACATTACTGTTCCCTGTCTCCCCCTCACATTACTGTCATCTGTTCCACCCACATTACTGTCTTCTGTCCCCCCCACATTAGTGTCCTCTGCCCCCCCCCACATTAGTGTCCTCTGTCCCCCCCCACATTACTGTCCTCTGTCCCCCCCCCACATTACTGTCCTCTGTCCCCCCCACATTACTGTCCTCTGTCTCCCCCCCCACATTACTGTCCTCTGTCTCCCCCCCACATTACTGTCCTCTGTCTCCCCCCCCACATTACTGTCCTCTGTCTCCCCCCCACATTACTGTCCTCTGTCCCCCACATTACTGTCCTCTGTCCCCCCCCACAATTATGTCCCCCCCACATTACTGTCCTCTGTCCCACCCCACATTACTGTTCCCTGTCTCCCCCTCACATTACTGTCATCTGTTCCACCCACATTACTGTCTTCTGTCCCCCCCACATTAGTGTCCTCTGCCCCCCCCCACATTACTGTCCTCTGTCCCCCCCCACATTACTGTTCCCTGTCTCCCCCTCACATTACTGTCATCTGTTCCACCCACATTACTGTCCTCTTCCCCCCCACATTAGTGTCCTCTGCCCCCCCCCACATTAGTGTCCTCTGTCCCCCCCCACATTACTGTCCTCTGCTCCCCCCCACATTACTGTCCTCTGCTCCCCCCCCCACATTACTGTCCTCTGCTCCCCCCCACATTACTGTCCTCTGCTCCCCCCACATTACTGTCCTCTGCTCCCCCCCCCACATTACTGTCCTCTGCTCCCCCCCCCACATTACTGTCCTCTGTCTCCCCCCCCACATTACTGTCCTCTGTCTCCCCCCCACATTACTGTCCTCTGCCCCCCCCAACATTACTGTCCTCTGCTCCCCCCCCACATTACTGTCCTCTGTCCCCCCCCACATTACTGTCCTCTGCCCCCCCCCCACATTACTGTCCTCTGTCCCCCCCACATTACTGTCCTCAGCACCTTTTCAGCATTTGACACTAGTGGCAATTCTAGGAAGGGACACACTTGACTTCTTGTTATATTATGATGAAGATCACATTTAGAGCCATTAATACAGAACATTTCCTGCCCATTATTTCTTCCCATATTGGTGCCCCGTGGCTATTTTGTGCAATCTCTTATACCCCCTACACCCCCCATCTGGGGGTCATCTACTGTATGTGGGATCAGGACAACATCCCTACATATACATGAAAAAAAAAACAACTCCTTATAGAGGATAATTATTATATATAGAAAGTCAAGTCATGCAATGAAATGTATTGAGGTGATCAGTGATGGGGAGGGCCTCCCATATGTCTTGGGGAGCCACCAACTTGGCTGAAAAACAGGAGAGTCACATGACCGGGGACAGTCAGTGAATGGATGAGGTGTCACTGCTATAAATCCTGTGTGATCTGTGAGGATATTGTGTGCTGTCATCTGACTTGTCACCTTATGTTTTATATTATTAGATACATTCCAAGAGGAGAAAGAAGATGAAAGTGATCATCAAAACAATTCCTCTAAATGGCATGGAGAATGGAGCTGTGCCCACTGTGAAGAATGGAGCTGTGCCCGCTGTGGGGAATGGAGCTGTGCCCGCTGTGGGGAATGGAGCTGTGCCCGCTGTGGGGAATGGAGCTGTGCCCGCTGTGGGGAATGGAGCTGTGCCCGCTATGGGGAATGGAGCTGTGCCCGCTATGGAGAATGGAGCTGTGCCCGCTATGGGGAATGGAGCTGTGTAAATGTATAGGGCTCCACCTTTGTGGGATGTGAGCAGCCAGAAGTGCAGAACAGTGTGTGAGAGAACTGTCTGCAGGAGAGACGGACAAGGGGCTTAAAGTTTAACTAAAGGCAAAACTTTTTTTTTTTTGGATAGACTAAGGGAGGGTTATAATCCCTGTGGTGTTTTTTTTTGCCATCTGTGTCCCATTGCGGATATTTCTCTTAAATTCCTGTCCCATAGCCAAACAGGAAGTGAAAATCACTTCAAAATGTGGGGGTCCCGGGGTGTCACCAGAACTAGTGTCCCCATTGGAAGATTTCCCCTCTATTCCTGTTCTGGTGTCACCCCAAAATTTGGGATTTTCTTTTACTTGCACTTTAATGATAGCAGGACAAACAGAGAGGGTGAATCTCCATAACGGGGGCACAGACAGCAATAAAACCTGATAGATGTTCTAATCCCTCTCCACTCCATCCAAAACTTTAAAAAAATAAGTTTGTCTTTAGTTATACTTTAACCACTTGCCGACTGCTCTATAGCCGGATAATGGCTACAGCGATATCGTCCAGTTTTGGAAGGGCGTCTATTAACATCCTCTCAGAACTGCGCGCCTTTGGACACAGCTGATCACAGATCAGGGTAAAGACACAGTCATAGCTGCTCTTTACCATGTGATAAGCTGTGTCCAATCACAGCTGATCATGATGTAAGCACATTTGCCGGTTATCGGCATTCCTTTCCTCACGCAGCGTGAGGAGTGAGCCGGTAACCGGCAAGTGTGACAGAGGACGTCTACACTGATAATCAGGGCACTGGTCAGTGGTGTCCTGATTATCAGTGCAGCCCCATCAGTGCACATTGATGAAGGAGAAAAATCACTTGTTTTCAAAATTTTATTACAGAAACTTTTTTATGTTTTCAAAATTTTTGGTCTTTTTTCGTTTGAAAAAGAGGTGATTAATCCTCCTGGCGGTGATCCTGAGTGTGGTACCATTAGCGGTAACCCCGAGCCACATTCAGGATTACATTGCAGAGTCGTGGTACAGTGTACTTACCTTGTCACCAGGATCCTGTGATGTCCCCCCCGCTGTGTCCTCCGCCGGATCATCCGCCCGATGCTCTGTGTGCCGGTGTCTTGTCGAATACAGTCCCCTATCATATAGTGTCCGCCCTGTAGTGCGCAGGCGCAGTACGGGGAACAAACGAGACGTCGAAAGTCTCTGAAGTTTAACAGCTGATCATCAGCTGTACACGGCGCCTGCGCTTTTATTCTTACCCTATATCCAGGTTCATTCCGTACTATCCAAGTGGACACAGAGTGAGAATAAATAGTTGCCGAGCGCAGCGAGGCCGTGCCCGAAGCGTGGTGAGCGAAGCGAGCCCGCGAGGGGCCCTCTTACAAAGCCATCGCTAAGAAGTGCCCAAGCGCCGTGTACAGCTGATGGTCAGCTGATCAACGTCGGACACTTTCGGCATCTCCTTCTCCTCTGTACTGCGCAAGCGCTGCGCCTGCGCAGTACGGAGCGGACACTATCCGATAGGAGGACAGTATATGTCAGATGTCCCTGCGAGTGTTGCAACACATGGGGGCGGAGCCCGGCGGCAAATTAAAAAAGTAAAAAAAAACAGAACACATACAATACACTGTAATTTGTAAGATTACATCACTGAATGAAATCATTTCACATCCCTTTTGTCCCTAATGCTTTGTCCAATGCCCTGCATGCACTTTTATATTATATCACTTGCAGAATTTAGCGAAAGTGAATCATGGGAAAATAAATTTTATTATTTATATTCTTTTTTTATAGTTAATTATATTATGATTTTGTGTTTCAAACTTTATCATACCCAGGATGTCTATTAGAATCTTGTTTGGACATATTTAAGCGAGTTATTCCTTAAATTAAAGGTCTACAATTTAAAATGCCAAATTTCCATGCAAAACAATGTGCAATCAAAAATCAAAAATCTGACAATCATACCGCCAGGGAAGATAAATATCACCAAAATAAAGCTCAATTTGTGGGGAAAAATGATACAAACGTCATCTGTGTGCGATGTTACATGACCGCACAATTGTCTTTCAAAGTGTGACAGTGCTGAAAGCTGAAAATTGGTTGTAAACTTTCTCCTCAGGTGATACAAAGAGATGAAACAAATCCTCCTACATACGTTGTACCTGTTTATCTGCAGTATTCTCTTCATCTATTCAAAGTGCAGAATTTACACAGGATCTCTCAGCTCTGAAAAGCGGGGGGCGGGGAGCTAAAATTACACACTGCAGAGCTCTGTGAGAGCCGAATGGAGGGAAGGGATACACCCCCCTTCATACAGCACACAGGAACAGAGCTGGGGATATTCTTTTGGTGTCAGAACAAACCTGTCAGAATTGACTCATGCTGATAGCAGAGGAAGGAGCAGTGGCGTCACTAGGGTTGGTGTCACCCAGTGCGGTAAAACATGGTGTCACCCCCTCCACCAACTATAGTCGCCCCTCAGTACAGACCCCCCCTCCACTAAGTGCAGACCCCCCATTAAGTATAAACCTCTCTCTCAGTACAGACCTCCCATCAGTATAGACCCCCTCAGGACAAACCACCCCCCTCTATTAGTACAGACCCCCCAGAACAAACCACCCCCCCTCCATTAGTACAGACCCCCATAACAAATCACCCCCCCTCTATTAGTACAGACCCCCCCAAACAAACCACCCCCCTCTATTAGTACAGACCCCCCAGAACAAACCACCCCCCTCTATTAGTATAGATCCCCCGACAAACCACCCCCCTGCATTAGTACAGACCCCAAAAGTCATATAAATAATAAAAGTGCCGCGCAAATAAATTGTCCATGCAATAGTAAAACAAAATAATCAAAATAAAAAGAATAAAATAGGGAGATGAGATGGGAACACCAGTGGATGGTAAAGACGCCAAGGATAGGATCAGAGGTGACTGAAAATCCCTTCACCATATATGGATGGCCCCTCACCTGCAATCTTCGACCTGAAACAGGTCACACAGCATGTAAACCAAACAGAGGATAAGCTGAAAACCGGGCGTTAATAGCTTCTCATATGCTGCTCCCACTTTTTTCTTCCTGGTCGCTGTCGCTGTCACAAAAGTAGCCAGTTCCCAGGCTGGAGGCAGCTGAGCTATCACTTAGTCTTTCATGTGAAGTGCCTCTCTGCGAAGGTTTTGATTCTCTGTTCGGACTTTCGTTGTCACTCTCTCTGCAATTGTTCTGTAGTGGTTTCAGCTTACTGTCCTACATCCATGTTTCCAAACGTACCTATTGCTTCTCAGCAATAGGAAGCAATAGGTACGTTTGGAAACATGGATGTAGGACAGTAAGCTGAAACCACTACAGAACAATTGCAGAGAGAGTGACAACGAAAGTCCGAACAGAGAATCAAAACCTTCGCAGAGAGGCACTTCACATGAAAGACTAAGTGATAGCTCAGCTGCCTCCAGCCTGGGAACTGGCTACTTTTGTGACAGCGACAGCGACCAGGAAGAAAAAAGTGGGAGCAGCATATGAGAAGCTATTAACGCCCGGTTTTCAGCTTATCCTCTGTTTGGTTTACATGCTGTGTGACCTGTTTCAGGTCGAAGATTGCAGGTGAGGGGCCATCCATATATGGTGAAGGGATTTTCAGTCACCTCTGATCCTATCCTTGGCGTCTTTACCATCCACTGGTGTTCCCATCTCATCTCCCTATTTTATTCTTTTTATTTTGATTATTTTGTTTTACTATTGAATGGACAATTTATTTGCGCGGCACTTTTATTATTTATATGACTTTTGAGGTTTTTGTTGAATTTGCCTTCGTGCTTGCTTGCATTTATTTTCTATTGTTCTTGTGTCAGCGCTGAGTTGTTTTTATACCTTTTTATATTAGTACAGACCCCCCCAGCCAAACTACCTCCCCTACATTAGTATAGACCCCCCAGGACAAACCACCCTCCTACATTAGTATAGACCACCCCCAGAACAAACCACCCCTCCTTACATTAGTATAGACCCCCCCAGGACGAAACCACCCCCCTACATTAGTATAGACCCCGGACAAACCACCCCCCTACATTAGTATAGACCCCCCAAGACAAACCACCCCCCTACATTACTATAGACCCCCCCAGGACAAACCCCTCCCCCTACATTAGTATAGACCCCCAGGACAAACCACCCCCACCTACATTACTATAGACCCCCCAGGACAAACCACCCCCCCTACATTACTATAGACCCCCAGGACAAACCCCTCCCCCTACATTAGTATAGACCCCCCCAGGACAAACCACCCCCCTACATTACTATAGACCCCCCCAGGACAAACCACCCCCCCAACATTACTATAGACCCCCCAGGACAAACCCCTCCCCCTACATTAGTAGAGACCCCCCAGGACAAACCACCCCCCCTACATTACTATAGACCCCCCAGGACAAACCACCCCCCCTACATTAGTATAGACCCCCCCCGGAACAAACCACCCCCCTACATTACTATACACCCCCCAGGACAAACCACCCCCCTACATTACTATAGACCCCCAGGACAAACCACACCCCCTACATTAGTATAGACCCCCCCAGGACAAACCACCCCCCCTACATTAGTATAGACCCCCAGGACAAACCACCCCCCCTACATTACTATAGACCCCCAGGGCAAACTACCTCCCCTACATTAGTATAGACCCCCCCAGGACAAACCACCCCCCCTACATTACTATAGACCCCCCCAGGACAAACCCCTCCCCCTACATTAGTATAGACCCCCCCAGGACAAACCACCCCCCCTACATTACTATAGACCCCCCAGGACAAACCACCCCCCCTACATTACTATAGACCCCCCAGGACAAACCACCCCCCCCTACATTACTATAGACCCCCAGGACAAACCCCCCCCTACATTAGGTTAATTTAAAACACCCGGGCGGCAGCTGGAGAGGAGAGGACAGTATGCAGCCGCGCCGCCCGGGTGAAGTGTGTCAGGCTTGGGAAGCATGCGTCAGGGAGGTCGGAGGAGGAGAACTGTCTGAAGTGGAACACGTTGGACACGCCCCCCCCAGTGACGTCAGTCGCGTCTTTGCGCGGCTGGTCTCTCACACAGAGACAGCCGCTCCGATCTAATTTCGCTCTCCTCCTCTGACAGGAGGAGGGAGGAGGGACGGGGGATGGGCTTCGACACTCGGCAGGTCGAGGCGGCGATCAGCAGAGAGCCGCCTACGGACAAGGAAGAGGAGAAGGGAGGGGAGCACTCTGGCGCTTCAGCGCCCCCACCTCTGTGGCGCCTGGGTGCACTGCACCCCATCCAGGATCGTCCCTGCTCGGGATGGTGTCACCCCTCTAGTGGGTGGCACCCGGTGCGGACCGCACCCCCCGCCCCCGTCTAGCAACGCCACTGGGAAGGAGGCAGCAGACAGAAATTACACTTAGTGCTCTGGAGTGAGACAAGTGCACACTATAGAGGGATATGCTTTGTTCATATTTCATGTCTGAGGTTTACAACCACTTTACGCCAGAGCAGCAGTGCTGTATTACAAGCCAGGAGGATGGTGTTTTTTTTTTTTTGCTGAGGAATGCTAAAAGAACCCTGCGAGGGTAACCCTGGTGTGTTTGGGGGATTTTGAATACAAATGAACAAGAAAAGCTTATAAAAAGTTCATATGTAATGTTACATTTTAATAAAGTTTTTTAAGAATAAAGTATACTTGGTCTGAGTTCTTATTGTTACCAGACATGCTGATCAATTATAACTGATAATGAATATTCGGAGGTACATTTCATGTGTCTAACTTCATGTTCTAATCTAGAAAGGGTCTGTGTGTGACTAAAGCAGGGGGTGAAGAACACAGACATTAACCCCTTGGCGCTGCCCGCCTCCCGGACCTCATAGAGTTTTGAAGGGTGGGCATTCAGGTCATGTGACTGCTGTGGTTGGCTGCCGCAAAGATCACATGATCAGATCGCAAGTATGTATTCCCACTGACTACCGTGCAGGGAGCGCTCTCAGCGTGGGAAGTCATTTAAAAAGGGTCACCTATATGTGGATGCTCAGTGTTAAGGCTCCCCCCCAGAGGCCGCATATATGTGTACTGTCAGCGCCAAGGAGTTAAAGTGGTATTTATACTTGGCACATGTACACTGGTGTACCCCCTGGGGTGCTCAGTGGTGCAATCCTGTAACCACTGCATCCATGGTGAGCAGCCGGGGTATCATGATCACTATGACCAATCCTAGCAATCAAATGATTACAATTAGGCTACTTTCACACTGAGGCGTTTTTCAGGCGTTTTAGCGCCTAAAATTAGCACCTGAAATACCTCCCAGTGTGAAAGCCTGAGTGCTTTCACACTGGGGAGGTGCGTTTGCGGGATGGGAAAAGTCCCTTAAGCGGCATCTTTGGGGCTATTTGGGAGCCATGTATACATCGCTCCTAAACTGCCCTTGCCCATTGGAATGCATGGGCAGCGCTTCCAAAGCGCTTGAAAAACACTTCTGAAGCGCCGCAACACGGAAGCGTATAACCCTTTCTACGGCCGACAGCGGGGGTTAAAAGCGCCCCACTAGCAACCGATAAGCACCGCTAAAATGACGGTAAAGCACTGCTAAAACCAGCGGTGCTTTACGGCTAACGGACCCTCACCCCAGTGTGAAAGCAGCCTTAGGGATGCACCGATACTTTTACTTTTTTTTTTTCGCACACACCGATACCTGCCAGCAACTGTTTTGTGTACACTTCAGCTGTTAGTAATAGGACAAAGCATTAAAAAGTTATTTTACAAATTAAATAATTTTTTTTAAATTTATTTTAGTTTTTGTGCTTTTTTTTTCAATGTTAAACGTGTAAATATATGTTAAAGGTGTAAAAATAGTAATGAACAGAGTAAACAAAACTATTAATAATTAAAACTTTTTTTGTCTTTGTTTTAAAAAGAAAATCTGCAGGAAAATTAATAATTAAATGGAGAAGGAGAATAAGGAGTTAAATAGGGCAGATTAGAGTAAATTAAGGGTTAATAAGGGGTTAAACAGGGATACATTTAATTAAAAAAATACTTTTTTTTTTTACTTGACAGGTTGCTTTAAACTGACTTCATCTGCAGATTTAAATTCTTCCCTTCATCTGTAGATGTATAAAAAGAAGGATACAAAATGAAACTGTTTCTTTTTATCCTTCTGTTTCTGCAGCTGAGCAATGTTGTTGATAAACATTGCCCTTTTTTTTAACAGCTTCAATTACCGGCACTTTGTTTACACTTCAGCTGTCAAAGGGGAACCTCACTAAGTCATCGGTTGTTAAGGGGGAGTAATGTCACCAGTACACCAAGAGCTCCAAAAAATGAGTCCAAAGCTTTAAAGTGATTGTAAAGTCTTGTTTTTTTTCCTATAAAAATAACAAACATATTATACTTACCTGCTCTGTTGTAGTGGATTTGCACAGAACAGCCCGGATCCTCCTCTTCTCAGGTCCCTCTTCTGTGCTCCTGGCCCCTCAGTCCTGTTCAGTGCCCCCACAGCAAGCAGCTTTCTATGGGGGGCACCCAAGCCGAGTCACAGCTCTATGTGTCCATTCAAACACGGAGCCCTACCCGGCCCCGCCTCCTCTCTCCCCTGATTGACTAGCTGACTATGACAGCAGCGGCACCATTGGCTGTCTCAGCCAATCAGGAGGGAGAATCTCAGACAGCTGAGACATGGACATCGCTGGACAGAGATGGACCTCAGGTAAGTGTGAGAGGGGGGGCTGCTGCACACAGAAGGCTTTTTATATCTTCATGCATAGAATGCACCTTCTGCCTTTACAACTCCTTTAATCAGCGATCACATCGCAGCCACACAGGACCCCTTCATCAGACATGTGACCACAGGGGTCCTGTGTGGATCCAAAACATTGCTCTCTGCTGTAATGATGTGATCGCTGATGAAATCTTTGGTCTCATTTTTGGAGATCTTGGTGTGCTGGTGACTCTCTCTGACTATACACGGTTCCAGCCGATGGTCGCTTCATCACCGACTTACAAATACATCATCTGTACAGGAATGTGTGCGTTGGGATTGGATGTTAATGACGCGATGGCCCCGCTCCTTAACAACCAGTAATTGCTGCTTTTTTTTTTTTTTACATTTCAGCTGTCAGTGGAGGAATCCCGATGACAGCAGAAAGAACTGAACCTGAAAGTATCAGTTTCAGGTATTGCAGCATTTGCACAAGTACCGATACTCCTGCCGATTCTTAGTATCGGTACTGATACCGGTATCGGTGCAACCCTAATTACAATGTAAGCAAAACTGTCATGAATGGCTTCCATTCATGACAGCTTTTTTACTATTGTGATCCTGTGATTGGCCCACAGCTATCACATGGTACCTGACACCCTGTACTATGTGATTAGCTGTAGCTAATCAAAGCATCACAATAGTAAGCAAGTTGTCATAAATGGAAGCAATACATGACCATTAAAACTGTTGCTTTTAACATCAGTAATAATAGTGTTAAAAAAAATCCAAGGTCCCCCCCCGAGAGTAGTACAGAGTCACTAAGGCTCAATATCCATGCCAAAATGTCACCATTTCTGCAAGGGGATGCAAACTTTTGGGCACAACTTTAAACAATAGCTACTGTATATCGTATTTGGTCTCTCACAAATTGTCATTCCATTCTGTGCAATAATATGTTTTCATATTGTGAAATCTCAGCAGACAGAAATCTAGGTGTATGTAGTAAAGTTGGCAGTAAAGTTGTGCCTACTGGAATCTACCAAAATAATCTCCAGCCCCCTTCATTCCACCCCTCAGACCCTTTGATTGGATGGAGTTGGTTCTGTAACACTCTCTGTATTTGGCAGCTCTGAGCTCTCACTTGACATCAGAACTACTAAGGATGGTGAGAAAATCCCATTTCTGAGGGCCGGTGACTCTTGTAAGCATCAGATTGGAATCACTCTGCAAGTCAATCGGACCGCACAGAACCAAAAAGCCGGTGAATTTCATTGTAAGTATTTTTCTGCTCTTAACTGATTTGTTTTACTGTTGTTACTGTCAGTTGGTATTATTTTTTCTTAAGGTTTCAGTTTTTCTTTTTTCATTAAAACTTTATTCAAAATCAATACCAGAATCTCTGAATTCTCTCAGTAGAGCGCTGGCAGTGAAAGGGTTAAGAAATGTCTTATCATTGTCATGCTGGAAAGTCAAAGAGCGTCCCATGTGCAGCTTTCCTGCAGAAGAATGCAAACTGTGTGCAGCTCTACCACCTGCAAGAATTCGGGGCTTAGTGGCAGGGGCGGCCCATCCATTAAGAGCGCATGGCCCCCCAATTCATGTGTCCGACCCCTTTCAGGATGCCGGATGCATGGATTCCAATGGGGGGTGTTTTTTTGAAGCACCTGATTAAAGCCAGAGGCTCTAATTGGCTTCAAAATAGGGTGGGCTCGGGGGAACAAGCACTGTGCCTAAAGCCCACCCAGGTGTGTCACAATAGCGAATGAATATTCGCTATTGAAACACTGATCCTCCTCCAGGCCAATCAGGAAGTAGGTCGTGAGACCTATCACCCGATTGCCTGAAAGGACAGGTGATCCTATTGGACGCCTAGGAGGAGGGGAGGAGAAGCACGGCCACTGAGATGGAGGAGATGCCTGCTGCCGATGCCAGATCCCGCTGCCGATACCCGCCACCTAGAGGGGGTAAGACAGCAAGTGGGTGGGGAATCTGGGGAGTTTGAGATGCCACGGGGGGTGATTGTTTGCCACTCCTTTAAAAAAAAGACACCAGCCGCTACTGCCTCATAGAACACTATTACAAAAGATGGCATGCTGAGGGGATGCAGACTTTTGAACAAGGGAGTTGGCATTTCATTGGTTTACTTGTTGACATGTCTTGTTTTATGATTGTGCCATTCTGTTATCACCTACAATTACAGAATAGGAATCCCAGAAGAAATACAAGAAATGGGTTTTGCCGGCTCACTCAGGTTTTCTTTAAAAATGTTCCATCCTGTATCTAGGCGTGTGCAGAACAAAAATATTGTCTCATTTCATTATTTACAGAAAATGTTTTAGTTGAATTTGTTTAATTCATTTAATTCATTTTCGGAATTTGGTTTGTTTATTCAAGTTCAAATTAATTCAAATTTGAATTCCATTCAAAATCAAATTGATTCTATTTGAAATTAGAATTTCGGAAGATGGTTATAGTCTCTCTATTCCATTCCATTCTATTCTATTTGAACTTCAAATTTTGGAAGATGGTTATATTGTTATTCTTTCTATTCTATTGTAGTATTTTTTCTATTCTTTTCTATTTCATTTTCATATCTATTCTATTTGAATTCTGGAAGATGGCTATATTCTTTTTTTTTATTGTTTTTTTTTTTTAAATTCAAATCTATTCTATTTGAAATTCGAATTTCAGAAGATGGTTATATTATTTCTATTTTATTCTATTGTTTTTTTCTAATCTATTCTATTCTTTTATTTTCTATTCTAATCAATTCTATTCAGATGTATTCTGTTCAAATTTCATAAGATTGTTATATTGTTATAGTCTTTCTATTCCATTTTTTATATATTCTATTATTTCATCTTCAATTCTATTTTTTTCTATTTGGATTCTGGAAGATGGCTATATTCTATCTATTTTATTCTTTTTTGTTGTTTTTTTTCTATTCTATTCTTTTTTTTTTTATTTGAATTCAAAATGTATTCAATTTGAATTTTAGAAGATTGTTATATTCTTTTCTTTTTTCTATTCTATCCTATTCCTTTATTTTCTGTTCTATTTTATTCGGTTACTTGTATTCTTTTTTTCTAATCTATTCTTTTATTTTATATTCTATTTTCTAGTCTATTCCTTTATTTTATATACTATTTCATTCTCTTCTTGCAATATATAAAAAAACGAAAAATTTATATCAAATACTTACCGTAATTTTCCTTTCCTGATGGACTCCATGGCAGCCTACGTATGGGTTAATCCCGCCTCTCATACCTCATAGGACCCCACTCCCATAAATCTTTGCTTCTAGCCAGAGACCGTGTTCCGTAACTTAGCCTACTCCAGCAAATGGGAGGGAACTCCTGCTGCCATGGAGTCCATCAGGTAAGGAAAATTACAGTAAGTATTTGATATAAATTTTCCGTTTTCCTGACAGACTCCATGGCAGCATACGTATGGGAAATAACTAGCCATACACGCCCGGGTGGGCAATTGCTGGTTAAAGAAAAAAAAGGTTTAATTGGCACCATCAACAGATAATACGTGCAAACCAAAATTAACCGAAAACAAACAAGCAGGTTCTACACAATAGTGTGTCATAAAGGTATTAATTGATGACCATGAGGCCGCTTTACAGATCACTTCCAGAGATACATGCCGGGATGCTGCCCACGATGTAGAAACGCTCCTGGTAGAATGAGCGGTCACTGCCTCCAGAGGAGCCAAACCCTAATGCCGCGTACACACGGTCGGACTTTTCATCTACAAAAGTCCAACGAACGCCGACGGACTAAAGCTGGCTGGTAATCCGATCGTGTGTGGGCTTCTTCGGACTTTCAGCGGACTTTTTCAGCCTCAAATCCGACGGACTTTAGATTTGAAACATGCTTCAAATCTTTACGTCGTAACTACGACGGACCCCGAAATCCGCTCGTCTGTGTGCTAGTCCGACGGACAAAAACCCACGCTAGGGCAGCTATTGGCTACTGGCTATCAACTTCCTTAATTTAAGTCCGGTGTACGTCATCACGTACGAATCCGTCGGACTTTTGTGTGGTCGTGGGTAGGCAAGTCCGTTCGTTAGAAAGTCTGCCGCAAGTCCGCCGAAAGTCCGCCGGAAGTCTGTCGGACAGGCTGTCGGACTTTTGTAGATGAAAAGTCCGACCGTGTGTACGCGGCATTAGACTTGTAAGCCCACTGAATGGCCTGAACAATCCATGCTGTAATGGTTCTAGAGGAAGCTTTCCCTTGTTTTTACTGTGGAAGAGGACAAACAAGTGATCAGATTGGCGAAAAGAAGCTGTGGCTTCCAAGTATTGCCTTAGAACTTCTCCGACATCTAGAGGATGAATATTAGAGCTCTCAGAAGACTTGAACGTAGGAAGAACAATTTCCTGATTTTCATGGAAAACAGTTGTTACTTTGGGATTTGAACCTAACATAGGAATCAGGACCATTCGATCAGGGAAGAACGTAAGGAATGGTTCTTTGAATCCTAAGGAACCGATTTCGGAAACCCTCTTAGCCGATGTTATGGCTACTAAAAAGACCACTTTGAGGGAAAGTTCCTTAACAGATGACTGGTCCACATGACATATTTCTCTTCCTGCGAAGAAGTCCAGGACAAGAGGAAGATCCCATTTAGAAAATCTTGGTCTCCTTTGAGGTCTAAGTCTTATTGCTCCCCTGAAGAACTGTCTCGTAAGGGGTGCCTGGCCCATGATACACCTGTGAAGGCGGAGATTGCAGAAACTTGGACTCGTAAGGAGCTAACCGACAAAGACAGATCCAGGCCTGTCTGCAGAAAACCCAGAATATCCTGTATCTTTGGGTCAATACAAGAGCCATTAGTGGAGGCCACATAGTCAGCAAATTTTGACCAAATTCTTTGATAGACTTTGTTGGTGCCCGCTTTTCTGGCATTCAACAACGTAGCAATCGCTGAATTTGGACATCCTAGTGCTTCCAGCCTTCCCCTCTCAACCACCAAGCCATCAGATGGAGATGAGATGGGCATGGGTGAAGAGATGTTCCTTGCGACAGGAGATCTGGTCTGGCCAGGAGAGGGACCGGATCCCGGTAACTGAGCTGAACCAGGAGAGGAAACCATGGCCTGTTGGGCCAGAAAGGAACAATCGCCACTACCTCGACTTCTTCCCACCTGAGCCTTGATAGAAACCAAACGATGACTGGTACCGGGGGAAAGGTGTAGGCCTTGAGGAATCCCCACTGATCCGTCAGGGCGTCCACTCCAAAGGCTTGGGGACAGCGACACCTCGTGTAATATTTCTGCAGTTTGAAGTTGCAAGGGGATGCAAACAGATCTACTTCCGGCATCGCTCCCAGAGACAAGACCCAGTTGAACACTTCGGTGTGGAGCAGTGTTGCCAACCGTCAGTATTTTTACTGGCAGCCAGTAAAAAAACAGGCAATTTTGCCCTGCCAGTAAATGCCAGTAAAAAGAAAAGGTTGCCAGTAAAAAATATGGCTGTCGCTCAGCCTGGAGCCAGCTGAGACCATACGAGTGCCTGCTATAGTGTGTTCGGGGGCGGCTCTCGTGGAGGTGGTGCCTGAGCATGTCCTGTGATGTCATGGTGCAAGGGGGCCAAGCAGAGTGGCCAGAGCCTTGTGTGTGGGTCTGCGGGATGGGAGCAAGGCAGGCCGGGAGCGGGACCATCAGTGCTGTTTGGACTGGAGGAACCACCTGGCCTGGACAGAGACTGTCACTGTGACTGGGGACGTGCCGCGTCAGTAATCTGTACTGCTGCACACTGCTGTTAGTATCACTGTGAGAGTCAATTTTATGTGTGTGCCGCTCATTATAATTTCTTGCCCTCCTCAGTCCTGTCCCTGAGCTACTTACTATATCGAAAATAAAATAAGAAATATGTTTTTTGCTTTATTATCTACCTTAAATCACATTGCTAATTACATATTGTACGTGTTTGTAGCCTAAATAGTGAATTTTGTAACTTTTGGAAATGCCAGTAAAAACGTGGCTGTGCCAGTAAATTTTGGGTACCGTGTCAGTAAATTTCAATCTGTTAGGTTGGCAACACTGGTGTGGAGAGACCATTCGTTGTTGTCCAGGGTGACCCTCGAAAGGAAGTCCACCTGGACATTCTGAATTCCGGGGAGATAAACAGCTGATAAATTTGTCAAATTCGCCTGGGCCCAGGACATGATCGGACTTACTTCTTTCAGTATAGAGAGACTGCGGGTGCCCCCCTGCCTCTTGATGTAAGACACTGCAGTCGTATTGTCCAGTCTCAGGAAGACTGAGGCCCCTGATGTCAGGTGGGAAAAGGCTTGAAGTGCGCGGAAGGCAGCTCGAAGCTCCAGGATATTCGAGACTATCCCTTGGGATGGGAAGTCCCATCTGCCTTGGGCTACCTCCATCAGACAGAGGGCGCCCCAACTTCTGTTGCTTGCATCCGTAGTCACCGTGATCCAGGAGACAGGCGCTATGGAATGGCAATTGAGAAGATTCCCCCGTTGCAGCCACCAGGGGAGGCTCTCCCGCATGGAGGTGGTTACTCGTACCAGCTGGTCTCGAGACCCTGGATCCCACTGATGGAGAAACCCCTTCTGAAAGGGCCGCATCCTCCATTGTGCTCACTTCACCATGGGGGCTGTGGCCACCATGGTGCCTATTATCTTTAGACATTGCGAGGCTCTGAGAAGAGGTGATGATAATGCCAGACAAATTCTTTCCCGAATCACCGGAATTTTCTCCAGAGGCAGAGAGATGGTACTCTCCATGGTGTTGAATTGGGCTCCAAGGAATATTAGAGACTGCGTTGGATCTAGGTGACTCTTCTCCTTGTTCAACAGCCAACCAAACTCTGTTAGGGTAGAGATGACCTGATCTCGATGTGCCAGCAGCTGACCCCTGTCTTGTGAAAGCAGAAGTAGGTCGTCCAAGTAATGGTGTAATCGGATACCTTTGACCCTGATTAATGCTACCACAGCCAATAAGAGCTTCGAAAACACTCGAGGCAATGTTGTAAGCCCGAATGGGAGACATGTGAATTGGAGATGCCTCTGATCTACTGCGAATCGGAGATAAATCTGAAATTCCTGTGCAATCGGCACGTGAAAGTAGGCATCTTTCAGGTCTATGGAAACAAGCCAATCTCCCGGTTGTATCGTCTGGCGTATTGTTAGCAGAGTCTCCATCTTGAATTTTTCCTTCTTGATGAAGGAGTTCAGATAAGTCAGGTTGATTACCGGCCTCCAGGACCCATTCTTTTTGAGGACCATGAAAAGGGGGGAGTACACCCCTAGGAATCTCTCTTCTGTTGGTACTTGAATGGCGGCCCCTTGGGCTACTAGTGAGTCCGTATATGACAGAAGAACCTGTTTCTTCTCTTCTATGTGAGGAAGAGTTGTAGGAACAAACCGGTGTATGGGTGGGCTGCTGAACACCCAGGTATGACCCAAAGAGACCGTTTTGACGGTACAGAAATCCTGAATCGAGGCTGCCCAGACGTGCTGGAAACGGAGTAAACAAGCCCCAACTCGCTCCATCTGGACAGGCTCTATATCAAAAGGACTTCGCAGCCTCATGTCCCCCAGAAGAGGCTGACTTTGAGGACTTCTGCCCTGAAGGTTGATTCCTCCTCCAGTTTTTCTGAAATCACGGCCAGGTCTGTAGCGGCGTGCATCCCTCGCACGCTCCTGATCTTGTTTGGGATAAGTTTTCTTCTGACCAAGAAGGCGGCGATCCTGGGGTAAGAACCCTGATTTACCCCCTGTAGCACGGGTAATGGCAGAATCCAGTTTATTCCCAAAGAGGGAGGAACCCTCAAAGGGAATTTTACACCATGCCTGTTTAGAGGCAGGATCCGCAACCCACGGGCGCAACCACAAGGCGCGCTTCGCTGTTACCGAGGAAAGCATGACACGTGCCACAAGGCGGATAATATCCAGGGATGCTTCCCCCAGAAAGGCTGATGCCAGCTTCAGCTCATGTACTGGTGAGTTCTTGAGCAACTCCTCAGAGATCTTTCCCAATACTGCATCCATATCATCCGTCCATGCTTCCATAGCTTTAGACAAAGCTGCAAGAGCCAGGGCTGGTTTACAGGCCATGCCTGCCGTAATATAAATGCGTTTTAGGTCAGTGTCGATCTTCCTCTCCAAATCATCTTTAAAAGAAACGGTGTCTTCCAGAGGAAGCGTGACATGCTTCACTAACCTCATTAAGGCCGCATTAATGAGGGGTGCAGCTTCCAGATGCTTTACCTCCTCACTTTTGAATGGGTACATTTTCGCTATCTTGGAAATCAGCGAGTTCTTCCTCTCAACTTTACTCCATTCATCTGAAATAATTTACCCAAGTTCACCTAGGAAGGGGAAATTTGGGCGTTCTTTTCTGAGCTGTTTGAAGTACTTCCTCTGTTTAGAGGGGGCTTCTGCTGGCTCCTCCCATCTCAATGCGTTTTTAACCGCTTTAACCATCTGTGGAACCAAGGAAAAATCAAAGCCTGTACTGGAGTCTTCCACATCCGCTTCGCTGACCGAAGAACCACTCAAGGAGAGACTTCGTCGAGAGGGACCTGGAACCTCAGGGACAACCCTGTCAGGAACTGGTGGAGGAGCAGCAGGAGGGCTGGATGTACGAACGGGATCTGTCCTGTTCAAAGACTCTTGAACCACTCTTCTAACCAAAGCCTCCACCTGTCCACCCGGTCTCCAGCTCCTCGTTCTTTAACAGCTCGAGCATAGCATAGCTCACAGAGAGATTTACCCTCTGGGACCTGAGCTCTACATCCCCAGCATGCCTTCTTATCAGAGCAGCTGGAATGGTGGTGAGAATGGCGACTAGACGTGGACCGTCTGGAGGATGATCTAGGACGTCTAGAGCTTGACGTAGAGTGACGGTTTTGTGATCTAGATATGTCACTAGCTTCACGTGCCGAAGAACGGTGTTCAGACCTAGAAGGGCTGAGGGAAAAAAAACAGAGTCAACATGCACCTGACAATAAAACCCAAAACAAAAAACAGGCAGAGGGAAAATTAATTCCATCCTACCTGCAGAGTAAGGGTTGGCCACTGGGGGGCGGTGACACATCCATAGCAAACAACTGACCGACAAGACACTGAAAGCAATCAAGACAGTATATAAGAAACTGATGGTTTAGCAATTAGGAAGAAACCATAGGCAGGCAGTGCAGCATAACTCCTACCTTGACCAGTCAAGATATGTGCTCGGGGAATCAGCTGCTGAAGCATGAAAGCATCCCAAGAAATAGCTGAATCTGACAGCTATTTAAATCTGCCGCCCAGGATGATGTCATCGCGCTCACAGCGAACCCACGCTGTGTACGACGCTGCCCCATAGACACCGCGCACATGCGCAACCGCCGCCATCTTGCCCGGACCGCGCAACCAAGCCTCGATTTCGATCGCGGCTCGCGCATGCGCAGAAGGGCCAAGAAGCCGCGAACTGGAACGCAGATGCGTCCCCAGCCGCCATGACCAGGAAAGCTACAGGGACAGACAACAAACAAATACAGGCTGCCATGTAATAGAAAAAAAACAGTATACATCACCACCACGGCACCGATTTGATCCGGCCTGGGACTGGGAGCCATTGCTCATACTGCATGACCAGGACATTTTCATGAAGGGGCCTCCCGCTAATAGCTGGGACGAATGGCCATGTTGCCGCTTGCCTGCCAATGGCCGGCTATTAAGCTCTTCAAGGTATCGCAATACTTGCCCATGTCCACCCTGCTAATAGCTAAGGTAAATGGACTACAGAAAAGGACACCGCCAGAACCGTCATCTTCGCGTGCAAACCACCAGGACTGGACCATCAATTTTTTTTTTTTTAAAGTAAGACTACCTTGGTCCTAGGAGGAGGACAAAAAAAGGAACACGGTCTCTGTCTAGTTGCAAAGATTTATGGGAGTGGGGTCCTATGAGGTATGAGAGGCGGGATTAACCCATACGTAGGCTGCCATGGAGTCTGTCAGGAAAGTTCAGTTTTAGCTCAAAAACCCATATTTTGAAGACCCCCTAGTGGAGATTTTATTCCATGCAGATTTCTGTGTTCTGTTGAAGGTGCTTTTATCAAATGTGTCCCCTTCACCGGCTGCCCACCACAGACTTCTGTTACTGACTTCTGAATTTTGGAGGAACGATGGTGCCGTGTTGCAGGGCCAGCAGCAGCCTGTCACTGGGCTAAATCTGCAATCCGAATGACAACAATTTTTCTGCATCAAAAACAAAAGGAAAGTAGGTTATATGGTCTCCAATGGCATAGTTCACAATAGTGCAGTCAGTTCCATGGCTTTCAGTTCCCAGAAAAAAAAGTAGAACATGCTGCATTTTTCCTGCACTGGACTGTACTGGAACACAGTAAAAAGCATTAAAAAGCACTGGAACGCATCAAAAACGCAATAAAAAACATACTGGACCCTAGTATAGTGGGGAAAAACAGGAAAAAAAGAGAAAAAAGCACCTGGAATGTATCCAGAACTGCATCGAAAACGCACTGGAACACATCAAAGATGCATTAACCTCTTCAGCCACGGAAGAATTTATCCCCTTCCTGACCAGAGCACTTTTTACGATTCGGCACTGCATCGCTTTGACTGACAATTGCGCGGTCGTGCGATGTTGTACCCAAACAAAATTTACGTCCTTTTTTCCCCACAAATAGAGCTTTCTTTTGGTGGTATTTGATCGCCTCTGCGGTTTTTATTTTTGTGCTATAAACAAAAGAATAGCGACAATATTGAAAAAAAGGCATTATTTTTTACTTTTTGCTATAATAAATATTCCCCAAAAATATAAAAAAAACATTTTTTTTCTCAGTTTAGGCCGATATGTATTCTTCTACATATTTTTGGTAAAAAAAAAAAAATTGCAATAAGTGTATATTGATTGGTTTGCGCAAAAGTTATAGCGTCTACAAAATAGGGGAAAGATTTATAGCATTTTTATTATTATTTTTTTTTATTAGTAATGGCAGCGATCTGTGATTTTTATCGGGACTGCGACATTATGGCGGACACATCGGACATTTTTGACACTATTTTGGGACCATTGTCATTTATACAGCGATAAATGCTATAAAAATGCACTGATTACTGTGTAAATGACACTGGCAGTGAAGGGGTTAACCACTAGGGGGCAGTGAAGGGGTTAAGTGTGTCCTAGGTTTTGATTCTAACTGTGAGGGCATGGGCTACAACACACAGAACAGTGATCACAGCTCCTGATGACAGAGAGCAGTGATCTCTGTCCTGTCACTAGAGTGGGGAAATGCTTTGTTTATAAAAGCATCTCCCCGTTCTTCCTCTCCGTGACACAATTGTGGCCACCCAGCAGACATTGAGTCACGCTCGCGACACCGATTCTTAAAGGGGACGTACCTGTATGCCGATTTGCCTGCCAGTGCCATTCTGCCGACGTAAATCGGCACACACTGGTCGGCAAACGGTTAAAGATGCGCATGCAGAAGCACATCCGGGATGGATCTGGAGTGCGTTTTTGTTGTGTGAACCAGCTTTAAGTGTTTAAAATTGATTTTATTGAAAGTACTAATAAAAAAATGTTTAATTTGATCAACTATTTATACTATAATTATTGAGAGTTGGTGTGTAAATTGGGGCAGACATGTAGGGGCCCCAGTGCATTACTTTGCCCCAGGGGCCCATGATGCTATTAAGACAGCCCTGATCCCCGGGAGACAAAACACTAAACAATGTAATATGCCCCCACATGGGATTACTTTATATTAAGATACATGCAAGTACTTATCCTAATTACTACTATTATACTAATGTCCAAAATGTGTTTATTTTCTAATAGTTATTTAGCATCTGCCTGGAATTTAGTTGTACGTTTTGCAGGGTAACGGTGACACACTTTTTAAGTGAACATGGGGTGGAGGCAGCCGGTGAAGAGGGAATTGTGGTGTGTATGGTCAGACACCTTGCAGCCTCTCTCCCCTTGCTGTAAGATTTGTTGGACTTCACATAAAAGTCAGGTTCCTGTCCGCTGTATATAACAAGAGTCTCTGTAGTTCTACTTGTGTCCTGTAGATGGCGATGTCTGTTCTTTCTCTTCAAAGTGGAGCTCCTGCATTTGCTATACACAAGAAAGGTGTGATGTTACAAAGCTGCCAGTAGGTGGCAGTGTAATTCCATGAAGATCTATCATAAAAATGAACAGAGGCAAAGTGGCCACAGAAAAATGTGATGTTCCTGAGTTGCCAGCAGGTGGCAGGATGTTATTCACCTACGTGAGCTGAATAGTTACTTTACACTAATAAAGGGGTCACTGTATGGTAACAAACAAAATAAAAATAAAGATGATATAGGATTAAAAATAATAATATAGGCTGGTCCTCTCTGTAGATACAAAATGGAACTAGATGACTCTATTAAAAACTTAAAATTCAATGATAAATATTAAACACTGGCAAGGTTGCCAACTGTCAGTAAATTCACAGACGGTTTGCAAAATCTGTGATTTTTACATCTGTCCATCAGTGTCTGTTATGGGCAGTCTGCATGTCCATAATAGACATTTATGGACAGATGTAAAAATCATGGATTTTTCAAACCGTCTGTGAATTTACTGACAGTTGGCAGCCCTGAACACTGGTAGATGGACCGGGAATATTCAGTTTGAAGATCCAACAGTTTAGTGTACCGGCTCCTTTCCTGGACTGAAATTGCTCCCTCTGATATCACCGCACACTGCGAGCTTCTCTCCATGTGTATTAGAAGCTGCAGCAAGTCAGATAGAGCCCCGCCTCATTTCCTGGCTGGAGGACATCCAGTATCATCTAGCACTTTGTTCCTCAGCCTGACCGTCCCTGGTCTGCCCCTTTCATTAGTTGGATTTCAGTTCTTTCAATCACAGGGGGCTCAGCATCACATGTGGGCAGCATGCATGCAAATACAGCCTGCCTAGGAACATCCCGACTGACATCCACCTATCAAAACATTTAGATTTTTGGCATAACTCCTCCCCCGCCCACTACTTGAATCAGGACTGAGGGCTCTTGAGAGGAGTACTGAGGCCGGATGCTGTGATGTTTTCAGGAAGCCATTTACAGCACCCTAATAAAATAATAAATTGTGATAGCACTGCTGGTAAACCAAATAAATAAACTAAATCAACATATAAGTGAAATAGAAAATAACAATAAAGTTTATAAAGTGCACAAAGTTCATTTGTAGTCCATTTGTGGCATTATATGTGATAAATCTTCCTATAAAGGTGCAAAAAAAAAGAACTTGTCTAATCCAACGTACTTCACTGAGACTCCACACCACTCTATAAAGTGCTCCCGTCACCGAGTGCAATGCACGCTCACCTCCTTGTTAGACCCTGCAGGGGGTCAAACACACCTTGAACACAGTGCAATTCTCCTTTAGGAATGGCTCCACAACGGTCATCAGCGGTTCCTGGTATCCCCTTTGAGAGTCAGACACGCTCTACACAAAGTGCAGTATCCTTCCAATATGGCTACTTGAACATCGGCTCCACATTACTCTCCAGAACTTCCAAAGTGACATAAAAAATAAAAGTGCCTCTAATAGTGCAGTACCTGAGGTGTTAGACTGACAGATCCTCACCACCCAGCCTAAGATTCACTCACATTTATTAAAGTAAAAAAAGCATATATACAAATTCCATTGGGATCTCACTTGTAGCGAAAGGATTCCATCGCCAGGCTCCACCTCTACTAGTTACACCACCATATATCACCCCTTATTTTATTTTCTATTTTTTATATTTTAAAACCTTATAGTAATAGGTCTGTGGGGTGTATGAATTATCTAAATTCCCCTTATAGTATGAGTGATACCTCAGCAACCACAAAATGTGTCTACTAATCATATAACACACATCAAATGTCGCACAGCTTAAATAGTTCTACAGCATCTAGAGAAAACGCCAGAGGCTATATTCCATTATGTGCATTTACTGAGAGCCATATACCAATGCAGTGATGTGCGTACAGGTTATATGTATTAAATTAATACCCTATGCGTTTTGGGTATAACTTAGAATCGCATACAGAAAAAACAGCTAATAAAAAAACATCCAGCAACTAGATTTCCAACATATATTATGACAGTCCATATACTGATGATCCTATGGCAATTTCAAATTCCCAAGGGTGACTTTGGTGATGAATCAATTTGTCAGGTGACTCTCGTGCTCCCCCTTTTGATTGCCTACTCACCAGCTTCCAAAACCCCACCAGGGGTATGTCGCATATGGTGTAATAAGTTGGATCACTTCACTGGCTGTTTCATCTGGTAAAGCTTGCTGTAATCAGCTCCACAGACCCCACGACGGGGAAGTGCTCCTGTATCTTCTGGCTATTATATATTGTGCTGGATTCCACTCATATATTCAAAAAGAAAGGAAAAGCTTCCATGGCGTAATAAAGTATAAACACTTTATTTAAAATATATATAAAAAAGCCCACACAGCGAGAAAAAAACTGGGCTGAAAAATAATGAATTCAAACAAGCAGGACTAAGTCACAAAGTTAATTTGCAGAGTAAAAATTAAAAAATAATAAAAATAAAAAATAAAAATAAAAATAAAAAAGAAAGAAAAAATCAGGCGCTATTGTATGCCTCTGTCCTGATGGATTAGGGCAGCAATAGATCTGAGCAATACAAACTTATATTAAAAAGTCCCTCCTGACAGGCATAAGCAGCGAGGTGGGGGTATGTAACCACCAGCCGCTCACAGCGTGCTCCTCTCTCGTATGCCCTGGAGCTGACTGACAGAGCGTGATGCCGTTGTGCGCGCTTCATCACATGACGTCTTCAGCAACGGTATCACACTCATGCATCTGTTGGATTTTATAAGGAGAGGGTGTGTGTACACACCCTGCGCTTTAGACTGCAATGCTATGGAGATAGATACAACTACTCCAAAGCCAATACCTAATAATACAGCAAACTGATCTCCCATTTACTTTATGTTAGACCTTTTGTGCAATCTGTATATCTATATTAATATTTTATTATCTATATATAGATTTTGAAAGCGTTCTCCATTGACCAGAATCAATTATAATATACAATGCTCCCCCTGCTGGTTCGAAAGCAGAAGCCAGCACTACAAGTCAATTCAGTATAACACTAGTACAAAAGAAATTCCTGAGTGATATCTCGTATAAAAATTAATATCATACTCAAACATGGACATAAGGGTACAGCCACATTCCCAACTATATTATTTGCATGCTAACCCCCATTTTTTTCATAAAAACTATTTTACAAGTTGATAATGACAAAAGATTATATGTTATATCAGATGGTCTGATCTCTCACAATTTGAATAGTGTAAATTCCATAATACTTAAATCTAAAACAACTAAAATTAATTATGTATATACATGTGATTATTAGTGTCATGTGTTAATAACACACACGTGCTCATGAATAAGTGTGTTGGTAAGTATCATCACCAAATTTTAACACTATATAATACGTGATATATTTAAAGATTCTACCTAGTAGAAATTGTATCCTAGTTGTATAGTGTGTATAGACTATAAAGTGTATGTGCCGTATTCAAACTAAACCACCCATAGTATTAGGCGTGTAAATGACCTTAACTACATATGAGTGGTATGCCCCTGTGGGTAAATTAGAGGACAAATTATAAATACTAATTACTATGTGTACAACCAGTGCCTAAAAAGTTATATTTACTTATATCTATATATGAGTTACATTAATTTATAGAGGAAGAAGAACCAGACATATAGGGTCTTTACTGTAATTCCTACATGTCAACTTATGTGGTGATTAGCTTTACCCCACATTCACATAAAGGTAGAGAGGACCTAAGCATATCAGGAATCTGCTATGAAACAGTTCAAATCTATATCCAGGTTGAGGCCCCTAGGCGCCAGGGACCTCAACCTGTATATCCAAGCAGTTTCATTCTGTGAAATGAGGGTGGTCTTATTCCCTCCTCTCCAGTGATCTTTAATGGAATTGATACCATAAAATATTAACCCTGATGGGTCCCTTTTGTGCACTTGATGAAAGTGACGTGACAAACTGTGTTTAGGGAAACCTTTCCTTATGTTCTGGATATGTTCTCGAATACGTACATATAAGGGCCGAGTGGTTCTACCCACATAATGGAGGTGGCAAGGACATTCGATAACGTACGTTACGTGGGTACTATGACACGTAATCAAGTTTCTGATTTTATATTCTTTCTGATCCACCTTCAATCTAAAGGTTTCTCTCCTCCTGGGTACCTTCTTACTCACCCTGCAGGGTAAGCATCTTTGGCATTTATAAAAGCCTTTGAGGTTAGGGAAAATCTCTATTTGCTTGGGGGGATCGGTAACGTTATGGACCAGATGGTCACAAAGGTTGGGGGCTCTTCTATAGACAAAATTAGGCTTGTTTGGTAGTATCTTGGCCAACACTCTATCCTCCTTGAGGATAGGCCAATACTTCCTGATGATTTGTTCTAAACTTTTATATTGGCTATTAAATCCCGTTATGAACGCTATGTCCATTGCTTTGTTTTTTCTTATATTTTTCGTGAACAGTTGTCTTCTATTCATACCTGCTACAATCGCTTTCAGTTTTACCAGTTCGTCCTTTCTATAGCCTTTTTCACAGAATTGCTTAATCAGCCCATCTGCTTGGGCCAGAAAATCCTCGATGTTGTCGCAGTTTCTGCGTAATCTCAATAGCTGCCCTTTAGGGATATTTCTCTTCCATTGTGGATGATGACAGCTCATAGTGGGTACATACCCATTTTTATCAGTGGCCTTAAAGTACGTTTTGGTATACAATCTGTCTTCATTCTTGAAGATCACTAGATCTAAATATTCAATATGTTGATGGTTCCATTTCCCGGTAAAGGTAAGGCCATATCTATTATTATTGAGATTATTTAGAAACTGTTCAAACTCTTCTGGTGTTCCTCCCCAGATTATAAATAGGTCGTCAATGTACCTCCGATAGAACTTGAGGTGGGGGTTGCTTCCTGTATATAGATACTCCTCCTCCCACATATTCATCAGGAGGTTTGCTACGCTCGGTGCGTAGCGTGCCCCCATTGCGACTCCTTTCTGTTGGACATAATAGTTGTTATTGTACCAGAAGTAGTTGCAACTCATTGCCAATTCTAGGCCTTCCAATATATAATTGATTTGTGGTTGTCTCAACTCTGTGTGTTCATGTAAAGCTTTCTCCACACCATGTAGGCCATCTTTTTGCACAATACTGGTGTAGAGAGAATTGACGTCAATGGTAGCAAGTATGTAGTTCTGAGTTCCTCTAATTTCTTGTAGATCTTGCAAGAGTTGTGAACTGTCACGTAAATAGGATTTACCCTTGCATACCACTGGTTTCAAACATTTGTCTAAGTATTCACCCAACCTTGAGAAGATAGAATTTATCCCACTAACTATGGGTCTTCCAGGGGGCTTCTCCAGCCTTTTATGAATCTTGGGGGTATAATATATGACCGGGGTCTTGGTAGAATTGGATATGAGGTATTCAGCTTCCTGAGTGCTGAGTATTCCACTGTCTTTCCCTTTTTGTACAAAGGCCTTGAGCTTTTTCATGTACATCTTCTTAGGGTTGTTTTTTAATTTCTTATATGTATTCTCCACTTGTAACAGATTATTCATTTCCTCCTCATAATCTTCCTTGTTCAAAATCACCAATCCTCCCCTCTTGTCTGCCGGTCGTATAACCACCTCATTCTTTTTACTCAATCCTCTGATTGTTTTCCAAATCTTTTTGGCTTTATGGTTGTTATTCTTTTCCAATTTTCTTACATCCTCTTCTACCATTTTTTCAAATGCTGCCATGCATTGATTACCTGGGGTGTTCGGGTTGAAGATGGATTTGTTCTTAAGTTGGGTATGTAAGTAGACCGATTTGGTACTTGTTCGTGTACCTTCATTTTCAGCGAAATGTTTCTTTAAATTGAGTTTCCTCATAAATTTCTTGAGGTCTATATATGTTTGAAATTCATCCAAGGGTTTTTCTGGTGCATATTTCAGTCCTAAGTCCAAGATCTTCATCTCCTCTTGGGTAAACTGGACTTTACTTAGATTATAGATACCCTTGCCTAATATTCCCTTCTCCTTTTTCTTTCTCCCCCCTCTTGTTCCTCTGGTCTGCTTCTTCTTTCGGTGGATCTTTGGGTAGGTCCTGTATTCCCCCCATGTTGGTTGTCCCAACATGGGGGGACATATAAAATGCTATGGACATATTTGGCTATATGGGGAACAGAAATGTTGACCTTGAAGGTCTATTTAATCAGGAGGTAGTAGTGAGTACCCATGACATGCAAGGCCTAATGAAACAATTAAGACACACCATGGAAAAGCAACTAAGGGTATGGTGGGACATAGCCACTCTAGAAACATACATTAAAGCTAAGATGACCCCAAGAAGACTCCGATGGGATATTAACCCTAACGATGGCATTGGAGACCCAGAACTCATGGAGGAATGGTATTCATTTCTCAATGGATGCGAAAATGAACTACTACACAAAATTGTAAAAAGAAGAAAATTTAAATTAAAAGGGATAGAGACTCATATAACAGAGATTAAGGATCAATTAATACCCTATGCTAATCAGAAGGAATACAAAGATAAGGAGAAGGAGCTTCAGGACATTATTAAAAAATATGACACTAATATACAAGCAAAGAAATTGAAGAAATACAAACGGGACGTGGTCGATTATAATAATACACAAGTATACAAATGGCAGTCAGCCAATGTAGAGACAGAAGATATGGTGGTGGAAGAACTACCTTATGAGGGGGATACGTCAGTCGACACATCTATTGATACACCTATCTACAATACCCCACAGAGGACAATTGGGAATAACTCCCTACCTATGCATTATTTACCACATAGGACACCTAACAGATCTTTAGATAGACCAGAAAATGGAAGATCAAATTACCAACATCATACTCAATATGGAACTCCACGTACACCAAGATTTAGTATACCTACACATAATCAATATTCTGTATTGAGGGAGCACAACTACCCCCACTATGAGAGAGGGGATGAAGACCAGAGAAGGGTTCAATATAGACAGAACTATGAAGGTGAAAGGGTTTTTCCCAGGGGAGGTCCAAGAGACAGACCACCAGGCAAATGGAAGGCCCGAGTCCCCTACAGGAATCAGACGTGGAGAAGGAGGAACATGAACAGAGAAGGTTATGGAGGACCAAGGGCCGACCGGCCTCAAGGAGCATATCAAGACCAGAGGATATATGGACACCCCAGGAAAGAATGGGACAACCAACATGGGGGGAATACAGGACCTACCCAAAGATCCACCGAAAGAAGAAGCAGACCAGAGGAACAAGAGGGGGGAGAAAGAAAAAGGAGAAGGGAATATTAGGCAAGGGTATCTATAATCTAAGTAAAGTCCAGTTTACCCAAGAGGAGATGAAGATCTTGGACTTAGGACTGAAGTATGCACCAGAAAAACCCTTGGATGAATTTCAAACATATATAGACCTCAAGAAATTTATGAGGAAACTCAATTTAAAGAAACATTTCGCTGAAAATGAAGGTACACGAACAAGTACCAAATCGGTCTACTTACATACCCAACTTAAGAACAAATCCATCTTCAACCCGAACACCCCAGGTAATCAAAGCATGGCAGCATTTGAAAAAATGGTAGAAGAGGATGTAAGAAAATTGGAAAAGAATAACAACCATAAAGCCAAAAAGATTTGGAAAACAATCAGAGGATTGAGTAAAAAGAATGAGGTGGTTATACGACCGGCAGACAAGGGGGGAGGATTGGTGATTTTGAACAAGGAAGATTATGAGGAGGAAATGAATAATCTGTTACAAGTGGAGAATACATATAAGAAATTAAAAAACAACCCTAAGAAGATGTACATGAAAAAGCTCAAGGCCTTTGTACAAAAAGGGAAAGACAGTGGAATACTCAGCACTCAGGAAGCTGAATACCTCATATCCAATTCTACCAAGACCCCGGTCATATATTATACCCCCAAGATTCATAAAAGGCTGGAGAAGCCCCCTGGAAGACCCATAGTTAGTGGGATAAATTCTATCTTCTCAAGGTTGGGTGAATACTTAGACAAATGTTTGAAACCAGTGGTATGCAAGGGTAAATCCTATTTACGTGACAGTTCACAACTCTTGCAAGATCTACAAGAAATTAGAGGAACTCAGAACTACATACTTGCTACAATTGACGTCAATTCTCTCTACACCAGTATTGTGCAAAAAGATGGCCTACATGGTGTGGAGAAAGCTTTACATGAACACACAGAGTTGAGACAACCACAAATTAATTATATATTGGAAGGCCTAGAATTGGCAATGAGTTGCAACTACTTCTGGTACAATAACAACTATTATGTCCAACAGAAAGGAGTCGCAATGGGGGCACGCTACGCACCGAGCGTAGCAAACCTCCTGATGAATATGTGGGAGGAGGAGTATCTATATACAGGAAACAACCCCCACCTCAAGTTCTATCGGAGGTACATTGACGACCTATTTATAATCTGGGGAGGAACACCAGAAGAGTTTGAACAGTTTCTAAATAATCTCAATAATAATAGATATGGCCTTACCTTTACCGGGAAATGGAACCATCAACATATTGAATATTTAGATCTAGTGATCTTCAAGAATGAAGACAGATTGTATACCAAAACGTACTTTAAGGCCACTGATAAAAATGGGTATGTACCCACTATGAGCTGTCATCATCCACAATGGAAGAGAAATATCCCTAAAGGGCAGCTATTGAGATTACGCAGAAACTGCGACAACATCGAGGATTTTCTGGCCCAAGCAGATGGGCTGATTGAGCAATTCTGTGAAAAAGGCTATAGAAAGGACGAACTGGTAAAACTGAAAGCGATTGTAGCAGGTATGAATAGAAGACAACTGTTCACGAAAAATATAAGAAAAAACAAAGCAATGGACATAGCGTTCATAACGGGATTTAATAGCCAATATAAAAGTTTAGAACAAATCATCAGGAAGTATTGGCCTATCCTCAAGGAGGATAGAGTGTTGGCCAAGATACTACCAAACAAGCCTAATTTTGTCTATAGAAGAGCCCCCAACCTTTGTGACCATCTGGTCCATAACGTTACCGATCCCCCCAAGCAAATAGAGATTTTCCCTAACCTCAAAGGCTTTTATAAATGCCAAAGATGCTTACCCTGCAGGGTGAGTAAGAAGGTACCCAGGAGGAGAGAAACCTTTAGATTGAAGGTGGATCAGAAAGAATATAAAATCAGAAACTTGATTACGTGTCATAGTACCCACGTAACGTACGTTATCGAATGTCCTTGCCACCTCCATTATGTGGGTAGAACCACTCGGCCCTTATATGTACGTATTCGAGAACATATCCAGAACATAAGGAAAGGTTTCCCTAAACACAGTTTGTCACGTCACTTTGATCAAGTGCACAAAAGGGACCCATCAGGGTTAATATTTTATGGTATCAATTCCATTAAAGATCACTGGAGAGGAGGGAATAAGACCACCCTCATTTCACAGAATGAAACTGCTTGGATATACAGGTTGAGGTCCCTGGCGCCTAGGGGCCTCAACCTGGATATAGATTTGAACTGTTTCATAGCAGATTCCTGATATGCTTAGGTCCTCTCTACCTTTATGTGAATGTGGGGTAAAGCTAATCACCACATAAGTTGACATGTAGGAATTACAGTAAAGACCCTATATGTCTGGTTCTTCTTCCTCTATAAATTAATGTAACTCATATATAGATATAAGTAAATATAACTTTTTAGGCACTGGTTGTACACATAGTAATTAGTATTTATAATTTGTCCTCTAATTTACCCACAGGGGCATACCACTCATATGTAGTTAAGGTCATTTACACGCCTAATACTATGGGTGGTTTAGTTTGAATACGGCACATACACTTTATAGTCTATACACACTATACAACTAGGATACAATTTCTACTAGGTAGAATCTTTAAATATATCACGTATGATATAGTGTTAAAATTTGGTGATGATACTTACCAACACACTTATTCATGAGCACGTGTGTGTTATTAACACATGACACTAATAATCACATGTATATACATAATTAATTTTAGTTGTTTTAGATTTAAGTATTATGGAATTTACACTATTCAATTTGTGAGAGATCAGACCATCTGATATAACATATAATCTTTTGTCATTATCAACTTGTAAAATAGTTTTTATGAAAAAAATGGGGGTTAGCATGCAAATAATATAGTTGGGAATGTGGCTGTACCCTTATGTCCATGTTTGAGTATGATATTAATTTTTATACGAGATATCACTCAGGAATTTCTTTTGTACTAGTGTTATACTGAATTGACTTGTAGTGCTGGCTTCTGCTTTCGAACCAGCAGGGGGAGCATTGTATATTATAATTGATTCTGGTCAATGGAGAACGCTTTCAAAATCTATATATAGATAATAAAATATTAATATAGATATACAGATTGCACAAAAGGTCTAACATAAAGTAAATGGGAGATCAGTTTGCTGTATTATTAGGTATTGGCTTTGGAGTAGTTGTATCTATCTCCATAGCATTGCAGTCTAAAGCGCAGGGTGTGTACACACACCCTCTCCTTATAAAATCCAACAGATGCATGAGTGTGATACCGTTGCTGAAGACGTCATGTGACGAAGCGCGCACAACGGCATCACGCTCTGTCAGTCAGCTCCAGGGCATACGAGAGAGGAGCACGCTGTGAGCGGCTGGTGGTTACATACCCCCACCTCGCTGCTTATGCCTGTCAGGAGGGACTTTTTAATATAAGTTTGTATTGCTCAGATCTATTGCTGCCCTAATCCATCAGGACAGAGGCATACAATAGCGCCTGATTTTTTCTTTCTTTTTTATTTTTATTTTTATTTTTTATTTTTATTATTTTTTAATTTTTACTCTGCAAATTAACTTTGTGACTTAGTCCTGCTTGTTTGAATTCATTATTTTTCAGCCCAGTTTTTTTCTCGCTGTGTGGGCTTTTTTATATATATTTTAAATAAAGTGTTTATACTTTATTACGCCATGGAAGCTTTTCCTTTCTTTTTGAATATATGAGTGGAATCCAGCACAATATATAATAGCCAGAAGATACAGGAGCACTTCCCCTTCGTGGGGTCTGTGGAGCTGATTACAGCAAGCTTTACCAGATGAAACAGCCAGTGAAGTGATCCAACTTATTACACCATATGCGACATACCCCTGGTGGGGTTTTGGAAGCTGGTGAGTAGGCAATCAAAAGGGGGAGCACGAGAGTCACCTGACAAATTGATTCATCACCAAAGTCACCCTTGGGAATTTGAAATTGCCATAGGATCATCAGTATATGGACTGTCATAATATATGTTGGAAATCTAGTTGCTGGATGTTTTTTTATTAGCTGTTTTTTCTGTATGCGATTCTAAGTTATACCCAAAACGCATAGGGTATTAATTTAATACATATAACCTGTACGCACATCACTGCATTGGTATATGGCTCTCAGTAAATGCACATAATGGAATATAGCCTCTGGCGTTTTCTCTAGATGCTGTAGAACTATTTAAGCTGTGCGACATTTGATGTGTGTTATATGATTAGTAGACACATTTTGTGGTTGCTGGGGTATCACTCATACTATAAGGGGAATTTAGATAATTCATACACCCCACAGACCTATTACTATAAGGTTTTAAAATATAAAAAATAGAAAATAAAATAAGGGGTGATATATGTATAGGCTATCCCAGTATATATTATCTATATCTATATAGGTAGCGCCAATATACCCTAATTTTTTATTTTACATATTGTACAGGGGACCTTATTAGGGACTGTGTAGAAAGGGAGGCAGCAACCTGTGTTCTCTGATCCTATAGCCAGGCCTTAAAGCGCAGTTTTTTTTCCATTTATATAGTTACACCACCAACCTCGTGGCTTCATCTGGAGGAATGAGCCGTGCGGTTATGGCGGGGTTCATTTATAGATTTATGGCAATGACAAGCATGTAGATTGCCGGTTCGCACTTTATGAACTTTATTGTTTTTATCTATTTCACTTATATGTTGATTTTCTTTATTTATTTGGTTTACCAGCAGCGCTATCACAATTTTTTTACTTTATTCTGTTTTTTTGTGGGAACACATAGGTGATAGCAGCAGCAAATTTATATTTAAGTCTTTTCACCATCAGGTGGCAGCGCGCAGCTATATTGATTATTTTATTTACATCACCCTGCTGTCTCCTCACAACAACCATTATCTCCCTGCATTGCATAGAAAAGCACAGGGACCCAGTGATTGTATAACTGGGTGTAAAAATAAAATATGAAAATGGGAAGTTTTTTGTTTCATAAAAGAAAAGGCTTTGTTAAAAAAAAATAGCAACAGTATAAAGACAGTTGAAATGGATTGGAGAGGTATGTCATACAGTGGTGTCTCTATGGGGGTGCGGACCACACCCGGGTGACACCAGGAGCAGACTGACCATTCAGTGACAGTGAGGGGAGCAAAGCAGGAGGCAGCGGTGGCAGGCTCCAATCCCGGAAGTAGGTCACTTATGGTGGCAGAGCGGGTCGGAGTCCCGGGCTGTGATCGTGTCTCACTACACACAGCTGGTGATGGAGCTGGTGGGCTGCGGGAAGGTGAGAGTCCATAATATTAGGTGGTATGACTGGACACTGACCCCTTCACCACGACTGATGTAGTGATCAGGGAACCCTGCTGATAAAATTATACAAGATTATTGGGGGGTCTCCCGATGTAGTTTTGGGGAGGGAGATGGGGGGTATCCTGGTGTATGATAGGGGGTAGGGGAACCCCCCTTGTCTCTCTTAACCACTCTCTCTCCCCCCCTTCCTCTCTCACCCCTCCCTCTTAACCCCCTCTCTCTCTCCTCCTACCTCTTTCCACCTCCCTCTCTCCCCTCCCCCTCCCTCTCTCTCCTTTTCCATCCCCCCATCTCTCTCTCTCTCCTTCCTATTCCTATCTCTCCTCCCTCACCCCCTTCTGTCTCTATCCCTCCATCCCCTCTTAGTTTCTAATAAGATTTTATATCATATTTCAGGTTCTCAGTAAAAAATATGTTGTGTCAGTAGATTTTCCATGTTTTCTGTAAAAAAAAGTTGTGGGGGGTTGGTAACCCTGTCAGGCAGAAGTTAAGTGGGAGCCAAAACAGCGGCACAAGGCATTTAACCCCTCGATCACCCGGCATCTTTACTGTACTATGTAAGCAGCAGGCGCTACCTACAGCCCCTGAAAACCACACCCACTTTTTGTCGTGATGCGCTGTGCGTGCCACATTGCTTTCTCTGGTATTAGGACCCAATTTATGATCTTGCACACAGGCCCACTGGTTTCATAAAACACCCCTGGTTGTGTCATAAAGATGGCCGCCATGTGGCAGGCTAGCAGGGGGGGGCACTGTGGCAGGCTTGCAGGGGTGGGGAGGTGACACCAGTGATGTCATAATATAGGCAGATTACAAACTGAGAAGAGATTCTCTAGTAAAGTATTAGAATGGCAGCAGTATTCTCTACTTGTTGTTAATGTAATTATCAGAATACGGTAAACATCTTCTTCCCAAAGAACAAATATGACATGGTTTATATTAGTACTAAATTAAATTAGTATTAAAAAGTATGCTCAATAAAAAAAAAAAAAAAGAATTTTGCACATGTGTAATCGTGATTGTTTTATTGCCGGCTTCACACTGCAACATCTTCCTATTTCAGATATCCCCCAATATCAGAGAAGGTGTGTACATTTATTTATATATATTCTTCAATAGCCAAAAAGGATATAAATCCTCTGTGTAAATGGCCCGTAGTGTTGGTGACTGTTAGCTCTTCAAACAAGGTGTCCACATTCAGCGCAGACACAGGTGAACATCTGTTTTATGGTTGATTATTCTGACTTTTTTTCATGTAGTTCCACATGAATACTGAATATAATATAACGAGGCCAGGTTTGTGTGGGGCTGTAATCCAAAAACAGACTGGAAGGTCATCTTGGTGATGAACCCCTAGTGCACGTGTCAAACAAGGTCCACGGGACAAATTTTGCCTTCATGTGGCCCTCGCACCTCTCCTGCAGCTGCAGCTCCCCCACCTTATCTCAGCAGTCGGCAGCAGAGAGGAGGACAGAACTCCTCCTCCAGATCCTGCAGTTCTCTGTGCAGCCATGGAGAAACACGTCTCTGCCGCCTTCCCTTTAGCAATTTGCAGTCAGCAGCAGAGAGGACAACGGAACTCCTACAGATCCTGCACCTCTCCATAGGGAACCCTTTATCAGTGGTGGTGTGTCCGTTAAGTGTGTCCGCCCCCTCTGTCACGTCACCCCCCTATATGTAAAATGGATAGATTCTTGCATAGCACAAATCTATCCATGGCCGCTGTAGCCACCCCCATTCAGGCGTCTGGACCCTTTGCGGACACTGGTCACCTGAATTACAGCAGCGGGGGTGTTTTTTTGAAGCACATGATTAGAGCCTAATAGGCTTCAAAAAAAGGTGGACTCGGAGTGCAGAGCATTGCAAATTAATATTTGTTTTTCTAACACTGAACCACCTCTCCACCAATCAGGAAGCGCCGGTCTAATACCCATCACCTGATTGGCTGAAGGCACAGGCATCCCTATTGGACGCCTAGCGGAAACAGAAGAAGAGACACGTGGGAACCATGGAGGATGCAGGAGCATAGAGGCTGCATTTTATGGGCACAATGGCTGCATATGATGGGTTTTTTTTTTCAGTAATTTTCAGAATGTTTCAGTTTGTTTGCCCCCCCAAAAAAATGTTGAGCACCGGCCGCCACTGCCCTTTAGTTTAGACATGTCTGCAGTGGAAATGGTGTGGCCAAGCTGGGCAGCTGATAAGTCAGTACACCTGTCCCCCCTGTACCAGGTCAATGCCCCATCAGTTCAAAAGTTGTGCGTGGCACCAGCTGAGCAGGAGGGTCACCTGTACTGCCTTCTGCTGACTCTTATTGCTCCCCCTGCTTCCTCCTCTTTTTCCATCTGGCTGCATTGCAGTGGGATCGGTATCTACACCCCTCCCCCAGATGTGAATTTTAGCAAATATAGAATTTGATATTTTCAGAGTCAGTGCGGGGGAGGGGGGAGGGGCTCAGTCAGGTAGGCTGTACAGGACCCTGTGATTTCTAACAGCAGCCCTGTGGCCAAGGCCAGATGAAGAACATCATGGACTCTGGTGCTGGGGGCAGTGGAGCAGATTTAGGAGTGGCAGGGATTTGACAATATGACATAAGTAACATCAGATCCCAGCTCTACTCTTACTGGACACCCTACTGCATTTCCAAGAGCTTGTGCTGGTGTGCGCCCAAACTTGAAAAAGCGTAACGCTGGGGAAGCCTGGCATTTGATTTGCCCATGTGCCCTGAGGTGAAAGGGCACAGCCACAATGTAAGCGGCCAGCATTGGCATGCGTGGTGCCCCTGAGGTGAGGTGGAAGGGTGCAGTGCAGGCCTAACACAACAGTACAAAAGCCGAATACCAAGCTTCCATTAAGACTCCCTGCCCAGGCCCAGCACTCATTATTTATGTGCCCAGGCGGAGGATTGCCACCTTTTCTTCAAGCCAAATCCAAACACTTTAGGATTGTAAAAGACCTGGGATGTCTAAGGGTGCCACAAAGAGAAGTCCTAATGAGGCACACATAGCATTCTTGTTTCCAGAAAATATGCTGAGAATGCTGAGCCACAAGTAAGAGTCTCACAGACATGTACAGTATCTCACAAAAGTAAGTACACCCCTCACATTTCTGTAAATATTTTATTCTATCTTCTCATGTGACAACACTGAAGAAATGACACTTTGCTACAATGTAAAGTAGTGAGTGTACAGCTTGTATAACAGTGTAAATTTGCTGTCCCCTCAAAATAACTCAACACACAGCCATTAATGTCTAAACCACTGGCAACAAACATTAGTACACCCCTAAGTGAAAATGTCCAAATTGGGCCCAAAGTGTCAATATTTTGTGTGGCCACCATTATTTTCCAGCACTGCCTTAACCCTCAGCACTCATATATCTATTTCCCACAATAATTAACAAAAAAACCTGTTCCATTACCACGGAGATAAGTGCAGTGAGGACCGAGGCCGTTCATTCACCTTTTCATTCTCTTTACAGTGTCACTAAAGCTTTGTTTGTTTTTTTTTAATTCAAATAACAAACATGTTATACTTACCTGCTCTGTGCAATAGTTTTATGCAGAGCAGCCCCGATCCTCCTCTTCTTGGGTCCCCCATTGGAGCTCCAGGCTCCTCCTTTTTGGCAAGTGTGCAAGCTGCTTTCCATGGGGGCACCCGTGTGTGCTCACTCCTGAGCCACCCTACCTGAGTCTATTGACACAGAGCCGGTGGCTCGGCCCCCCCACTCGCTCGGCACATCATTTGACAGTGACGGGAGCCAATGGCTCCTGCTGCCATCCATCTGCTCAGGGAGGAGGGAGACAGCGGGGAGAACTGCTGCTCTCGTGCACATTGCTGGATCACATCGGGCTGATCAAACTATAAGGTGGACTGGGGGGGATTCTGCAGCACAAAAGGTTTTTCATCTTAATGCATAGAAAAAGTTCAAGTTTTACTTTGTGTGTGAACAAGTCCAAATTCACTGCAGAGGCCACTGGCATGCACAGGGTAAATACATCAGTACTAGTTTAACCACCTCAAACCCGCTGTATTGTCAAATGATGGGCGGGGGGTCTCTCTCGTTCTGGGATGATGTCATATGAAGTCACCCCACTCTCACCACACTTGTGTGCCTGTGGGGGGCGCATATCACAGCAATCAGTTTTGTACTCTGTCCCTGGGACATGGAGCATCACCGATCTTTGTAAAAAGCCGATGATGCAGCTCTTTACCCATGTGATTGGCAGTATCCAATCACAGCTGATCACATGCAGTGGCGTTGCATCCATAAAAGGCACAGGAGTGCCGCCCCCTCTCTCCTGTCACCCCTCTCTCACCATAGATAGATTCATACATTGCATGCATCTATCTATGGTCACCGCTGCCGCCCCCTATTCTGGTGTGCGGCCCATTGTCGAGCACCTGAAATACAGTGGCGGGGTTTTTTTTGGAAGTGCCTGATTAGAGCCGTAGGGCACAATGCTGTGCATTCGCTGTTTACTCAGTGTTATGTTATGAAAGTAAATAAATCGCTTTCCTAACACTGACCTGCCTCTCAGTCAATCAGGTGCTTGGGTCTGATTACCTGTCACCTGATTGGCTGAAACAACAGGTGCTGTGATTGGACACTTGATAGAGAGGACCGGAGACATCGAGGAGTGTGGACATGGAGGACACCACTGTGACCCGCTGCGAGACAGGTAAGTCCCAACTCCCAGGCGACGAACACTTGCAGCAATTAAATGTATAAGAACTAATGTGCAAAGAACCACAATGTAAACAAAAACCCTGAAACTGACGGTACAATACCCGATAAAGAGCTGCCAACACAGATGGGTCCACTCAGTTCCCCCAGACTAGAATATTACATAAAAATATGTGGCGCTACTCCATCAATCAGTAACAATCAAATAATCTGAAATCCCAACTATACTCATCTAAGATATAGGATAAAGTTGGCAAAGTGGGCTCTAACACATATAGTCAATGCCAGAGAAAATATTATGACCTTAATATTTTCTCTGGCATTGACTATATGTGTTAGAGCCCACTTTGCCAACTTTATCCTATATCTTAGATGAGTATAGTTGGGATTTCAGATTATTTGATTGTTACTGATTGATGGAGTAGCGCCACTTGCAGCAATTGATGTGGCACAGTAGCGGCAATTGATGGGGCACAGTATCGGCAATTGATGGGCACACTGGCAGCAATTGATGGGTACAGTAGCTGCGCTTGATGGGCACAGTGGCTGCAATTAATGTTTTTTTTTTTTCAGTTTGTTTGCACCCCCCAAAAATTTTGAGCACCAGCCGCCACTGATCACATGTAAAACAAAGAAATGACGGTTATCGACATTCCTCTCCTCACACTAACAGTTTGTGAGGAGAAGAGATCTGATCAGCAGCATTTCCTCACAGGGGAGATCTGCACAGATACTTAGAGAACTGATCATCAGTGCAGCCCAGCAGTGATGTCAATCAGTGCTGCCTATTAGTGCCTCCTCATCAGTGCTGCCTATCAGTGCTGCCTATCAGTGCTGCCTATTAGTGCTGCATATTAATACCTCCTCATCAGTGCCAGCAGTGATGCCAGTCAGTGTTGCCAATCAGTGCCCATCAGTGCTGCATATCAGTGCTGCAAATTAATGCCTCCTCATCAGTGCTGCATATTGGTGCCTCCTTATCAGTGCCACAGAAAAATTACTTCTTGACAACATTTCATTACAGAAATTAAGAAAAAATTTTGTTTTTCCAAAATCTTTGGCCTTTTTTTTGTTTTTTTAGCAAGGAATTAAAAAATCCCTGCCGTGATTAAATACCACCAAAAGAAAGCTCTAGTTGTGTGAAAAAAAATGATAAAAATGTCATATGGGTACAGTGTAGTATGACCGCTCAATTGTCATTCAAAGAGTGACACTGCTGAAAGCAGAAAATTGGCCTGGGCAGGGAAGGGGTAAAAGTGCCCGGTATTGAAGGGGTTAAACACACATCTGTACATAATAATCTCCTTTTACAAACAATGAATTCTGCTCTCAATTTCTCCACCTGATCCTCCCAGTCATCTTAACAACCTTTCTTCAGTCTCTGACATATCAAACATATCAGTGACTTTCTATGCAAACAAAAGTTATGTGTGAAGAGCTACAAGGAAGTGTGATAAGAATGCTGGCACCTTATTCTGCATTATGAAGCAGAGCTACACCTAGTGATCTGTTTCCAGCGCCTGATTGGCTGGAGATGATGAATAATAAGTAGCCATATACACAGATCTCTGAACAACTGAGAACCAGAGCAGCGCTCAGGACCGGAGGACTCGGCAGATATCTGTAATCAGAGTGTAGATTGAGTTAGTTGTCTGTTCTGGATCTTATATACATTGTAACTTCTCTGCCTGACTTGTACCAGAGGAGAGGAGAGGAGATGATCGGACGATGTGTGACAGGTAATGTCAGCTCTGATCTTCTAGATCAGTATATAGGAATAGATGTGATCTGTATACAGAGATATAATATGTGATCCCAGCGGTGTATACATGGAGATCAGTATATAGGAATAGATGTGATCTGTATACAGAGATATAATGTGTGATCCCAGCAGTGTATACATGGAGATCAGTATAAAGGAATAGATGTGATCTGTATACAGAGATATAATATGTGATCCCAGCGGTGTATACATGGAGATCAGTATATAGAATAGATGTGATCTGTATACAGAGATATAATATCTGATCCCAGCGGTGTATACATGGAGATCAGTATATAGGAATAGATGTGATCTGTATACAGAGATATAATGTGTGATCCCAGCGGTGTATACATGGAGATCAGTATATAGAATAGATGTGATCTGTATACAGAGATATAATATGTGATCCCAGCGGTGTATACATGGAGATCAGTATATAGAATAGATGTGATCTGTATACAGAGATATAATATGTGATCCCAGCGGTGTATACATGGAGATCAGTATATAGGAATAGATGTGATCTGTATACAGAGATATAATATCTGATCCCAGCGGTGTATACATGGAGATCAGTATATAGGAATAGATGTGATCTGTATACAGAGATATAATATGTGATCCCAGCGGTGTATACATGTGGGTTGCTCGTTTTGTCAGAACACGTTTTCTCCTGATTTGATTCCCATTTAATATTTGTAGGGGGATTTTGAAATAGGTAGTCAGTGGAAGGAAACCCACCAACATCTTGTAGCTGAAGGAATTTTGCATGGAGAGATCATCACAACTTTCACTGAATCAATGTCAGAGAATGGTCTGTAGATGATTACAAGACATCATGACTACTATGGGCTTCTGCGGCCAAGAATGTATTTACTTTTTCCACAGAACATCATTACATCTATCAATAATTTACCTGAATAAATAGAGAAAGGAGTTTATTTACAAGGAGGGTGGGACTTTGTGTGAAGCACGTGGCAGCAAGAAAAGTAATTGGGTGAACATGAAAGGATTTTTATTGAGAGGTAAATGGTAACTATACATGATTCCAGTAATGAAGGTATAAGATAACATATAATAATGCATCTTGGCACATAGCACAGTACATAAATATATGTAACACCGATAACAATGGTATACAGTAGGTAAGATAGTAACAATAGAATTGGTAGTAATTTCTCATGGAATAACCACACAAAAAATCCTAGTTCACCACAAGGGGGGTTTGTTTAACCGGTTCCCGACGATATACGTCGGCAGAATGGCACGGCTGGGCAAATCGACGTACCTGTACGTCCATTTGAATTCCCTGCCGTGCCATTGCGTGCACGCACCGGCCGGGAGCTCCGTGAGTCGGGTTGCGGGTCCCGCGGACTCGATTGCCGCAGGGATACCCGCGATCGCCTCATGGAGAGGACGAACGGGGAGATGCTGATGTAAACAGCATCTCCCCGTTCTGCCTAGTGACAAGTGTCACTGATCACAGCTCCCTGTCATCTGAGCAGAGATCAGTGACATCCCACATACAGCCCCTCCCCCCTACAGTTAGAAAACACTCCCCTAGTACTGATTAACCCCTCCCCGCCCCCTAGTGGTTAACCCCTTCACTGCCAGTGTCATTTACACAGTAATCAGTGCATTTTTAATCTCACTGATCGCTGTATAAATGACAATGGTCCCAAAAATGTGTCAAAAATGTCCGACATGTCTGCCATAACATCACAGTCACAATAAAAATCGCTGATCGCCGCCATTACTAGTAAAAAAAAATTATTAATAAAAATGCCATAAAACTATCCCCTATTTAGTAAACGCTATAACTTTTGCGCAAACCAATCAATAAAAGCTTATTGTGATTTTTTTTTTACCAAAAATATGTAGAAGAATACGATCAGCCTAAACTGAGGAAAAAAAGTTTTTTTATATATTTTTGGGGGATATTTATTATAGCAAAATGTAAAAAATAATGCGTTTTTTTCAAAATTGTCGCTCTTATTTTGTTTAAAGCACAAAAAATAAAAATCGCAGAGGTGATCAAATACCACCAAAAGAAAGATCTATTTGTGGGAAAAAAAGGACGTCAATTTTGTTTTAGAGCAACGTCGCACGACCGCACAATTGTCAGTTAAAGCGACACAGTGCCGAATCGCAAAAAGTGCTCTGGTCAAGGAAGGGGGTAAAATCTTCCGGGGCTGAAGCGGTTAAAAAAAATGATAATTCATACGTGTTGCCTGCAGGACCTGTGGGGGTACATATTGCATGGTAGCGTGAATAGTCGGTAAAATTGATAAAGACACGGCAACCAGTAGATCTACACATTGCGTGAATAGCTGAATAAATAATAATAAATAAATAATGAATAATCTTAATAATAATAATGAATAAAAACATTTTTTCTTGTGTTCTTTTCCAAGTATATCACCTTTATTTGTAGGCACTTTTTTCACATGACTGTATGAGGTTTCTTTCTCTGGTTAGTCCTTCTCCTGTTTTATTAGCTGCCTGTACCTCACCTCTCTTCCATTCCTCCCGGTCACCATCTCCTTGGTGTCCATCCCTCTACTGTTCATCCTTCCATCTCCACATTCTTCTCCTCATTGCCTCTTCTCCAAGTATATGGAGACATATGAACACATCCAGAGGCGTAACTAGAGCCTTCAGGGCCCCGGTGTAAGAAACCTTGAAGGGCCCCCCTGACCCCCCCTTCATTTCATCGGTCGCGGGGCCCTTTTCTTTAGTCCCGTGGCCCTCCCCACTGACCCCGGGGGCACTTTACAAGTGTTCTGCAGAGAGCCCCCTTCTTACCATCTTGGGCCCACCGCACGGTGGCAGAAAACAATAGACATGTCACCAGCACACCAGAGAACTCCATATAAGGGTCCAACCTCAATGGAAGAACTACCAGGGTTACAAAGGTCACACTTGTGACTGGGTCCTGGCATTCTGCCACCATGGGCACCCCAGGAGCTTTTTCTCCTAATTAAAGTGGAGTTCCACCCCCCTAAAATTAAAATAGTAATGTGCTTAAAAAAACAAAAACATTTGGAGAAAATTTTTTTTTTTACTCACCTCTAAATGCCTGTTGCTAGGGGGTCCCTCGTAGTCTGCCTTCTTTGGTGCCTGGGCTCCTGACATCACTTCCCTTCGTGCAGGAAGGGAGATCGCCTCTCCCCCTAACTCTTGTTAATCATCTGGGACACGTGACCGGTCCCAGATGATTGTGTGGCCAGTGACGGTGCGCGGCGCAGATTGCACATGCGCAGTGGGTGCCCGGCTGTGAAGCCACAGTTAAAATGCCGGCACCGCCGAGCGGAGGGGGGACAAGCAGGGCTTCAATCCCCCACATCGCTGGACCCTGGGACAGGTAAGTGTCCAATTTATTAAAAGTCAGCAGCTGCAGTATTTGTAGCTGCTGACTTTTATTTTTTTTTTTTTTAAATGTGAACCTCCGCTTTAATATATCTTTTGCATTTAGAAATCCCAATCCCATCAGTAATAACTGCTCTGGTCACAGGATCAGATCTTCATTTACTGGAACCGTCTCTCCATTCCCCACCATACATCTGTAATTGTTTCTTGCTTCAGCCCTCTAAGTCTATAGATCTTCTATCAGTGATCAGTAGTCCTCAGTTGGCCATGACAATGACATGAGTAGAAATGGACACACAAAGAACTGGAGCTGATGAGGCTTTGGGATGATCGTTGTGTTTATGTTCCTCTTCTCTGCTGGGACTGTAGAAATTGCATTTGTGTTTTTAGGGGCACTGTGAAAGTTCTGCTGAAATTTCTGATCTGTCTTCTCCTCCCAGGTCTCCTGTATATGATGATCATATCGGTGTCATCAGGAACGGTGTATGTACAGAGCGGATCAGACATCACTGACTGTAATATGAAATGTCCTGAGGATGATGTTATTGTGGAGCTGTACAGAGTATGCAGAGGGGTGGAGAGAACATTGCTGGAAAATCTTTGTTCTTTCAATGCCACTAAATCTCATGACTCCAGAGTCCGACTGCACACAGGGAGCGGATGCTGGAAGCTGACACCCGCCAGGAAGGATGATTCCTGTGTGTATAATGTCTGGTGTCACTGTGCTCCGGGATATCTAATATCCTCTACAGAGATCCGTGTTCTGGGTAAGAGTCCATATACTACATCACACTTCTCTACACTGCATTGTACTCTATGGGGGAAGAAGTGTCTATTATACAGGATGAGTGAGGAGAGGAAATGAGTTCTTCATATAACAGATTTCCAGTATTCCCCACTGATATCTCCCCATCTGTCCTCCTCAGTATAACACTGGAGGGGTGTGGGCATCGTGTCCCTATTCCAGGCCCCAGAGGGTTTGTGACAAACAGTGAGAGGTATGAAATATACAACATACAGCGCAGTGTACAGCCTGGAGAGGAGTGGAGTATATACACTCACCGGACACTTTATTAGGTACACCTTGCTAGTACCGGGTTGGACCCCCTTTTGCCTTCATTCTTGGTGGCATAGATACAACAAGGTGTTGGAAACGTTCCTCAGAGATTTTGCTCCATAGTGACATGATAATATCACACAGTTGCTGCAGATTTGTCAGGCTGTACATCCATGATGGGAATCTCCCGTTCCACCACATCCCAAAGGTGCTCTATTGGATGACATGTGGTGAGTGTGGAGGCCATTGGAGTACAGGGACCTCATTGTCCAGTGGTGAGATGATTGGAGCTTTGTGACATGGTGCATTATCCTGCTAGAAGGAGCCATCAGAAGATGGGGACACTGTAGTCATAAAGGGATGGACATGGTCAGCAACAATACTCAGGTAGGCCGTGGTGATTATATGATGCTCACCTGGTACTGAGGGGTCCAAAGTGTGCCAGGATGGATCCATGCGCCAAATTCTGACCCCATCATCTGAATTTCGCAGCTGAAATCCAGACTCATCAGACCAGGCAACAATTTTCCAATCTTCTATTGTCAAATTTTGGTGATCCTGTGTGAATTGTAGCCTCAGTTTCCTGTTCTTATCTGACAGGAGTGGCACCTGGTGTGGTCTTCTGCTGCTGTAGCCCATCTACTTCAAGATTCAATGTGTTGTGCATTCAGAGATGGTATTCTGCATACTTTGGGTGACTGTTGTCTTTCTATCATCTGGAACCAGTCTGCCCATTCTCCTCTCACCTCTGACATCAACATTATGTCCACAAACAGCTCGACTTTCTCCAGGGCCAGAGGAGACATAAGCCCAACAGGCCAGTCTGTCCTCCTCATCTCTGCCCCCCTTAGAGCCTGAAGCTCTAAATTTGCTTAAAAAAGGGTGGGCTCAGGAGGGAGAGCACTGCACCCCTGAGCCCCCCAGTTGTGTGACATTGATGAATTAATATTCACTATTGTCTTCCTGACTCTCCTCCCAGACAATCTGGAATTGGGTCCTGAGACCCGATTGTTCAGGGAGTCTTGGGGGTTGTGCTTATCATGATTGCTGCCTTCCTATCTGCCATCCATCTCCCGCACGGTGGGGGGGCTGGGGGGTAGCTTGCAACTTTCCAATAAAGACTATTAAATTGCAGTGTATTAGAGAAGCACTTTAACTATAAGATGGGAAATTAATGATCAGGGTGTGTACAAGAGCTAGCAATCTATTCCATGTACCTCATCAATGCCTATCAGTGCCGCCTCATCAATGAAGGAGAAAACTAAATTTTATGACAGAAACTAAGGAAAAATTGTTTTTTTTATTTCAGTCTTTTTAGTTTGTGTAGCAAAAAAATAAAAACCGCAGAGGTGATCAAATACCACCAAAAGAAAGCTCTATTTGTGGTATGAAAATGATAAAAATGTAGTTTGGGTACAGTGTAGTATGACCGCGCAATTGTCATTCAAAGTGTGACAGCGCTGAAAGATGAAAATTGTCCTGGGCAGGGAGGGGCGAAAGTGCCCGGTATTGAAGGGGTTAATGTATGTTAGGCTAACATTGAAAGAACAATTACACTCTTTGAATCTAAATGGCTGCCTGCAATGATAGGCTAACATACATTAAACAAATGCTTTTTCTATCTAAGGCACTAAAGTTGCCTGTAAACCCAGCTCTGCTCTCGAGCATGGCCACCCACCGACTGCATTGTAAGCGAAATAAGTAAGGGGCAGGGCCACCTGGTGACACCACCCCCTTGTGATGTCACCGACCGGTGCATGCTGGGGGGTGTCCCTGAATGGCATTTTGGAAATGTGGTCACCCTAGTATTGCTGGCAGATCACATAACTAATCATTGTGGGTACAAGAGCTAGCACTCTATTCCATGTATCTGGGCTCTGTGCTGGTGAGCTATGACTGATGGTGACCTTCTTTCTCCTGATCATTCCAGATCTGGTTCTCATCTCCAACATCACCAGTACCGGGGGCCAGCTTGGTGAGGACATGGCTGTTAGCATCCAGTTCTCTGGAGAAGAGAGCGCTGTGACCTGGGAGGTGGATGGGGAGCCTCTCCCTGAAAGATACCGGCTGATAGATGACAATAGGACGCTGACTATCCCCAGTGTGCAGAGAGACGACGCCAAGAGGAGATTCCGGGTCAGGATCACAAACCCGGTCAGTGAGGAGATCCGGGAATACCGGCTGATCAATGATAAGATGTTCATCAGAATGCTGGAAACAGAAGGTATTGGTGACTATGGGGGGTCATGTTATATTCCATGTATGGGGGTGTTATAGATTGGGGTCCTGTCTCCTCTTCTCTTGGGGGTCATAGTAGGAGTGTGACACAGAATAGTAACATTGTGTCTTGTTGTCTCTTCTCTGCTCTCCTGATGGAGGATTATACAGGTGAGATGTCACATGACCACCAACCATACAGACTGATACATTGTATATTTATCTTTTTTTTTAAAGCTAATATATTTTACATTGTATTTTCTGTCTCAGATTCTGAATCCCCTAGAAAGTGGAATCTTCGTGTTGGTGTTAGTGCTGCTGGTGTCGTTGTTGTCATAGCATTATTGGTGGCTTTCATCATATATCCGGTGAGTGACATTCCCTCTCCCTATGTTACACTATTATACTCATATTAAAGCAGAAGTAAACCACTGCATAAAAAAAAAACACCTGGCTGTAATGCAATTGCATAATGTGCTAGTATGCATCACATACTAGCACATTATGAAATACTTAACTTAGAATGAGGCCCTCCAGTGGTGCGCTGTCACTGGTGACTCTTTCCTCCAGGTTCGCGGTCTCTGGCTGTATGAGTGGCCAGATCCATGATGATGTCACTCTCGGCTCTGACACGAAGTTCTGATAGTCCGGCATGGTATGTGATCTTCAGAGCACATGTGCCATTTACTTCACCGGCTGCATCCAGTGTGAATATCTTATAAACAGTGCAGGTTTAGGAGATATTCATTTTATCTACAGTACAGGAAAGTAATCACAGCGCTTCACTTTTTCTACATTTTGTTATGTTACAGCCTTATTCCAAAATGGATTAAATTCATTATTTTACTCAAAATTCTTCACACAATCCCCCATAATGGCAATATGACAGAAGTTTGTTTGAAATCTTTGCAAATTTATAAAAAAAAAAACAACAAAAAAAAAATCACATTTACATAGCTATTCACAGCCTTTGCCATGACTTTCAGAATTGAGCTCAGGTACCTCCTGTTTCCACTGATCATCCTTGAGATGTTTCTACAAATTGATTGGCGTCCACCTGTGGTAAATTCAGCTGATTGGACATGATTTGGAAAGGCACACACCTGTCTATATAAGGTCAGAGCACAAACCAAGCCATAAAGTCCAAGGAATTGTCTGTAGACCTCAGAGACAGGATTGTATGGAGGCACAGATCTGGGGAAGGGTACAGAAAAATGTCTGCAGCATTGAAGGTCCCAATGAGCACAGTGGCCTCCATCATCCGTAAATGGAATAAGTTTGAAACCACCAGGACTCTTCCTAGAGTGGGCCACCCGGCCAAACTGAGCGATCGGGGGAGAAGGGAAGTCAGGGAGGTAACCAAGAACCCGATGGTCACTCTGACAGAGTTCCAGCATTTCTCTGTGGAGAGGGGAGAACCATCCAGAAGAATAACCATGTCTGCAGCACTCCACCAATCAGGCCTCTATGGTAGAGTGGTGAGACTAAAGCCACTCCTCAGTAAAAGGCACATGACAGCCCGCCTGGAGTTTGCCAAAAGGCACTTGAAACAAAGTTCTCTGGTCTGATAAAACAAAGATTAAACTCTTTGGCCTGAATGGCAAGTCTGGCCAATACCATCCCTACAGTGAAGCATGATGGTGGCAGCATCATGCTGTGGGGATGTTTTTCATCGGCAGGAACTGGGAGACTAGTCAGGATTGAGGGAAAGATTAACTCAGCAATGTACAGAGACACCCTTGATGAAAACCTGCTCCAAAGCACTCTGGACCTCAGACTAGGATGAAGGTCCATCTTCCAACAGGACAATGATCCTAAGCACACAGCCAAGATACCAAAGGAGTGGTTACGGGACAACTCTGTGAATGTCCTTGAGTGGTCCAGCCAGAGCCCAGACTTGAACCCAATTGAACATCTCTGGAGAGATCTGAAAATGGCTGTGCACCGACGCTCCCCATCCAACCTGATGGAGCTTGAGAGGTCCTGCAAAGAAGAATGAGAGAAACTGCCCAAAAATAGGAGTGCCAAGCTTGTAGCATCATACTCAAAAAGACTTGAGGCTGTAATTGGTACCAAAGGAGCTTCACCAAAGTATTGAGTAAAGGCCCTGAATATTTATGTACATGGGATTTTTTTTCTTTTTTCTTTTTAACACATTTACAAAGATTTCAAACAAACTTCTTTCATGTTCTCATTATGGGGTATTGTTTTTAGAATTCTGAGGAAAATAATGAATTTAATCCATTTTGGAATAAGGTTGTAACATAACAAAATGTGGAAAAAGTGAAGTGCTGTGAATACTTTCCGGATGCACTGTAAGCTTTATTATAGGCTTACTTGTATGGAAAATTACAAAGCTGACTGCAGAAACAGATATCGCCACCTGCTGGCTGTGAGCTGACATTGAATGTATTAGGAGGTCTGTTTAATCCCATTGCTGCCAGAGCCGTTTTGTATTCTTTTTTCACACATTTAAAAAAATAATTCTAGGCTTGAAAATGACTTAAAAATGCAAGTTATAATCTAGAACAGATAGCGATATCCTGCCACTGGGTCCCATAAATATGGCAGCTGTTAGTGGTCACACAATGTATTTACATCAAGGGCAACAAGAGGAAGATCTCATTTATTACACGGGTATATATTATGCCTATGTGGTCTTAAAATATATGGAGGGTGACAGTATAACTCTCATTGGAGTGCGCAGCCTATTGCATTAGGGTGTGCACCCCAAAACACAAACACACATGTGTGTATATCAGCAGAGCAGAGGACGGTGTCTGTAGAGCAGAGATTGGTGACAGTAGGGCAGGGGAGGGTGTCTGTAGTTTTTATTTTTATTATTTTTTACAATTTTAGGTTTTTAATTTGTTTTTTTACAATATGTTTTTTTAATTTTTTTACTACCTTCTTTTTAGGAGGCCCCTAGAGTCTAAACAGATCCCTGATGTTTCACTTTTGAGGGATTGAGGACAAAGCTTCCCCCAGTCCCTTCCTCTGCAGCCTCAGCTGCACTCAGCAGTGAACTAATGGGAAGTGCTCTGTGTACAACAGCTTCCTGTTCATTCACAAGCTGAAGCATAAAAAAAGAGGGGGGTTTATTTACTAAAGGCAAATCCACTTTGCACTACAAGTGCACTTGGAGGTGCAGTCGCTGTAGATCCGAGGGGGACATGCAAAAAAAAAAAAACAGCATTTTTGCTTGTACATGATTGGATGATAAAAATCATCAGAGCTTCCCCTCATTTCAGATCTTCCCCTCTGATCTAAAGTGACTGCACTTCCAAGTGCACTTGTAGTGCAAAGTGGATTTGTCTTCAGTAAATCAACCCCCATAGTTTATTATGCTTTAGTTAAGAATGAACACAGGAGCAACCGATACAGATCACTCACTGTGTTTGTTCAGAAAAGGAAGGGGCCAGTAAATGAAAAGTTTACCAGCCGCTCCCCCCGCTCTCCATCCTAAAACATCCCCCATAGCAGCCAGGGGAGAGGAGAGGAGAGGAGAGGAGGGAAGCTGCCAGCACTGCAGGGGGGAGATGGGGCACCAGGAAGCAGGAGAAACCACCATTGCACAGGGTGATTGGGGGGTGGAACACACTGTCCACACACCTATGATATGCTACTATAGCCATATGTGTATGCACAGGGTGTGCCAGGTGTGCCTGGGCACACCCTAATTCTGCTGTGTTGCACAGATTCCCCCTGCTGCTTGGCTGCAGAAGAAGGGACTGGGGAATTTCTGTCTTAAAAGTGAGACATCAGGGGGTCTGTTTAGACCTCTAATATCTCACCAAAGCCCCCCAATGAAGCTCCTAAAAAATTGTATAAAAAGAAAAAAAAAATAATAATATTATACGGTCCATCACACCCACTGTACTAATAACATTTTGTACACAGAAACATTATAAAATGATGACCTACTGCAGACAGAGTAATTACCTGGGAAATAAATGATAAAGTTGATTCCGTTCACTGCTGCCCCTCTTCCTCTATTTTCTGACAGATTCTAATCCCAGTGTCTTGCCGAGAAAGTTCCCCCGGTGGATAAGGACCCCCCTGTACTGCGCATGCGCTGCGCTTGCGCAATACAAACTACTACGGTGATGCAGAAAATTGCCGAACATAAACAGCTGTGAGTGAACTCTACACCATGCATGCGCAATTTACACGACATTCTACAAAACTATGCCGAACGCTCCTGATTCTCATGCTACTCTGCAAGGGGCGGGTCTATTATTACGGTCTATTATTACTGTTAGATCTGTAAGCATCCGCCCCTTACATGATATAACAGTAATAATAGACCCGCCCCTTGCAGAGTAGCACGAGTATCGGGAGCGTGTGGCATCATCTGCTACAATGTCATGTTAATGCCGCAGGCGCGGTGTACAGCTCACTCACACCTCTTTATGTTTGGAATTTTTGGCAGCTCCGTAGTCCTTCGTACTGCGCAAGCGATGCGCCTGTGCAGTACTGGGGGGTCCTTATCTGCTGGGCGGAACTTTCTCAGCAGAACACCGGCACTGATAGTGTACTGACTATTGATGCTACTGACTATGCTGATTGCACTACCTGTCCCCAGTTTATACCTACTAGGAGATATTTACTAAAGCTGGTACACACAGAATCTGGTGTGGCTGTGCATGGTAGCCAATCGGCTTCTAAATTCAGCTAAAAGGCACATGACAGTCCACCTGGAGTTGCCAAAAGGTACCTGAAGGACTTTCAGACCATAAGAAACAAAATTCTCTGGTCTGATGAAACAAAGATTGAACTCTTTGGCCTGAATGGCAAGCGTCATGTCTGGCCAATACCATCCCTACAGTGAAGCATGATGGTGGCAGAATCATGCTGTGAGGATGTTTTTCAGCAGCAGGAACTGGGAGACTAGTCAGGATCGAGGGAAAGATGAATGCAGCAATGTACAGAGACACCCTTGATGAAAACCTGCTCCAGATCGCTCTGGACCTCAGACAGTTACTAAACCCAGGAGCCTGCACTCACTATATCTGGTCTCCCATAGTACACAGAACATGGAAATGCAATTATTTTAGTAAATATAAACTGCTAAATACCTTTTCTCATCAGCAGTATATAGCAATCTTGTGACTTCTATCAGTGTCTGGCTGAGCACGGGTTAAAGATTGTAGGAGAAGTTTTCATTCTCCTCTGACTGTCCTATGAGGATGCATGACCGCTGACCCTCTGTCTGGACAGTGCTGATTGGCCCTGTGCTGATCACATGCACCCTTTAAAAAAAAAAAACTGTCTAGCAATACACACCAAACTGAGCATGTGCAGAGTGCCCCCAAGGCTCTGTACTATCATGAGATGGATTGGGGACACTAGAAGAAGGGGGATCAGAGAAGACAGGATAAGACAGCCTTTTTACGCAATGCAGAGATTTAACCCCTTAGGTTCCACAGTGAGTATAACAAGCATTCTTTACTACATATACGGACTGATTTTGCTGCTCTGGGTTTAGTAACACTTTAAGCTTTCACAATAAAACCTGGAAGCTGATTGGTTACTATGCACAGCTTCACCAGATTTTACACTCTCTAGTTTTAGTAAATCTCCCCCACTGTGTGGTAAGATTAGTGACAATATGGTCACAGCTGACACTGTCAGATGCCACAGATAGGCTGGAGGGAGGGGCATTAAAATTTAGCTTTGGCACCCCATGATCCAGTGGCGGCTGATGCTCAAAATTTTTTGGGTGGCGCAAAATTTTGAAAAAAAACCCATTAATCGCAGCCTCACTGTACCCATCAATCACTGCCACTGTGCCCCATAAAATGCAGCCACTGTGCCTCATCAGTTGCTGCCACTGTGCCCATCAATTGCTCCCACTGTGCCCCATCAAACGCTGCCAGTGTGCCCCCCACCGGCCCACTGTCTGCACTTACCTGTCTCAGTGGGACAGCTCCTCAATGTCTTCTCCCGTCCTCTCTTCCTGTCCTCTGGGTATGATTGGATGCCTGGCATCCAATCACAGCGCCTGTCGTTTCAGCCAATCAGGGGATGGTTAACAGATCCGAGCACCTGATTGGTGGAGAGGCGGTTTAGTGTTAGGAAAGCAAAGATTCATTCGCTTTTCTAACACAGCTGAGTGACCTGCGAGTGACCAGCATGGCTCTCGCAAATCACCTTTTTTGACGCCTATTAGAGCCTATGGCTCTAATCAGGTTCTTCAAAACCACCCCCTGCTGCTGTAATTCAGGCGCCCTGTGTCTGAAAATGGTCCGGGCGCCTGAATAGGGGGTGGCAGCGGCGGGCATAGATAGATTCATGCAATCCATGAATCTATCTATTGGTGATAGAGGGGGGTGGCAGGAGAGAGGGGGCGGCGCCCTTAATGCACGGGCCGCTACTGCCATGATCAGATAAAGCCAGGCAGCAGCTAATGACAAACTCCTAAATACAACACACCATTCTGAATTGGCCATTCTAGGAAGGACACACTTTGCTTATTTTTATATTATAATAAAGATCACATTTAGAGCCATTATTACAGAAAATTGCCTGCCTGTTATTTCTTCCCATATTGGCTATTTCCTGCCATCTCCTATACCCCTTACACCCCCATCTGGGGGTCATCTGCTGTGTGGGGGGTCAGGACAATATTGTTGCTCATTCATGAAGAAACTCCTTATAGGGACAATGATTATATGACTAATGGATGAATGATGTGTAGAAAGTCTATGAAATGTATGGAGGTGATCAGGGATGGTGAGGACCAATCAAATGTCTCGGAGAGCTGCCAGCTTGGCTGAAAACACCCTGATAGTCACATGACCAGGAACAATCAGTGAATGGATGAGGTGTCATGGCTATAAATCCTGTGTGATCTGTAAGGATATTCAATGCTGTCATCTGACCTGTTATTCTGTATTTTACTTTCCCAGAGAAATGCAAACCAAGGAGAAGCAATGCCAACCAAGGATAATGGAGCCATGCCCATTTAGAAGATGACCTCCAGTCAGCCTGGTACTGGGAGGAATGAAGAAGATCTTGTAGTGAAGATGGGAGATACCTTAAAGTAGTTTTAATTAGGGTTGCACCGATACTGTTTTATTTATATATTTTTATTTTATTTTTTTTTAGCAGCAAGTACTAGTACTAATACTTTTAGTACTCGCCAATGCCAAGTACCGATACATTTGTGGTGGGATTTGAACAGGAATGCGGTGAAATTCATGTCCGAATTGCATGCGGTTTCCCACGTGGCTCCTGTGTGAACCCAGGCTGAGTGGAGCGGGAAACTGCATGCGATTTGGACAGGAATTACACCGCATTACTGCTCAAATTGCATGTGATTTGTTGTAGTGTGGTTTAAGCCCATTCAATTTGTATTCAATCGCACCGAAAAGGTATCGGTTTCAGCTACACGATTCTTTGTGAGGTCCTCTCTGCACTCCTATGCTCCCAGTATTACACTGACAGCGATATGCAATGCAGTAAATACCGGACTGGTTCATATTGCTGCTCAAACCTTTTCCTGTCAAAATTTGGCGGTGCAGGGAATTATATGGGACTATTTTTTTTAATCCGGACATTTTTAATTGAGAAGAACTAAAGCCTCGTACACACAATCGGATTGTTGGCCAACAAAACTGTGCACTTTTGTCTGAAGGGCGTTGGCCCAAACTTGTCTTGCATACAAATGGCAAGGAATTGTCAGCCAACATATATGAACATAGTGACGTACTATGTGGTTTTTCAGCTCTTTAGCGCCATCCTTTGAGCTCCTTCTGCTAATTTTGTGTTAGTAGAAGTTTGGTGAGTGTTTATTCGCACTTTTCATTTCGTGCTTTTCCGTTTGTTTCTGAACGGCCGTTCCTTAACCAGGCATGCTGTGGAATCGGAGGAGATAACGTGTTATTTATTATTGGTCTTGCAGTTATTGCTTTGACATTCTTTTTTTTTGGTTTAATAATATTAATATTAATAATAATAATAATAATAATCTATATTTTTGGATGCACAGAATGCACTTTTTGGTTGAGTTCTATTGGCAGATAGCATGTCTAATCTTATTTGTTTTCTTTTTTTTGATGCACAATAAAAAAATTGTGTAGAATAATACTTGGCTGTGTGTTTTACTTCAAATGACAGTTTGGGAGTCGGCAGTTACATTTTATAAAATATAATGTAAAATTGACAAGAGACACCAACATAGTTGTATCTTTGATCCTGACTGGCTCACGCCGATATACATCGGCAGAAGGGCGCGTACATGCAGATTAATGTACCTGTATGCTGCCCTTGAAGAAGTGGTTTGCAGGCGTGCGCGTGCCGCCGCGACCTCCATGAGTGTGATCGTGGGTCAAGCAGACTCGATGTCCATGGGGTTACCCGCGATCGTGTCCGATCTGTCTGCCATAATGTCGCAGTCATGATAAAAATCGCTGATCGCCGCCATTACTAGTAAAAAAAAAATTATAAATAAAAATCACATAAAACGATCCCCTATTTTGTAGACACTATAACTTTTGCGTAAACCAATCAATAAACGCTTATTGCGATTTTTTTTTTTAACCAAAAATATGTAGAAGAATACGTATCGGACTAAACTGAGGAAAAAAAAATTTTTTCATATATTTTTGGGGATATTTATAATAGCAAAAAGTAAAAAATAATGCGTTTTTTTTCAAAATTTACGTTATTTTTTTGTTTATAGCACAAAAATAAAAACCGCAGATGTGATCAAATACCACCAAAATAAAGCTCTATTTGTGGGAAAAAAAAAGGACGTCAATTTTGTTTGGAAGCCACGCCACACGACCTCGCAATTGTCAGTTAAAGCGATGCAGTGCCAAATCGCAAAAAACGCTCTGGTCTTTTGCCAGCCAAATGGTCTGGGGCTTAAGTGGTTAAAAACTACAGGATAATGGTGTTGTGGTAACTTGTCCAAATAAAAAAAAACATAATAATGTTATTCTTCATATCACTAGAAAAAAAATGCCTTTGAAAATTAGTTTGCCATAACTCTATCAGTATTACTAGAAAAGCAGCTTCATTATTATCCCAATAAAGAAGAAGAGAATTGTGCGCTGCATTTCGAGATTTCATAATTTGCTGCGTCACGAATGTTCATTCTCCATTACGAACGCTAATTTACAAGACCGACCGCTTCTGGCTCGTCCTTGCTTCCGAGCATGCGTGTTTGTACTTTGGACCTTTATCCGACGGACTTGTGTACAGACGTTCGGAAAATCCGATAACCGATCGTTGCCCGCGGAAAATGTTAAAACCTGCCATCCAACATTTGTCTGTGGAAAATCCGACAACAATTGTCCGATGGAGCGTACAAACGGTCGGATTTTCCGCCAACAGCCTGTCACTGAACGTTTCCTGTCGGAAAATCTGATCGTATGTACGCGGCTTTAGTCTTTCAGTTTTCCACATTTTGCATTACAGAAAAAAAAAGTAAAACAATGGGTACAAAGTTAAACCAAGAGACCAGAGCTGGGTACACACTGACTAGAATCGGGTTGGGTTAGCAGGAACCGGTTCTCTTTCAGTCAGTGAGAATAGCTGTCTGTCCAACAGAAGCTGGTCTAATAGCTGACTTTTTCTAAAGGGACATGCTGGAGAACCAGCATCTGACCAATGGCTGCGAGAGCTGATCAGTGTATTCTGGGGGAGGGGGAGGGAAGTCAGTCCCTCTTTTTTTTTTTTTGCTGTGTGTATATGTGTGTGTATGTATAGATTTAGATATAGATACAGATAGACATATATATTCAGAGTATAGCAATGTAGTATTCAATGTAAATATGTGAGAAGAAATTGGAGGAGAAGCGGTATAACCTTAAGCTGCATAGGGGGTTTTTCACTGTCAGGGCCATAAGGATGTGGAACTCTCTTCCACAATTTGTGGTGTCAGCAGGAAGTATGGATAGTTTAAAAAAAATCTTGGAACGTGCATCTTGGTGAACACAATATACAGGGATATGGGAAATGATTATCGATTAAGAACACCCACACAGGTTTAACCGGATGGACTATAGTCTTCAACCTTACCTACTATGTCCTATGTTTGTGTGTACAGATTTAGATATAGATAAAAATATATTCAGAGTATGGCAGTATAATATTTAATGTAAACATGTGAGATGTTCAATGTGTGTGTAGATGGATGCATGGATTACTAGATAGATAAAGTATAAGATAGATACAGAATTAGATATTATAGATAAGACATGATAGAATCCCTGGAATTAATAAAGATTGGTGCAGGTAGATTTTGTCAAAGTGTCTCTCATGCATTCTAAAAGTGATGAAGAATGCACCAAATTCATATATACCTGTCCAGAACTTGTACCGTATTTATTGGCGTATAACACGCACTTTTTTCCCCTTAAAATCAGGGGAAAATCATGGGTGCATGTTATACGCCGATGTCCGCTGATTGGGAGTGGAGCAGAGTGAGCGCGGCCGAATGCACAAAGCCAAGTGTATTCAGCTAGTCTCGGCTTCTCTCGTAGTCCTGACCAGTCCCACCCCTATGATGGACATAACACAAGTCCACTGGCGATACTGGGCGTGACTGTGAGCGGAGCCGAGACTAGCCGAGTACACTTGGCTTTGTTTATGTCGGCGGTGCTCACTCGGCTCTGCTCACAGTCACACCCAGTCCCTCCATTGGACCTGTGTTATGTCCATCATAGGGGCAGGACTGGGTGGGACTGCAAGCGGAGCCGAGACTAGCCGAACACACTCGGCTTCTTTTATGTTGTCGGCGCTCGTTCCGCTCCAAATCAGCGGAGATCGGCGCCATATTTAAATTCCTGCAAAGAGACACAGGACGGCTGCAGACAGACACAGGAGGCCTGCAAAGAGACACAGGGCTGCAAAGACACTGGGCTGCAGATGGACACTGATGAGGCTGCATTGATGGGCATTTAAATGTAAGTTTTTTTTTTTCCTTAAACTTCCCTCCTAAAAGTTTTTTTGCTTTTAAAATTCCCTCCTAAACTTGGGGTGCGTGTTATACACCGATTAAATATGGTACTTCAAATTCATCTCACATTGCGCCGCTTTTAGAATGCACGGGAGACACTTTTGCAAAATCTGCCTGGGACAGTTTTTCTCTCTCTATGCTAATCAGCTCCATTTTTACATTTGGCGCATTCAACACAACACAATGTAAAAGTGGCGCATTTTAGAACTACCTGAATTTGGCGCACGAGCCGCTGACGGAACCAAAAGTGTTGCAAATGCTTCATGAATTTGACACAATACATTAACCTCCCTGGCGGTATTCTCGAGAGTGGCTCGGGTTGAATTTTCAGTACCAAAAGCGGTAACCCCCGAGCCACACTCGGGATCCCATCGCAGGATCCAGGCAAAGTTACTTACCTTGTCCCCAAAATCCTGCGATGTCTCCCCGCTGTGTGTGTGAGCCGTGTCCTCCGCTTGATGTATCACAGCGCCGAGCTCCGTTCCCTGCCAGCGTTGCGACGCATGAGGACAGAGCACAGTGCCAAATTCAAAAAGTTAAAAACAGAAACGGAGGTATGGAGATATTTCTCTGTAAATAGGAGATCCGCTTTGGAAGTTCTCTCTCTCAACATCCCATACAACTGGGAAACAGTGTGATATGGCGGCATGTCTTGGGAAAGGAGCTGGTCTATGGGAGTGACATCTTGGGCCTGCTAAACATCCACCCAAAGGAGAAAACCTGTAAGGCCGCGTACACACGGGCGGACTTTTCGACCAGACTGGTCCGACAGACTTTCCAGTAGACTTTTGACGGACTTCCGACGGACTTTTTAACGAATGGACTTGCCTACACGCTATCACACCAAATGCCGACGGATTCGTACGTGATGACGTACACCGGACTAAAATAAGGAAGTTCATAGCCAGTAGCCAATAGCTGCCCTAGCATCGGTTTTTGTCCATCGGACTAGCATACAGACGAGCGGATTTCTGGGTCCAGCTGGGTTACGATATAAAGATTTGAAGCATATTCCAAATCTAAAGTCCATCAGATTTGCGACTGGAAAAGTCCGGTGAAGCCCACACACGATCGGATTGTCCGCCGGATTTGGTCCGTCGGCGTCCGTCGAACAAGTCTGGATGAAAAGTCCGACCGTGTGTACGCTGCATAAGTTGCATCAGGGAGAACAAATGTTGATTAAAAGACATAGGGGGTCATTTACTATAGCACCGTGGCACTAATTGTCGCGAATTAGCGATAGTCGTGGTAATTAGCGCTAATTGGCACTTAAACGGTATTATAGCACTGGTGAGAAAATACTCCCAAATTTGAATTTACTATAGTTCCCTGAAACCAAATAGCGCCCAAACCCTTATGCTGCGTACACACGACCGGACTTTATGACGGACTTTCCGAATGAACGGACTTGCCTACACACGATCAACCAAAGTCCGACGGATTCGTACGTGATGACGTACACCGGACTAAAACAAGGAAGTTCACAGCCAGTAGCCAATAGCTGCCCTAGTGTCGGTTTTTGTCCATTGGACTAGCACACAGACGAGGGGACTTTTTGACCGGACTCGAGTCCGTCGGATAGATTTGAAACATGTTTCAAATCTAAGTCCACTCAAACTTTGGAGAAAACAAAGTCCGCTGGAGCCCACACACGATCGAATTGTCCGAAATCCGGTATGCCGGACCAAGTATGCCGTAAAGTCCGATCGTGTGTACACGGCATTGGGCTACATGCCCACGCACGTTTTAAAAAAGAAACTGCAAAGCTAGTACCGGCGGCAGTAAAGAAGCGACGTTAAAAACGCAATTTCTTTTGCATTGGCGTCAATGCCCGTTTAGCCACGCTAGCTTTCAGCCATGTTTCTCTGTCTTTATTCAAAATCAATGGTTCCCTATGGGAGCCCATTGATTTTAATAGAAGTCGCACCAGAAGTCAGATCAAGATGATCCGACTTGCGGTGGGACTTGTGTGCTCAGAATCTTGAAGGGGAACCCTGACAAAATTTTGCGTGAGGTTCCCCCCTAGATCCCTACCAGACCCTTAGCCGAGCACACAGCCCTGCAGGTCAGAAAAGGGGTGGACAAGCGCCCCCCCTCCTGGGCCATACCAGGCCACATGCCCTCAACATGGGGGGTTGGTGCTTTGGGGCAGAGGGGGCCCCTGCGCCCCCCCACCAGAAAACACCAAGGGCCTCTTCCCGACAAACCCTGCCGTGGTTGTTGGGGTCTGCAGGCGGGGACTTATCGTGATCTGGAAGCCCCCTTTAACAAGGGGCCCCCCAGATCACAGCCTCCCACCCTAGGTGAATGAGTATGGGGCATCGTACCCCTACCCATTCACCTAAAAAAAAGTGTCAAAAATAAACCCACTACACAGGTTTTTAAAATATTTTATTAAAGCAGCACCGGCTCTTCTCCCTCTTCTAGCGATGTGTTCTCTCCTCTCCAGTCCTTCTCCCCTCTCTGGTCCTTCTCCTCTCTCTCCGCTATCTTCTGCTCTTTTGCTGGGTCCTCTCCCACTGCTCTTCTTCCGATGTTGACTCGATGCAATCTCCCGGTGTAATGCTGGGTCGGCCGTGTGCAATGACTTATATTGGCATGGGGCGGGGCCACCCGATGACATAAGTTAGAGGCCACGCCTCTTGTGATGCCTAGATTGTAAGCTCTAACAAGCAGGTCCCTCTGATTCCTCCTGTATTGAATTGCCTTGTAACTGTACTGTCTGCCCTCATGTTGTAAAGCACTGTGCAATTTGGCGCTATATAAATCCTGTATACTAATAATTGACTTTCGCCTGTCATCATCCAGAATGGACCTGCGCCCATTATATTATACAGGATTTATAAAGTGCCAACAGTTTACGCAGTGCTATACAGAATGAACATGTGCCCATCGTAGAATATGGACGGGTAGATAACAACCAGCAGATCCAGGTACATGACAGATCAGAAGAGAATGCATAAAATGAAGATCGGAGATGATTGAAAGTCCTTTTTTTTTTCTTGCACTTAAAGCGGAGTTCCACCCAAAAGTGGAACTTCCGTTCATTTGTCTCCTCTCTCCCTCCAGTGCCACAATTGCCACCTTTCGGGGGGAGGGGGGACAGGATAGCTGTCTTTGACAGCTATCCTGTTCCCACTTCCGGGAGTCTGCGCCGCGGCCCATGACATCACTGCAGGGCTCCCTCCTCATCCCTTCCCTGTCGCCAGGCCAGTAGGAGAGAGGAACGGGGCCTCACGCATGCGCAGTAGGGTTCCCGGCGTGAAGTTGTAAGGCTACACTGCTGGGTTCCCTTACCCGCAATGGCGGTGCAGCATGAGACAGCTGATGGAAACATCAGCTGTGGTGCCGACATTACTGGACTCCAGGACAGGTAAGTGTCCTATTATTAAAAGTCAGCAGCTGCAGTATGTGTAGCTGCTGGGTTTTCATTTCCTTTTTTTGGGGGGGGGAGGACCTCCACTTTAACACTGGCCAGTAGTTGCACATACATATTTATAAATTGTTACAAAAGACAATTTCGCTCTTCTACTCCCATGATCAGCACCCGTGACAGGTCACATAGTCAGGTCAGTCACCTCCCTTTTCTCCATTGTAATTAAGCAGTATAGTCTGATTGCCCTTCCTGTGGTTGGACAATGAAGAAGTTCACCACATTGATGAGATCAGGAAGCTCCTGTATTAGTGACATTACTATGAAATGTAATACAGCCCGCCATTCATATCCTCTACTAGAGAATGGCTGGATACAGGAATTTGGGTCTTACCACTATTCATAACCGGCAGCTTTCTGTGTCACTGCTCCTCCCCCACCCTGTATCAACAGAAAACGTGTTAAATGCTATAATGACAATGAGGTGTGGGGTTTGTATATACACTATATTACCAAAAGTATTGGGACACCTGCCTTTACACACACATGAACTTTAATGGCACCCCCGTCTTAGTCCGTAGGGTTCAATATTGAGTTGGCCCACCCTTTGCATCTATAACAGCTTCACGTCTTCTGGGAAGGCCGTCCACAAGGTTTGGGAGTGTGTCTATGGGAATGTTTGACCATTCTTCTAGAAGCGCATTTGTGAGGTCCGCCACTGATGTTGGATGAGAAGGCCCATCTTGCAGTCTACACTCTAATTCATCCCAAAGGTAATCTATCAGGTTGAGGTCAGGACTCTGTGCAGGCCAGTCAAGTTTCTCCATCCCAAACTCACTCATTTGTGTCATTATGGACCTTGCTTTGTGCACTGGTGCGCAGTCTTGTTGAAACATGAAAATATATTGTCTACTTTCTGTTAGGGATGAGCCGAACACCCCCCGGTTCGGTTCGCACCAGAACCTGCGAACGGACCGAAAGTTTGCACGAACGTTAGAACCCCATTGACGTCTATGGGACTCGAACGTTTGAAATCAAAAGTGCTCATTTTAAAGGCTAATTTGCATGGTATTGTCCTAAAAAGTGTTTGGGGACCCGGGTCCTACCCCAGGGGACATGTATCAATGCAAAACAAACGTTTAAAAACGGCCATTTTTTCGGGAGCAGTGATTTTAATGATGCTTAAAGTAAAAAAAAAAAAAAGTGAAATATTCCTTTAAATATCGTACCTGAGGGGTGTCTATAGTATGCCTGTAAAGTGGCGCATGTTTCCCGTGTTTAGAACAGTCCCTGCACCAAATGTCATTTTTAAAGGAAAAATCTAATTTAAAACTGCTTGCGGGTTTAATGTAATGTCGGGTCCTGGCAATATGGATGAAAATCAGTGAGACAAACGGCATGGGTACCCCCCAGTCCATTACCAGTCCCTTTGGGTCTTGTATGGATATTAAGGGGAACCCCGCACCCAAATTAAAATAAGGAAAGGTGTGGGGCCACCAGGCCCTATATACTCTGAACAGCAGTATACAGGCGGTGCAAACAAGACAGGGACTGTAGGTTTGTTGTTAAGTAGAATCTCTTTGTAATTTTGAACGGGTAAATTTTTAACGTGTTTAGCTCCAGCCAAAAAATCTTTTTTAAGCTTTTTAGAAAACATAGGGAAGGGTTATCACCCCTGTGACATTTGTTTTGCTGTCTTTCCTCCTCTTCAGAAGATTTCACCTCACTTTTTGTCCCAATGAAAAATGTTTTTTGAAAATTTGGGTTTTTTTGTGGAACAAGAATTGGAAAGCATCAGTGGAAAGGAGAAATGTTTTTCCCATATTAACTCTTACAGGAGAGAATTTCCCTTCCTAGGGGTAGATTTCATCTCACTTCCTGTTGTCTCCTTCCGTTTGCAAGTAGGAGTCGTTTGTAAGTTAGTTGTTTGAAAGTAGGGTCCTGCCCTATATACTCAGCAGAAATTTGGGCATTAGGTGTTGCTGTGGCCACAACACTGTAAGCCCTCACAGGGCCCTGCTGTGAAATATTAGATCAAGAATTGTAATTACATGCCCCTGTTGAACAGGAGCTGAAAAATTAGGCCTTAGGCACTGGTGCTGGTGCCACAACACTGCAACCCCTCACAGACACTCTAGTTGGAATGCAGGAACGAGCCCTGCTGCAAAGTATTGCATCAAAAATTGTAATTACACGCCCCTGTTAAACAGGGGCAGAAAAAATGGGCCTTAGGCACTGGTGCTGGTGCCACAACACTGCAACCCCTCACAGACACTCTAGTTGGAATGCAGGAACGAGCCCTGCTGCAAAGTATTACATCAAAAATTGTAATTACACGCCCCTGTTAAACAGGGGCTGAAAAATTGTGCCTTAGGCACTGGTGGTGGCGCCCAGAACCAAAAATGTTCTTACAAGCTATCAGCGTGATGATTGAGGAGGAAGAGGATAATTACTTAGGGATAGTCACTCAGCATCAGCATAGGCAGTCTTTGAAGGGATCTGAGATTTCAAAAAAAATTATTCGGTTACATCAGCATCAGGTGCTTGGTAGCTGGTGGTGATCCAAGACTGATTCATTTTTATGAAGGTCAGTCGATCGACCGAGTCGGTGGACAGACGCACCCTGTGATCGGTTACCACGCCTCCAGCAGCACGGAATGTGCGTTCCGAAAGAACGCTGGATGCAGGACAGGCCAGTAGCTCAATTGCATACTGTGCAAGCTCTGGCCAGTGATCCATCCTCAAGACCCAGTAACCCAGAGGATTTTCGGTGGGAAAGGTGTCCAAGTCTGATCTTGCCCCTAGGTATTCCTGCACCATGTAAAACAGACGCTGGCGATGGTTGCTGGAACCGATCATACCTTGGGGCTGCGGACCAAAAAATTGTCTGAACGCATCGGTCAGACGGCCACCTTCTCCACCGCTCCTTCTTTGACTGACCGAAGCCTCAGCAACACGTTGTCCAGAAACAGGAGTTTGGAACCTCCCAGTCTCTGAGAACGCGTTGCACAGACCTTTCTGCAAGGCCTCCCGAAGATGTTTCATCCTCTGCTCCCTCTGCGATGGCAAGATAAGGTCCGCAACCTTACCCTTGTAACGTGGATCAAGGAGGGTTGCCAGCCAGTATTGGTCCTTCTCCTTGATACCACGAATACGAGGATCCTTACGCAGGCTTTGCAGGATCAGGGAGGCCATGCAGCGTAGGCTTGCTGAGGCATTCGGTCCGGAGTCCTCTGGGTCACTAAGGACGACATGGTCCGCAGCAACCTCCTCCCAGCCACGTACAAGTCCATGTGTTTCTTGGGACTGATCCCTTAAAGACTGCTGCTGATGCTGAGTGCCAGGCTCCACCTCCATACTGACACAATCTTCCTCCTCCTCCTCCTCCTCCTCGTCCTCTTCCTGTGTGATCTGCGGGCACCTGAACACCTGTCTGGATAAAGGGGGCCTTGAGAGCTAAGGAAGTCCTCCTCTTCCTGCCTCTGTTCTGCCTCAAGTGCCCTGTGCATTATTCCACGCAGCGTGTGCTCCAACAGGTGGACAAGGGGGACAGTGTCACTGATGCATGCACTGTCACTGCTCACCATCCTCGTGGCCTCCTCAAATGGTGACAGGACAGTGCATGCATCCCTGATCATGGCCCACTGGCGTGGGGAAAAAAAAACAAGCTCCCCTGACCCTGTCCTGGTGCCATAGTCACACAGGTACTCATTGATGGCCCTCTGCTGCATGTGCAGCCACTGCAGCATGGCCAACGTTGAGTTCCACCTGGTGGGCATGTCACAGATTAGGCGGTTCTTGGGCAGGTTAAACTCCTTTTAAAGGTCCGTCAGCTGAGCACTGGCATTATATGACCGGCGGAAATGCACACAGACTTTCCTGGCCTGCCTCAGGACATCCTGTAAGCCCAGGTACCTGCCCAAGAACCGCTGCACCACCAGGTTAAGGACGTGAGCCAAACAGGGCACATGGGTCATTTGTCCCTGTCGGAGGGCAGAGAGGAGGTTGGTGCCATTGTCGCAAACCACCATTCCTGCCTTAAGTTGGCGTGGCGTCAACCACCTCTGAACCTGCCCCTGCAGAGCTGACAAAACCTCTGCCCCAGTGTGGCTCCTGTCCCCCAAGCACACCAGCTCAAGCACCGCATGGCATCTTTTGGCCTGCGTACTTGCATAGCCCCTTGAACGACTACGGAGCACCGCTCGTTCCGAGGAAGAGGCCATGGAGGAAGAAGAAGAGGAGGGGTGGAGGAGATAGGTGTGTCACAATCATTAGCATTTTGGAGGCGTGGTGGCGGAACAACCTCCAACACTACTGCACCTTGTCCTGCATCCTTCCCAGCTGCCAGCAGAGTCACCCAATGCGCCGTGAAACTTAGGTAACGTCCCTGTCCATGCCTGCTGGACCATGAGTCAGCGGTAATATGCACCTTACCGCTGACCGCCCTGTCCAGCGAGGCATGGACATTGCCTTCCACATGCTGGTAGAGAGCCGGAATCGCCTTCCGTGAGAAAAAGTGGCGTTTGGGTACCTGCCACTGAGGAACCGCACATTCCACAATCTCACGGAAGGGGGCAGAGTCTACCAACTGAAAAGGCAGCAGTTGAAGTGCTAGCAATTTTGCCAAGCTAGCATTCAACCGCTGGGCATGTGGATGGCTGGGAGCAAACTTCTTTCGGCGGTGCAGCAGCTGGGGCAGGGAAATTTGCCTGGTACAATCTGACGTCGGTGTACCAAAAGCAGATTGCCCACAAGTACTTGGCTGTGACACACCTAATTCTACACCTTCATTCCTCTCAGTGCAGGTCTCAGAGAGGACTGAAGGTCTAGTGGGGTTGGAAATCTCAGCTGATGAGGAGCAAGGAGTGGTCCTCTTTGTTCTTTGGTGTGGGTCTTTTAGATACGCTTGCCAACGAACTGCATGGCAGGTCAACATATGTCTGGTCAAGCATGTGGTACCCAAGCGGGAGATGTTTTGGCCACGTGAGATACGCTTGAGACATATGTTGCAAATAGCAGCGGTGCGATCTGATGCACTTGTCTCAAAAAAGGCCCACACCAAAGAACTTTTTGAATAACGCGCAGAGACTGCAGCGCCCTGCACATGTGGAGCTTTGGGGTGTGATGCAGTCAAAGTGCTGCCCTTAGGCTGGCCCCTGGAGGGCATCCTGCCTCGTTGGTGATGTGCCGCCTCCTCCTCCTCCTCCTCCTCTCTCCTATCAGGCACCCACGTTGAGTCAGTGACCTCATCATCCCCTCCCTCCTCATCACTGGAGCAAACCTGGCAGTATGCTGCAGCAGGGGGAGCATGACTGCCAGATTGCTGTCCTTCTTGGGCACCCCCTCTGTCCGTGCTCATGTTACTGCCTTCATCGAGCTCAGTATCATCATCAGAGCCTTCCAAACGCTGGGCATCCTCCTGGAGCATGTACCCAACACTGTGGTCAAACAGTTCGAGGGACTCCTCAGGAGGACATGGTGGGGCTAGGGAAAGAGTCACTGATGACACTGAGCCAAGGGAAGAGGCTGCTGCTTTGCCAGACAGGTACCCTGGGCATGGGTGAGAGAGGATGAGGAGGACGAGGACGGCTTGGTCATCCACTCGACCAAGTCTTCCGCATGTTGCGGCTCAACATGGCCAGCTGCTGAAAAAAAGGCCAAGCGTGTCCCATGGCCACGTGCTGATGAGGATGCACCGTCTCCACGACCAGCACTAGACACAGAGCCTGCTTGCCCTCTCTTATTGGCTTGTGACTGTCTGCCTCTCCTTCTTGGCCTTCCAGACATACTAATGGCCTGTAGCTGCACTAAGCTGGGATATATATATATATATATATATATGTACTGATACTGCAGCTAGCAAAATCAACTGCCTGCCTGTAGTATGAGAACACCACCAACCTTCTACAGGTAGCTTTAGCTGAACACTGTGAGCAGGACGCACCCCACTAACTTGTAGGTTTAGCAGAACACTGTGAGCAGGACGCACTGCACTAACTGTAAATAGTCTAGCTGCCTGACTGTGGTACTAATAGGATCAAAAGAACACCAGCAATTTTCTTCAGGTAGCTGTATTTACTGTAACAAGACAAGCCTGCCTGTCAGTAAGAAGATAACAGAAACGGATCTAGCTGAACACTGTGAGCAGGACGCACCCCACTAGCTTGTAGGTTTAGCTGAACACTGTGAGGTGGACGCACCCCACTAACTTGTAGGTTTAGCAGAACACTGTGAGCAGGACGCACCGCACTAACTGTAAATAGTCTAGCTGCCTGACTGTGGTACTAATAGGATCAAAAGAACACCAGCAATTTTCTTCAGGTAGCTGTATATACTGTAACAAGACAAGCCTGCCTGTCAGTAAGAAGATAACAGGAACGGATCTAGCTAAACTGAATACAGTGTATATATATATATAAATATGCAACACCTCGGATGCATATATATATATACACACAATACACTGTAAGTGCAGCTAACTCACTGACTGTCCTGCCTAATCTAGCTAACTCAAATGAAATAACACTGTCTCTCTGTCTATCTATCTCTCTTTCAACGCCGGAACACACACTACACAGGGCCGCCGTGCAGGCGGCCTTATATAGTGTGGGGCGTGTTCTAAACCCCCTGAGCCATAATTGGCCAAAGCCACCCTGGCTTTGGCCAATTACAGCTCTCTCTACTGATGGCGCTGTGATTGGCCAAGCATGCGGGTCATAGTGCATGCTTGGCCAATCATCAGCCAGCAATGCACTGCCGCAGTGAATTATGGGCCATGACACGTCACACGAATTTGGCGCGAACTGCCCATATCGTTTGCAATTCGGCGAACGGGCGAACAGACGATGTTCGAGTCGAACATGGGTTCGACTCGAACACTAAGCTCATCCCTACTGCTGTATACTGTACCTCCGATATATGGCTTCTGCAAGAGGGGCCGAGATCTCCCTCTGTCATCAGCCGGGGAGATCACATGGCCGCTCAGCCCCTCCCGCAGTAACCCTGGAGACCGGCTGCAAGTCACATGACCGGCCTGAAGATCACGCTATAACTGTATTTACAACGCTCATTTTTATAAAAATACATACAGTGTGCTATGCAGGGCAGCAAGTGAACATTTTGTAAAAGTTTATTCATACTGATAGCTTTTTTTTTTTTTTGGTAAGAGGTGAATCAGTATTCTTTTAATGATGATATTAAGAGAGGATCAAAGAAAAACCTCTCTTGACCCCCCAAAAAAGCGGGGTAAAAAACGGGGTATGTTCTGAGAGTTCAACTGAGGCCAAAAAGCAGATCCTGAAAGGTAGCTGTTTGAGAGCTCAGTAATTGATATTGATGATGCACAGGTAAGGGCTGTGTATTTTCCAAATGGAAAGAGAGTTCCTGGTAGCTCCAGCCGGCATCCCGCAGCATGGATGTGGCACAAAAGAATACAGCTAGCAGCCGTTCTATAATATAAAATCATTATACTGATAGTGGTGGGGATGGAGGGGGGGTGGAGACAGACACAGACCTGGAACTGACAGGCAGGGAGGAGGAGGGGACAGAGAGGAGAGCAGGCTGTGGATGACGGAGGAACGTACACTGACCTCAGTGGTCAGGGCTCAGCAGCCCCGATTTTTATGGTCAGTGCAGAGAGGGGGATACAGGAAGTGGCAGATTCAGGGAGGTTTTTACAGTTCAGGAGGGGGGCAGATTACTAAACACTGTGCTGTTTAATCCGCTTTAAGGAACCAGGATCTGTAATTTTTGGGGGGTTAACAAACACTTTAAATTTATGCTTTCAGTAGAATCTGCTGGTCAATCAACACAAAAGGGTGGGTGTAGCAGCCAAACTGACTGAAGTTCTGGAAGACCAAGCAGCACACAGTTCCATAAACTGCCGACACCATCACAGATCTGCTTTTGTGCTTAGCGTGTTCAGTTTAAATTTGCATAGAAGGGGTACCGGCAGCATTACCAGATATTTCCTCATCAAAATAAAAAAACTGAAAAAAATAAAAAAATATAAAAATGGATTTACCAGCCTATATATAAAAAACAAACAGCTAGCGTTAGTATTAAAGTGGTTGTAAAGGCAGAAGGTGCATTCCATGCATTAAGATAAAAAGCCTTCTGTGTGCAGCAGCCCCCCCTCATACTTACCTGACGTCCACCTAGATCCAGCGATGTTGCAGGAGTGTTTGGACTTCCCAGGACTCTCCCTCCTCATTGGCTACCACTGCAGTCAAAGTCAGTCAGCCAATGAGGAGGGAAAAGAGGCGGGGTGGGGCTTAGAAAGCTGCTTGCTATGGGGGTACTCAACAGGAGGGAGGGGCTAGGAGTGTTGGTGAGGGACCTGAGAAGAGGAGGATCGGGGCTGCTCTATGCAAAACCACTGCACAGGACAGGTAAGTAGAACATGTTTATTTTTTTTTAGTTAAAAACAAACAAGACTTTAGTATCAGTTTAAGTTAGGGGTAACACACTTTAAATATACAATGTATCAGTCTGTACAGTCAGTGGTCATGTGACATCTCACCTGTATAATCCTCCATCAGGAGAGCAGAGCAGAGACAACATAACACAATGTTAAGGGGAAAGCAGGCATTAAGGGGATTTTTTTTTTTAATCAGATAATTTTTATTGAAAAGAAAAAAACAAGAAAAAACAAGAGCAAAAAACATACAAAAGTTGTTCAGTAGTATTTTAGGACATATAATAAGCACATTTATCTGACCATAAATATCTGTACATTATGTTACTCATATATAATAATATGCTTTGTACCTTCATATCAGAAATAAAAGATGCATATGTACAATAAGGCATTTGTGGTAGTGTTTCTTCATTCTTTTTATTTTATTTTATTTTTTTTAAATAACCTATATGTCCTCTTAATAGGATACTATCCCTCTCTACTTTCGGTCCCAAAAAAGGAGGGGCCTCTGAGTGGAGTTTGTTACCGCTAACCCTCAATCAGCTGGAAGCGGTAAATATGCTCTATAACAAACAATACCCATTGGGTATAACACAACCTAAACATTTAAACTTTTGCAGGTCCTAACACTCTTGCAATATTGCTCTATCATAGACTTTCTTCTCAGTATTATGAACTAATTTGGTGTATTTATTGATGTCGTTCTACCGCCTAAGATTCTATTTTGAACCAAACGCAATGGAGCCAGGGTTCCCAGATAGATTCAAATTTTTGTTGGCTACCTCGATGTTTATAGGTGAGTTGTTCTCTAATAAGAGAATCATTTACGGACGTGATCCATTCTGTGTGTGTGGGGGCCGTTATAGATAGCCATTTTCTGGCGATGATTTTCCTAGCTAGGAATAAAGTTCTGAGGATGGCAGTATATGTATGGGGTGTGTATTGTTCTTCATCCAACCAACCCAGCAAACAAAGTTTAGGGTCTGTAGTGAGTCTAAGATTCCAGATACTATTAATGGTACTAATCACTTCCGCCCAGTATCTGTGCAATTTCGGGCATTTCCACAGCATGTGAACAAGTGTACCAGTGTCTACAAGGCAGCGAGGACACAACGGATCATCTCTCCTGTGCCATCTGTGTAATCTCTCAGGTGTGCGGTAGGTGCGATGTATAATAAATAATTGAGTAAGTTTTTGAGATGAGGACAGTGATATTTTAAGTACATTATCTAATATGGTAGTCCATTCCTCATCTGAGATATACTCTATGTCCGCTCCCCATCCAGTTCTACAATTCAGAGCCATCGCTTTAGACACATGGCCCAGAAGAGAACCGTACAGAGAGGAAATTTGTCCCTTCCGGGATGAAGACAAGATCAGCTGTGTAATCACTGGGGACCTGAATAGCTCCAAAGTGGATACTACAGCCTGTGCTGTTATAGCATGCCTAAGTTGCAGGTATTGGAAAAATTAGGTATTTGGTAGGTTAAATTCTGCGTGGAGTGATTGAAAATCGCGCAATATACCCCCACAATATAGTTGTGGGATATATTTCACTCCCCTAGCTAACCAATTGGAGAACTTTTCCAATTTGTTTAATTCCAGGTAGTTTCTGTTATTCCAGATACAAGACCAGTTTGTATAACCCGTGTACTGAAGATGTTGTTTTGTTTTGTTCCATACTTTGTCTATAAGCTGTAGCGTGGGGTATTGAGTCAGTGCTCCCAGTTCACCTGGCTCTATGCACTCCACAAGTTCACCACATGACACCTGAGTGCACACAATATTGCGGATGGGGTCAGAGGGCATCTGAGCTGCTATAAAGTAAAGAAACGGATTTGGCACTGCCAGTCACCCCGAGTCCTTAGCCTCTTGTAAGGTCTCTAGTTTTATTCTTGGAACCTGTTTCCTCCATATTAATGCACGGTAGATGGTGTTACATCTCTTAAATATGTGGACAGGGATCCAGACAGGGGCATTGTGGAGTGCATAGAGTATTTGTGGATTCCAGATCATCTTTATTAAATTGCATCTGCTGACTACGGAGAGTGGCAATTTAATCCAGCTGGTGGTTTTTTCCTGAAATTGTTTAAGTATTGGGTCTATATTAAGCTTTATGTAATATTCTAGGTTAGGGTGTATAATTATTCCTAGGTATTTAAACTTATCGACTATTTTGATCTGTTCAGCTATCTGAGGTAGGGGCCCTGTTAGTGGATCTAAGGGTAGTAGTGTGGATTTGTCCCAATTTATTGTGAACCCAGAAAAGGTTCCAAATGTGTGTATTAATTCCATTAGCTTGATCAGTGAGGTAGAGGTGTCACCCAGAAATAAAAGTGCATCATCAACATATAGTGCCAATGTGTCCTCTATTTCACCCCGTTTGAATCCCACTATGTCTGGGTTCCCTCTTATGGCTGCCACTAGAGGTTCTATGGCTAGAGCGAAGAGTAATGGAGAAAGGGGACATCCTTGTCTGGTTCCCCTATAAAGTTCAAAGGAAGAAGACAAGGTGTTATTTATCCTAATACATGCCTTAGGGGCCTTGTATAATAATTTAATCCAAGAAATTATATTATCCCCCAGATTAAATTTTTCTAATATTTTCCACAAGTATTCCCATTCAACGCTATTGAACGCCTTAGCGGCATCAAGTGAGAGGATAGCTTTCTGTCCTTGATTATCAGTGGTTATTTGCATATTGAGACAGAGACGCCGGAGATTGTTTGCCATAGATCTATTTGGTATGAAGCCAGACTGGTCCGGGTGGACTAATTTAGATACCACTTTTGAGAGTCTCATGGCAATTACCTTTGTAAGAATTTTTAGATCTGTATTTAACAATGATATAGGTCTGTATGACTCAGGTTTATCAGGTTCTTTTCCGGGTTTCAGAATAACTACCACCACCGCTTCATACATAGATCTCGGCAAGGAATCTGTGTTAAGCGTTTCTGTTAATGTATGGAGTAGTTCTGGCATGAGTATTCCTGCAAATTTTTTGTATAGCTCTATTGGTAATCCGTCATTAATTGGGTCCTTTGAGTTTGGGAATGAAGCTAGTGCAGTATGCAGTTCCTCAATATTAATAGGAGCGTTTAAGAGCTGCCTGTCTGTATCCTGAAGCTGGGGTAGAGTAATAGAATCTAGAAATTGTGTCAGATCCTCTTCAGGGTAAGACACCTTTGAGGAGTATAGATCTTGATAGAAGGAGGAAAACTCCTTCAGTATAGACGGTGTATCTGTGACAGTCTGTGATAAAGGTGTTGTGATGCTGTGAATTACTTGAGGTGGTTGTTGTGACCTGGCTATCATAGCCAACATGTGGCCAGTTTTTTCCCCTTCCTCAAAGTATGTTTGGGATGTGAAAAACCTCTTGTTGTCTGCTTGTTGTAAATGTATAGTACGATGTAATTTCTGTGCATCCGTCCATTGCCGTTCATGATCAGGCGTTGGAGATCGCAGAAACAATTCTTCCGCTTTCTCCACTGCCTGAGCGGCATCTTTTGCCCATTGTCTGCTATTTGTTTTTATGGTGTTAATTTCTTTTAAACACAAACCCCAGACATATGCCTTAAGAGTGTCCCAAACCACCCCCGGGGCAGCGGAAGGTTTATTAATTTCAAGAAAATATTTAATGTGCATCTGCATTTTATCTGCATCAGTAAATAGCTGAAGCCAAAAGGGGTTCAGCTTCCAGTGCACAGGTAGGGGTGTTTTATGAAAGTTTAGGGTAAGCTGCACCGGGGAATGATCAGACAATCCTCTAGCCAGATATGTTACTTTCGGGTCATATCGATATGTTAGATCATTTCCTAATGCAAAGTCTATATGAGATGCAGAGTGTGTCGGGGAATGACATGAGTACTGGGCTCGCAAGGGAAACTTGCACCTCCATAGGTCCACCAATCCCATCTCACCTATAAACCTAGCTAGTGGAGTACAATTCCTAGGGCCCTGAGGACAATATTTCCTATGTATGTCAAGTAGGGATGAGCCGAACACCCCCCTGTTCGGTTCGCACCAGAACATGCGAACAGGAAAAAAGTTCATTCGAACATGTGAACACCGTTAAAGTCTATGGGACACGAACATGAATAATCAAAAGTGCTAATTTTAAAGGCTTATATGAAAGTTATTGTCATAAAAAGTGTTTGGGGACCTGGGTCCTGCCCCAGGGGACATGGATCAATGCAAAAAAAAGTTTTAAAAACGGCCGTTTTTTCAGGAGCAGTGATTTTAATAATGCTTAAAGTCAAACAATAAAAGTGTAATATCCCTTTAAATTTCGTACCTGGGGGGTGTCTATAGTATGCCTGTAAAGGGGCGCATGTTTCCTGTGTTTAGAACAGTCTGACAGCAAAATGACATTTTGAAGGAAAAAACTCATTTAAAACTACTCGCGGCTATTGCATTGCCGACAATACACATAGAAGTTCATTGATAAAAACGGCATGGAAATTCCCCAAAGGGGAACCCCGAACCAAAATTAAAAAAAAAAAATGACGTGGGAGTCCTCCTAAATTCCATACCAGGCCCTTCAGGTCTGGTATGGATATTAAGGGGAACCCCGGCCAAAATTCAAAAAAAAAAATGACGTGGGGTTCCCCCTAAATTCCATACCAGACCCTTCAGGTCTGGTATGGATTTTAAGGGGAACCCCGCGCCAAAAAAAAAAAAAAAACGGCGTGGGGTCCCCCCAAAAATCCATACCAGACCCTTATCCGAGCACGCAACCTGGCAGGCCGCAGGAAAAGAGGGGGGACGAGAGTGCGGCCCCCCCTCCCTCCTGAACCGTACCAGGCCACATGCCCTCAACATTGGGAGGGTGCTTTGGGGTAGCCCCCCAAAACACCTTGTCCCCATGTTGATGAGGACAAGGGCCTCATCCCCACAACCCTGGCCGGTGGTTGTGGGGGTCTGCGGGCGGGGGGCTTATCGGAATCTGGAAGCCCCCTTTAACAAGGTGACCCCCAGATCCCGGCCCCCCCCTGTGTGAAATGGTAAGGGGGTACATAAGTACCCCTACCATTTCACGAAGAAAGTGTCAAAAATGTTAAAAATGACAAGAGACAGTTTTTGACAATTCCTTTATTTAAATGCTTCTTCTTTCTTCTATCTTCCTTCATCTTCTGGTTCTTCTGGTTCTTCTGGCTCTTCTGGTTCTTCCTCCGGCGTTCTCGTCCAGCATCTCCTCCGCGGCGTCTTCTGTCTTCTTCTCCTCGGGCCGCTCCGCACCCATGGCATGGGGGGGAGGCTCCCGCTCTTCTCTTCTTCTTTTCTTCTCTTCTTTTCTTCTTCATTTTCTTCTCCGGGCCGCTCCGCAATCCATGCTGGCATGGAGGGAGGCTCCCGCTGTGTGACGGCGCTCCTCGTCTGACAGTTCTTAAATAACGGGGGGGGCGGGGCCACCCGGTGACCCCGCCCCCCTCTGACGCACGGTGACTTGACGGGACTTCCCTGTGGCATTCCCCGTGACGTCACAGGGAAGTCCCGTCAAGTCACCGTGCGTCAGAGGGGGGCGGGGTCACCGGGTGGCCCCGCCCCCCATTATTTAAGAACTGTCAGACGAGGAGCGCAGTCACACAGCGGGAGCCTCCCTCCATGCCAGCATGGATTGCGGAGCGGCCCGGAGAAGAAAAGAAGAAAAGAAGAAGAGAAGAAGAGAAGAAAAGAAGAAGAGAAGAGCGGGAGCCTCCCCCCCATGCCATGGGTGCGGAGCGGCCCGAGGAGAAGAAGATAGAAGACGCCGCGGAGGAGATGCTGGACGAGAACGCCGGAGGAAGAACCAGAAGAGCCAGAAGAACCAGAAGATGAAGGAAGATAGAAGAAAGAAGAAACATTTAAATAAAGGAATTGTCAAAAACTGTCTCTTGTCATTTTTAACATTTTTGACACTTTCTTCGTGAAATGGTAGGGGTACTTATGTACCCCCTTACCATTTCACACAGGGGGGGGCCGGGATCTGGGGGTCACCTTGTTAAAGGGGGCTTCCAGATTCCGATAAGCCCTCCGCCCGCAGACCCCCACAACCACTGGCCAGGGTTGTGGGGATGAGGCCCTTGTCCTCATCAACATGGGGACAAGGTGTTTTGGGGGGCTACCCCAAAGCACCCTCCCAATGTTGAGGGCATGTGGCCTGGTACAGTTCAGGAGGGAGGGGGGGCCGCACTCTCATCCCCCCCCTTTTCCTGCGGCCTGCCAGGTTGCGTGCTCGGATAAGGGTCTGGTATGGAATTTAGGGGGAACCCCACGTCATTTTTTTTTTTTAATTTTGGCCGGGGTTCCCCTTAATATCCATACCAGACCTGAAGGGCCTGGTATGGAATTTAGGGGGACTCCCACGTCATTTTTTTTTTAAATTTTGGTTCGGGGTTCCCCTTTGGGGAATTCCCATGCCGTTTTTATCAATGAACTTCTATGTGTATTGTCGGCAATGCAATAGCCGCGAGTAGTTTTAAATGAGTTTTTTCCTTCAAAATGTCATTTTGCTGTCAGACTGTTCTAAACACAGGAAACATGCGCCCCTTTACAGGCACACTATAGACACCCCCCAGGTACGAAATTTAAAGGGATATTACACTTTTATTGATTGACTTTAAGCATTATTAAAATCACTGCTCCTGAAAAAACGGCCGTTTTTAAAACTTTTTTTTGCATTGATCCATGTCCCCTGGGGCAGGACCCAGGTCCCCAAACACTTTTTATGACAATAACTTGCATATTAGCCTTTAAAATTAGCACTTTTGATTTCTCCCATAGACTTTTAAAGGGTGTTCCGCGGCATTCGAATTTGCCGCGAACACCCCAAATTGTTCGCTGTTCGGTGAACTTGCGAACAGCCAATGTTCGAGTCGAACATGAGTTCGACTCGAACTCGAAGCTCATCCCTAATGTCAAGAGAAGAGTCCATTACACTATTAAAGTCACCAAAGACATATACCGGTATATGCGGGTGCTTAGCCAAAAATCTAGCCAGACACTGCAATACCGTCAATGCAAAAGGTGGTGGCACATATATATTAGCAATAACACAGGCTTGAGATTCCCATACCCCCATAAGAAAAACAAATCTGCCCTCAGAGTCCACCTGCACATCTTGTTTAGTAAATGCAGCAGATCTGGCCACAAGGATACTAACTCCTCTGGAGTAGTTGGTATGTACAGAATGGTATTGCACAGGATATTTAGACATATGTAGTAAGTGTATAGAGTCTCTGGTAAGATGGGACTCTTGCAGACATATAATGGTGGGGTTCTGCTGTGAAAGAAAAGAGAATAAGGCAGTCCTTTTTGTAGGATCATGCAAGCCCCTAATATTCCAGGATAGAATTGTATCCAATCGGTTACTCATTAACACGGGGGGCTGCATAGAGGGGCGCATACGCCAAGAGGTATCTAGATCTTGAGAAGTGTACCACTGTGCCCATTCACAAATGTTACCTGGGTAGATAATTTGTAAACAGTGCTGACCATCTTCAGTCTCATGCAAATCAGTCTGGACGATAGAGACATAATGTAGACTTATATACTGTGTGCACCTGCAAAAATAAAACCCATCCAACCAAGGTTTGGAAATAGAAAAAACATAAAAAAAAATAAAAAACAGTCTGTCCATGACAACAGTAGGTTTAGCAAACCTAAACTCAGATAGACCAACTATTGAACTGTGATAAGTGCCCCGCAGGGCTAGTAAGGGGGTAGTGTTGAGGGCCGGGACCCAGTGTCTTTGAAATCAAAGTACAAGATTTAACGATAGATACTGAGAGGTGGCAATGTAAAACAATTGTGCCTTTCTAAGAGCTCCTGAAATAGCAAGGTGAGCAAAAGTATTCATATATTGCTGGATACTTTGCAATTTTCAATCAAATGCATGCCCTTGGTCAGCTCCACGCAAATGTCTTTCATGCCGATCAAGCCAGGAGACAGCCATATTTGGGGATTAAAAAAAATGCACTGCTCCATCTGCTACCACACGTAACTTAGCTGGGTAAAACATGGAGTAGGCTAGTGGTATTGCACGCAACCTTTTTTTTACTTCTGTGAATTTTGCCCTCTGTTTTTGGACAGCAGCCGAGAAATCTGGATATATTGAGACTTTGGAACCTTGTATGTCCATATCAGTCTTTTGTCTGGCTAAGCGTAATATAATGTCTCTGTCCTTGTAGTGGAGGAGTTTTAGGATAAATGGTCTGTGATTGCCCCCTGGTGGCGGTGGTTGGGATGGCACCCTGTGAGCCCTTTCCACTGAGAAGAATGATTATTTTTCCCAAAAGTGTCTGCAAGCCATGCTTCAATGAACTCTGCAGGGTGTTTCCCTTCGGATTTCTCAGGCATTCCGACTATACGGATGTTCGACCTTCTTAATCTATTCTCCATATCTTCGATTCTAGCTGCTGATTCATCAGCTTTATTAGAGGTTATGTGCATTTCTTGGGATAAGGGGGGTAATTCATCCTCAATAGAGCTCACACATCCCTCCAAAGCAGTGGCCCTCTCCCTGATTTTCTGCATATCTTGTCTAATGTGCAGCAGGCCTTCCTTCATAGTTTTGACTTCAGTTGACAAGTCAGTAATGGAGGAGCCATAAGCATGGACTGCAGTTAGAATGTCCTGTAATGAGGGCTCTCTATTTTCCACATCTGTGGGATCAGCAGTGACTTGGGCAGGGAGGGGGGGTGGTGGATTACTCACTGCGTTCCTGGAGGCCGCCGGCGCCATTTTCTCAGGCACATGTTGTGTTGTATTAGGAGACTTCACAGGGGGTCCGTTTTTGGCTGTTTTAGCTGTGCAGGCTAGCAAAGTTTGCTGTGTGGACATGACACCGCTGGCTTCATGGGCATATTGGCCGAGTTTAGCCACCGCCGAGGCATAGGAGTCTCTTCCCGTTTGTTGCTGGAGTGGGGGTCCGCCATGCAGGGCCGGTACAAGGGGTGGGCGAGAGGGGCAGGTGCCCTGGGCGGAGTGTGAGAGGGGGCGGATTTCTCCCCCTCCCTCTGCTCGCTGACTGAGCATAATATGAGAGCCACTCCGACCGATCTGCTCCCTCCCCCTCATTGGCAGGGAGGAGAGCGACTTCAGGAGGGATTGAACCAGCAGGGGGAGGGGCGGACAAGCCTCCCATTATCTTGGTAACTGTGAAGAAACAGACTGATTTTTCCTGTCTGTAGGACAGGAGAATCAGTCTGTAAATACTGAGACTGTGGCTGCAGCTCTGTAGTGTCTGTGACACTTACACAGCCCAGCGAATGCATCACCTCCCCCCTCACTGATGGGAGATCAGGAATATAGCTCCTCCTTCTATCACCTCTGCTCATCCAGTGACTTCCCACCCCGCCCACACTATACCCGACGTGCAGATCATGTATCTGAAGAGAAGGGATGTGTGGGCGGGAGATATGAAAAGCTGCAGAATCCTGTGTGCCAAAGATGCCTGATCTTCCAGCCCAGAACTGTGGGGGAGTGCACACTGCAATACACAGTGATCACTGAAATGTCCTTATCTCCATCCCCCATCTGTCCTCCCCCCTCATGTTCTTTCAAGATATTCACTAACTTTCACTTTCAGTTAGACAATAGATGGTACAAATTTCTTTCCAGTAACCACAGATTTCAGGAAAGAAATTGACACGATTCCCCTGTCAGCTCAGTCAGTGCTGACAGGGGAATCCCTTCTGCTGAGCAATTGTATTGTCCCCACAAACAGTGATTATCACTAGCAGATATAGCAACCGCTAGTGATAATCATAAGAGTATCCGGCAGGCTGATTGTACCCAATTTGATCAATCAACTTGGTACATTCAGCCTGCCCATTAATGGTTCTAATCTCAGCCAGTTCTCACTGAAACAGCTGAGATTTAACCACTTGCTTACTGGGCACTTAAACCCCCTCCTATCCAGACCAATTCTCAGCTTTCAGCGCTGACGCACTTTGAATGACAATTGCGCGGTCATACAACACTGTACCCAAATGAAATTTTTATCATTTTTTCCCCACAAATAGATCTTTCTTTTGGTGGTATTTGATCACCTCTGTGATTTTTATTTATTGTTAAAAAAAATGTAAACAGACCGAATTAAAAAAAAAATGTTATTATATTTTGTTATAAAATTTTAAAACAGGTAATTTTTCTCCTTCATTGATGTACGCTGATGAGGCGGCACTGATAGGTGGCAATAATGGGCACTGATCAGTTACACTGATAGGCAGCACTGCTAGGTGGCATTGATAGGTGGCACTTGTGGGCATTGATAGGTGGCACTCATGGGCATAGGTAGGTGGCAATGGCAGGTGGCACAGATGAGGCATAATTGCCTCTTCCTCTTCGGGACCGATGTCCCTTGCAGATGAGTCAGTGATCAGCTTTTTTTTCTCCTCGCACTGTCAGCGTGAGGAGAAAAAAAAAAACGATCACAGAGCTTTTGTTTTGATCATGTGATCAGCTGTCATTGGCTGACAGCTGATCACATTGTAAGGGGATCGGGACTCAGTGACTCGGTGATCACAGTGCGCACAGGGCATGTGCACTCCTGGAAATTCAGGTCCGCGCTGTGGCCGTCATTCAGCTATAGCGTGGATGTCAAGAGGTTAAACTATCTTAGTGTTAGCTCTTGGGCTGCCCATACATTGATCACTTTTTTCATTCAACTATTAGGTTGAATGAAAAAAAAGAATGTTCCAATTCCCCCATCTACACATTCCAGGTGGAAGGGGGAATCCTCCCACTGTGGACCAGTGGTGGAATCCAATGTGGTGGTGTATAGAGCCAAATAGATTAGAATTGTGTCAATGTCCCAATATTTATGGACCTGACTGTACATATAATTAAAAGGTGTGAGTGAACTCTGTTTCTATCGCATTAAACCTAATTGAATTTGTATTGTTTTAAGTATATCCTTGTTTTGAAATTACATTGATTCTTTCTTAAAAATGGGGGGGCGCAGTTTGCCATCTTTGCCCTGGGCACCAAATGGCCTTGTCCCAGCACTGCCGCCATGTTGGGCCGTGCCATCGGCGAGGAGGCTCCCTTCCTTCTTAGGCATGTTTGCCTTGTTATTGTGGCGACCGGGTGTCGCTGTAGTGGTGACTCCACACTGGGGGCGAAGTATCCGGTCTATGTCTGCATTGTATATGGCTCACAACAGGATTCTGTGAAGCAGGATGCAGGAGCTAGTGTGAGACACGTCCTCTCACATGAACATCCAAGCTACGCCCCCATTAAGGGGATTTTAGCAGTGTCTGATATAGAAGTACACAACTAATGTATTAAAAATACAATTTTTTATTTGTTGACATAACATAGTTAAAAATTGAACATAATTTTACAAAACATTGAAGGATTATAAACAATTGGTGGTAGAAAATCGTTTACAGGTGAGTACATAGTCGCAGCAAGACAAATTGCACATTAACCCTACATGTTTCGCTTTTATAGCTTCCTCAGGGGATGTGCAAAGGACTTTAATTTTTTAATTTCTACTGAGACCACTAAATAAATGAAAAGAAAAAAAGGAGTTACAACAAACAATTGAAACAGTGCAATTAAATTAAATACTTACATCAAGGTCACTGATTGTAAAAGTATTCTAATTGTCTGTATGGATTTCCATACAGACAATTAGAATACTTTTACAATCAGTGACCTTGATGTAAGTATTTAATTTAATCTAGGAGACTTATGTCCCCCCCCTTTTCTCTACATAATTATCAATACTATACTACGTTATTGCTATATCTCTCTGCTTTCATCTAAAGTCATTGGCACAACAGTATAACCTTATGGTGATTTTGTTGTTCTTCAGTGTCTCCCTATCTGCCCTCTATGGCTGTGCCAAACTGACCCCCCCCTGGATTCGATTTGTGGGGCGTGGGTAGGGACCTGGCCGGGTGATTCTTGGGTATAAAGTTTGTACAGGGTAAGTGTTGAGCGGTGTAGGCAACTGGGTTCACACTTATATTTATACCTTTGTACTGAACTTTTTATTGCACTGTTTCAATCGTTTGTTGTAACTCCTTTTTTTCTTTTCATTTATTTAGTGGTCTCAGTAGAAATTAAAAAAAATTAAAGTCCTTTGCACATCCCCTGAGGAAGCTATAAAAGCGAAACATGTAGGGTTAATGTGCACTTTGTCTTGCTGCGACCATGTACTCACCTGTAAACGATTTTCTACCACCAATTGTTTATAATCCTTCAATGTTTTGTAAAATTATGTTCAATTTTTAACTATGTTATGTCAACAAATAAAAAATTGTATTTAATACATTAGTTGTGTACTTCTATATCAGACACCGCTAAAATCCCCTTAATGCCCGCTTTCCCCTATGCTTTGTATTCATATTCACTGGGATGAGGTGTCTTTAGCAAAGGGTGTTGGCATCATCAACCGGACCAAAAAATTTTCATGACACAATGTTACTATTCTGTGTCACACTCCCACTATGACCCCCCAGAGAAGAGGAGACAGGGCCCCAATCTATAACACCCCCATACATGGAATATAACATGACCCCATAGTCACCAATACCTTCTGTTTCCAGCATTCTGATGAACATCGTATCATTGATCAGCCGGTATTCCCGGATCTCCTCACTGACCGGGTTTGTGATCCTGACCTGGAATCTCCTCTCGGCGTCGTCTCTCTGCACACTGGGGATAATCAGCGTCCTATTGTCATCTATCAGCTGGTATCTTTCAGGGAGAGGCTCCCCGTCCACCTCCCAGGTCACAGCGTTCTCTTCTCCAGAGAACTGGACGCTCACAGCCATCTCCTCACCCAGCCGGCTATAGTTACTGGAGATGTTGGAGATGAGAACCGAATTTGGAATAATCAAGACAAGAAGTCACCAACACAGAGCCCAGATACATGGAATAGAGTGTTAGCTCATGCACTGATCATTATTCAAGCAATCTCCAGCCCCTCCCTTACATACAGTCCTCAGTATTTAATTTTCCCCATAGAGTACAATGGAGTATCTAGTATTAATCACACTCAACTGGACTTGTCCTGTAACGTTAAAGAGGTTTTACTACTCTTCCGAGGAGCTTTTACAGCTACGAGTGTCAGGAACGTAACTCAACAAATATAACCACTTGGGTAACGCTTTTACAGTCATCCAATAACCATGTAATGTGTCAAGGCAGATGTTACTTGCCCAAGAACATGTTGGGAGTCAAAGTTTGGAACCCCTGTTTTTTTTTAATGCAATGGGCCTGTGTGCAAGATCACAGTCCTCAAAACTCTACACTACGCCACTCTATGCTGTGCAGGCGTACATGCACTTAGTGTTCAGAGCCAGCAAGCATGACCTACTATAAACTTGGTTTTACTAAGCTTAATACTTTATTTAGAATGGTTTGTAGCCAGTGCCCAGGTACCAAACTATGCCAACCTCCACCCAGGACTGCTGTTAGAAACCACGGGGTAAAATACAACCAACCTGACAGCCCCCCTCCCCCCAAACAGTTTACTATGCTTCCGTTATGAATGAACAAAGTACGTTTTCAATACTGATCATTTATTGTGTTCATTCGGGAAAGGAAGGGGCTGGTAAATACCAGACCCTTCCCCCACTCTCCATCCTGAAGGATCCTATTGTGTGCTTGCAGCTGCCATTGGGAAGGAGAGGGGGAAGCTGGCAGCACTGTGGGGGTAGGGGGACATGTATGGTGCACAAGGAGAAAGTGATCAGTGAAAGAGGGAGTGGGTTTGGCAATTACAGGACGTAGATCGATATTCCCTGTATGGCTCTTTTTGCAGCAGCTAAAAGCCAGCTTGAGCCACAGGGGATAGGTTCCAGCAATCGCCCCGTTTCTCCCTCCCCTCGCCATGCTGATCTCCCTCCCTGCCCCACATTCAATTCAACCAGCTGCCTGGGCCCTCCTGCTGGCCTCGGCCTCATACAGGAAGACTGGTGGTACCCCCTTATCTACAGCCCTGCCTACACCCCATTTGGAGCACACCACAGCAAAATGAAGAGTTAAACAGCAGTGCAGATCCTGTGCAGCAGTAAAATATGGGGCCAACAGATTCAAAAGCAAGAAATGTGCTGGCATCGGTGTGAGGAAAAACTGCCCCCGTGTCAGTGTTGCTATTAAAAAGGGAAAAAAATGCCCTTTGCTGGTGGAGTCATTGGAAGGAAAAAAAATACCCCTGCATCAGTGCACTGAAAAAAAAATAAAAAAGCCCCCGCCGTCAAGAAAAGTTCCCTTTGTTGGTAGGGACAACAGAAGAAAAAAAATAAAATGCCCATGCATCAAGTGGAGTCCCTGAAAAAAAGGCCAATACTGTTGAAGGGAAATGTAGGAATATGTCCTTTCCCAGGTAAAAATTCTCTTTTGCAATTATAATTCTAATACACAGAGGGCAATTTACTAAGACTAGAGTAGGCAGAACCTTTAGCAGCTTCCAGGTTTTTCACCGCTTAAAAAGGGATTGTAAGGGACAGTTCATTTTGCACAGAGTGGCCCCGATCCTTGACTTCTGGGCTCCCCGCGCTGGTAGCTCCTCCCCGCATCGTATAACCCCCTAGGAGAAGCGCTCTCTGGGGGGGGCTGGTTACCTTGCGGGCATGCTACCGAGTCCAGCATTTGCGCCCATAGACACAGAATGCCGGACTCGGCCCCACCAGTCAATGGCTGCGCTGCTATCAATCTATCCAATCAAGCACATCTCCGGTGTGGGAATTACAGGATTCAGCTGAGTAAAATGGGGGAGGGCGGGGGCAGTGGTGGAATTACCAGGGTCGCAACAGTCGCACTATTGCGATGTGGCCCTGGCATTCCGTCACTGTCGGGGGGCTCCAGCAAGGTTGCTATTTACATGGCTCCGAGCGGAGAGCGTGTCTCTCATGGACTAGCAGCACATAGACACCGGCATTGACATTCTATTTTCCCCCTCCGTCCGTCCTCTCTCGCACGGGATGACAGCGGAAACAGCTGATCTGCTCCCCCTTCCTGTGTGCTCCGCGGCAGTGGAGGAATTACCGGGGTCGCAACAGTCGCAGTTGCGATGGGGCCCGGCATTCTGCCACTGTGGGGGGGGAGGCAGCAGGGTTGCTCTTCACACACGGCTCTGAGCGGAGATTGCGTGTCATAGAACAATAGCACAGAGACACCGGCGGCATTAACGTTCTATTTGTCGGTCCTCTCTGGCAGGGGATGAGAGAGGACACACAGTTGATCTCACTGCTCCCCCTTCTCCCCTCTCCTTTGTGCTCCGCAGGCAGTCAAGTGTGAAGCTAAAGAGCTCACATTTCCCGCAGAGCACAGAGGAGAGGGGAGGGTCTCTCTATGCTATTGTTCTATGACACACGATCTCCTCTCAGAGCCGAGCTGTCCTGCACTGATGGAATCTAATAGCATTCACTGATGAGCACTAATAGAAGGCACTGATGAGCACTGATAGAAGGCACTGATGAGCAGATGAGCACTGATAGAAGGCACTGATGGGCACTGATAGAGGGTACTGATGAGCACTGATAGACAGCACTGATAGACGGCACCGATGAGCACTGATAGACAGCACTGATGAGCACTGATAGAAGGCACTGATGAGCACTGATAGAAGGCACTGATGAGCACTGATAGAAGGCACTGATGGACACTGATAGAAGGCACTGATGAGCACTGATAGAAGGCACTGATGAGCACTGATAGACAGCACTGATGAGCACTGATAGAAGGCACTGACGAGCACTGATAGAAGGCACTGATAGAAGGCACTGATAGAAGGTACTGATGAGCACTGATAGAAGGTACTGATGAGCACTGATAGAAGGTACTGATGAGCACTGATAGACGGCACTGATGAGCACTGATAGAAGGCACTGATGAGCACTGATAGAAGGCACTGATAGAAGGCACTGATGAGCACTGATAGAAGGCACTGATGGGCACTGATAGACGGCACTGATGAGCACTGATAGAAGGCACTGATGAACACTAATAGCAGGCACTGATGAGTGCTGATAGAAGGCACTGATGAGCACTGATAGAAGGCACTGATGAGCACTGATAGACAGCACTGATGAGTACTGATAGAAGGCACTGATGAGCACTGATAGAAGGCACTGATGGGCACTGATAGAAGTCACTGATGGACACTGATAGAAGGCACTGATAAACACTGATAGGAGGCATTTATGGGCACTGATAGGAGGCACTGATGAGCACTGATAGGAGGCACTGATGAGCACTGATAGGCAGCACTGATAGGAGGCACTAATGTGCACTGATAGGTGGCATTGATAGGTGGTACTGATGGGCACTTACGAATACTGATAGGCAGAACTCAGGCAGTATTGATGGGCTTTGATGGGCAGAATTGAAGAGTACTGATAGGTGGCACTGATGGACGCTGTTGGGCGGCATTAATGAGCACTGATAGGTGGTACTGATAGGCAGAATTGATGGGCACTAATAGGCGGCATTAATGAGCACTGATAGGCAGGGGCATTGCTAGAGGGTGGCTATTGGGGCTATAGCCCTGGATCTGGAGCCCATAGCCCCGAGTCTCATGCTGCAGGCTCCCTGCCTAACCAGCGGGTTGCGGCTGCTGTGGCGGACAGGCTGGCTGCATGAGAAAGGCAGAGGAGAGGAGAGGAGAAAAGTGGGCGGACGAGCAGAGATGACATCATCTGTCACTGCCCGCCACACATTATCACTTTTCCGCCCTCACAGCACGGTGGAGTGGAGGTCACGTGCTGCCTGTCATTGTGGAGCTCCACTTTGCAGACAGACCCCCTTGCTTCAATGTCGGAGGTGCGGCGGGGAGCAGAGAGACTACATCATCTCTCACTTCCCGCCCGGCATCACCGATCTCCTGCTCTCACTAAATGGACCAGTGCTGTCAGCCTGCCACCAATGCAGCGTCAATGCACATTTGGTGGAACTGGCTGGCATGGCAAGAGACAATCCACATCAGTTGGCAAATGTCAACCCACATCTGGTGGCCTGTGACGTGGCAAGTGACAATCTGCAAATGGTGGCAGGAGATGTGGCAATCTGCAAATGGTGCCAGGAGACATGGCAATTGACAATCTTAAAATGGTGGCAGGTCACATGGCAATCTGCAAATGGTGGCAGGTAATGTGGCAAGTGGCAATCTGAAAATGGTGGCAGGCGACATGACAAGTGACAATCCACATCTAGTGGCAAGTAACACGCTGCATCTGGTGACAGTGGCAAAAAATTGCTTACCACCACCACCCTCGTACAAAAAGGTTTGTGACCACTGCTATGGGCTCTAGACCCAGATCTTTTGCAGACCTAGCAACGCCCCTGCTGATAGGTAACACTTGTAGGTGGAAGTGATGGGCACTGATAGATGGCACTGATGATGTGGGCACTGATTATCAGTGTAAACAATTTACTGACATTCTTGACAGTTAACAGCAGTCCTTTCCTCACACAGACACAGCGTGTGAGGAAAGGGCTGTGGATAACCGGCAAGTCTGTTTACATGTGATCAGCTGATCACATGGTAAAGGGCCGATGTGATTGCGCTGGATGCACATCCCAGGGGTCATGCAGGAAGCACGGTTTTGGGAGGATGTCCATGGACACTCTCCCAAAATTGGAAGCCCGGGGCTCGGATGAAAAGGGGGCCCATCATGGTTTCTTGCACTGGGGCCCTGAAGGTTCTAGTTACGCCTCTGCCACGTACACACGGTCGGACTTTTTGACCGAACTGGTCCGACGGACGCCGACGAACCAAATCCGGCGGACAATCCGATCATGTGTGGGCTTCACCGGACCTTCAGCAGACTTTTCCAGTCGCAAATCTGACGGACTTTAGATTTGAAACTTGCTTCAAATCTTTACGTTGTAACTCCGCCGGACCCAGAAATCCGCTCGTTTGTATGCTAGTCGGAAGGACAAAAACCAACACTAGGGCAGCTATTGGCTAATGGCTATCAACTTCCTTATTTTAGTCCGGTGTACGTCATCACGTACGAATCCATCGGACTTTGGTGTGATAGGCAAGTCCGTTCGTTAGAAAGTCCGTCGGAAGTCCTTCAAAAGTTCATCAAAAGAACGCTGGAAAGTCTGTCGGACCAGTCCGGTCGAAAAGTCTGACCGTGTGTATGCGGCATTAGTTTTCTTTTCATTCAGCCAATGAGGTGGATGGAGGAGTCCCTCACCAGGACATTGTTATTGTGACAGTGTCAGAATAGACTGATCAGCAGCTTAACCTTTTTGTTCCCCTGCCTGTGTTTTGTCGCAAGGGAGTGCAGCCATTCATCTTTTTGGTTCTATTTGTTTTCTGCTGGCAGGGCATGTACCCCATGTTTTGCAGCATGCTCTGAAGATTATGGTCTGTGTGACTCACCTGGAGAGGTGGTTTTCTTTCATTTGATCAGCAGCTGCAGCCACTGATCAAAGAACATTTTTCAACATGTCCCTTTCATCAATCAATTGACTTCTGTTGAGTAGGGGCGGCCATACATTGATCGAAAATTTGGATGGTCCCTGCTGTAGCAGGTGAATTTCCATCAGTGTATGACTAGCTTTAGCCCAAGGCCCATACACAGGGTCAGTTATCAGGAGACGAGATCTAAAATAGAAATTTCTCAGCTGACATTTTGCACATGTGTGGGCTGAGAAAGGTAAATAAAAAGGAAATGTTTTATTGTCTGCAGGGAGAGTTTTTCGAAAGCAGCGATATCTCATATTTACAAAGCAGATGATAGAAAAAAGACTTCCTTTTGTTCAGGGCATTGGATACAGGTGTGTGTTTATTGAAGACACTCCTTGAAGATAAGAACACAGAACCTCACGCTATTAACTGAAAGTCACATTCAACGTGAGGACAGGCAGCAAAGATTAGGATGACAGCTTGCACTTTTAAACACCAATAAAGCAATGGCAACTACCATAGTAGATTCCTTTTAAAGTGGTTGTAAACCCTTACAAACCACTTTTTACTACAGGTAAGCCTATAATAAGACTTACCTGTAGCTACCCCAGATATCTCCTAAACCGTCCCCTGTATCAGCATTTGCCGACGTCATCGGCACATGCGCACTGAAGCAAAGGCTCGCTCGTGCCATTGCTTCAGATGATGTGCCATTACCAGCAGCACCCACGCACATGCACGGGAGTGACGTCATTGTGGCTCCGGCGAATCACAGCGCCGGAGCCCGCAAAATATAGGCAGGCCTAGCTAGAAGCTAAGCCTGTTTGTTTTGATCTGTGTGGGCTGGGAGTGGCTCAGAGTAGCAGCTGTGACTCACAGACAGCATCACTCCACTGTTACCTCCCTTTTCATTCTAGAGGATTCTAGAAGAGAGGCAGGGAAGAGAGGTGGAGTTGTCTGGGGTGTCTCAAGGAGCCCTGACCAATCCCCAACTAGGATTGGCAGGGGGCAGGCCTCCTTGAAATACCTTGAGTCAGCCCAGCTGGGGAGTTGTCAGGTGGAAGAACTGAGGATAGAGTACTAGGCTGTCGGGGCCTTAGGGGAGCTCCCCAGTCTGGGGGGGTGACCTTGGGCCTGGGACCCGGGTGCAAGGCCGATCCCTTCAAGGACTCATAAAGGATCTGAACTGGAGGGCTGGTGAGTGACATGGGCAGTCGGGAGGACTGGAGAGCCATGCCAGAAAGGACTGAGAGGAAACAGTCAGTGCTCGGTGTGGAGCCAGTGAGGATTGCAATGTCAAGGGCAGTGAAGTCGGGCAGCTGCAGCCAGGAGGGCTGGCAGGGCCGGGAGAGAGAGAGAGAGAGTTTTGGTGGAGGAGACTGGAGTAACTAAGTGTGTATAGTTGTCCCAATGGATTGATATTCAATCAACCAATTGCTTGTTCTACCTGGCATCCCATATATTCCCATCCCTATCCAAGTTCAAATCCCTCAATAAAAATACAAAAACATGGACTGTTCATTGTCTCCAAGGTGATTGGGTAGTGAATGCTGGGCTGGACAGGGTAACAGGTGGCCCACAACTTTCAGCAGCCCCTACGAGGCTACCGCTACATATGCCAGGCTCTGCCTTTAGCTCCTTGCCTATACTAAGGTACAGACTTTCAGAGGTGCTGGAGGAAGTGATCACAGGACTTATATACCATTGAAAACTAGTGCAGTGGAAGATGAGACTTGTAGTTTATTCATTCACAGATCTCTGTGAATGAATGACGTGGCTGTGCAGACAAAGCCCCAGAGAGCCTTGCCGATTTCAAAATCTGACAGCTGCTGTGGAGGGGGGAGAAGAACCCTTGCATGCTGTCTGAGGAAGGGTGGTCTTTTTAGGGGTAGGAGTGGGGAGGCATCTGTTTGGTACCCTGTTACACCTTAAAAGGTCTTAAAGTGGAGTAACATGGTCTTAAAGGTTGAGTTAGCCTTTAACCATGTTCTAAAAGAGGGGTCTCCAAAGCAGTGGAGGACAGTCCATACAGGTCGCAGGGGCGCCGCCCCCCTAATCCATGGGCTCGGCCCCTAATCTACATGCAGGGCGCCGGACGCATGGATTCCAATGAGATTTTTTTTTTTTCGAAGCATCTGTTTAGAAAAATTCACTATTGTCTTCCTGATTCTCCTCCCGGCCAACCAGGAAGCAGGTCCTGAGACCCAATTGGCCGAGAGGAGAAGCACGAGCTTCTATTCCCATTCCTCCCATCCGGCTTAGTGCTACATGTCATCCAGGCACGCCTGACAATTCGGCTCGGCTCACCTTGCCTTCGATCCCGCTTCCCGCAGGGGTAATCGCACGGCTGGTGGGGTGGACGGACGAGCAACCAACAGGGTTGGGGGGTGTTTGGTGGGGCGGATTGACGGACCAACCTGGGGGGGCAGGTTGGCTACCGGCTGGTATGTTTGCCCCCCCCAAAATAGAGCACTAGCCGCCACTGCTCCAAAGGTTCTAAACAAAATTTCTCTCGCTTCCTATTTTGTCTCCAGGAGAGAAAACAAAGGGAAACATTCTCAAGGGGGAACTGCCAAGGGGGACATCGTCAAGTGTTTTTTTTTGTCCATTTCCTGCTTTATCAAAAACGAAATAATAAAAACGAAAAAATGTTTGACTTCAGATATAGTAGAAATAAATATGACATCAGCTTCAGACAGGGGTGTTTCTGGGACCCTTCGGACCCCAGCATGCACCTCTGTCTAAGAAGTCCAATAAAAACACAAATGAAAAACAAAACTTTAAAAAGCAGCCACCTAGTGCCATACAATAACAATATGGAATCAGCACTGGACAGTGCCTATTATACTGGTGCTTGCCTAAAAGCAAGGGGACACTACTAGTAGTAGTTGTATTTAATGGACAGAATAACATTGATGTTTCCTTTGACACCATTTTATGAATTTCAGTTTACCAGTTTTTTTTTTATCAAGAAATTGGGCTTTTACATCCCGAGTAACTCACATTGAGTTTCTTGGTTGTAAAAAGAATATTTAGTGACATCACTGTCCCATTTCACCACCTGGTCCAATCAGAGATCACTGGAGGAGCGATTTCCAGATTCCAGGGGCATCAGCAAGGTATGGTATACAGTATGAGGTAAAGGTGAAGTGAACTTAATATATTTTAAGTGTCCATAATAAGTCCAAGTGTATTAACACTTCAGCAGTAAAAGTGATATAGAAATAAAAAATGAAAAAAAAAAATAAATAAAAAAATGGAAAATATATCAAAAATGATGATACTATAGAAAGCAAAGCACTGTGTTTCACATAGCATGAAGTGAATAATCTTCCACCACACCAATCGTGATTGTGATCCACTTGAAACCGCACTCACCACAAAGATTTGCCTTGCACTTTCATGCTTGGCACATAAGCTGTTAGAATCCACCAGGGTTAATCAAGATAAGATAGGCTCTTCACTTTCCAGCAGTGCTCAGCATAGGGAGATGTATCCACATAAAATGAAAAAGATGCCTCCAATAGCGTGATAACGTATAAACCATTTATTAGAATAAACACACGGGATCTCCAACCATTGTACTCACCTTCTTCCAATAATAGAAAGCATTAAACAGTTAACTTCATATGGCAACGTAGTGGCGATGTACTGTGGTCACGGCGGACCGGGGATGCAGTATTTAAACCTCACCATCCCCTCGTTGGATCCTCAACAGCACAGGGCAGTCACAGCAGAACACAGTCAAGCGTCACGCGTTACGATAGGTTGCTGTACAGCCACACCCACAACATGTTTCGTCATTCCAACTTCTTCTTTGCTCTGCCCGACGTTTCGTCACAAACGCCCCTGAAGACGCACGTTTGTGACGAAACGTCGGGCGGAGCAAAGGGACGAGTGACGCATTGGAGAGGATGGACGAGCGGCGGCCAGCTTATTGGTAGGAAGTGCTGGTCGCTTTCTTTTCTGCCTGATATTTACCTACTACATGTGAGTTTTTATTTGTGAGTTTATGAAGGAATAAAGCCGTTTCTGCTTGGGATATCTGCGCAATGAGTTTGTTCTTTTTCATTCCCCTGTATATGTGATTACCATGCTATGTCTCTGGAGTGCATTTTTATGGTAAAGCCATCCTGAGAAAAGGCACATATATTTCTGGGTCGGACAGTGGAGTGAGGATCTCTAGGCAACAAGGGGAGTTTCTGTTGACTGTGATGAAACGTGGATACAACCTACTAATGCAATTGCTTTATAACCCATATGCTGATGGTAAGGGTCAGTTTATTAGGGTGTTGGTGATGGGTCCTTTCCTTTTCATTTCATCAAAGATCCTTCATTGACAGACTCAATTAAATTTGGAACTTTTTTTCATTATTGATTACATGAATTTTTGCACATTATTCTTTCCTTTTAGTAGTGCTACACCTTTACCCCATATTTTTGTTATTGTACCCAACAATATTGTGTCAGCGGCTTTTATGTAGTATTTTCGGATAGCGCAACAAATTTGATTTGTATATGGTATACAGTAGTTACATGGGCGTAGTATAAGGGGTTGCAGGGGTCACAATCGCAATCCCATCCCTAGCTCCAGGGGGCCCCTGCAGCCTCCCTGTCATATTATCATATCCTCCACAAAGTCCAGCTCCGATCTGCCCTAGGGCCCCCCAGCCACGCTCCAGTACTGGGCTTCCACTTTGCCTTCCACAGTCCACACCCCTCTGTTCTCATTGGCTGGGGAGAAGCTGTGAGACATTTCCTGAATGGAGAGGAGCACAGGGTGAGAATAGCCCAGGATGGGGAAGTGTCTGTGCTGTGTGCTGGCAACATGGAATGGTAACCAAGCTCAGCGAGTTACAAGGAGGAGAGTGCCATCCTGTAGCCACGATGGGACCAATGTCACTGGTGAGGTAAGACACCGCTCAGTGTCTTCTAGTCACTAGCTGGGATTCTCTGTACTCCCCCCACACCCGGGGATGTACACATACCCCACTTCCCTGACAACTGGGGAAGAGACACGCACCTCCGGGAGGTGACCTTCCCCCAACACCTGACAACACTGACAAAGAAACCTTCAGAAATTGCTAAAACAAATCCCTTAACACCTCCTGAGGGGCCCCTGAGGGGCTGCAGGCTCCAGATTTTGCTTTGCCCCCCCCAGATCTAAGTTGCGCGACCCCCCTCAAAGCCCCCTGACCACCCCCTCCACCCTGGATGCTATGCCCCGCTGTTGGGCTTCTTTTCCAGTATAGCACTCTATACTGTTCCTCCGCAGGGCTGAAATCACATAGCTTTACAACACAGCCAGTCAGCCATGATCTGCATAGGGTGTATCTGCCTACTGCAACTTCACTGCCGTTCCGACCAGGGGATTTCACAGGTCAGAACGGTAACAAAAGCAAATACACCCTGTGAAGGCTGATAGACTGTGTTTAAAGGAAAGTGATTTCAGCCCTGTGTAGTGGGGGGGGGGCTGTTTACAGTTCTGGAATGGGAAAGGAGCTTTACCAAATGACCTGCATGGGGTCCCTGTCCTCTGATTCTCCAGGGGTGACCCCTGTCCTCTGATTCTCCAGAGGTAATCCCTGTCCTCTAATGTAAGGAGGAACTCTGGGAACTCAAAACTCTTAAGCCACTTTGAGTATCTTGGCGTGCAGTGGGTGTATCTGCACATGCAATGGAAGTGGAGGGTGGTAGTGGGGGGCTCAGGTCAACTTTTGCATCAGGGCCCACAAGCTTCAAGCTACGCCTCTGAGTAGTTACATTGGTCCAAACTGGTCCAGTGCAACTATGTATAAAATATCCACACCTGGAATTCTTCTTCAACCTACTTCTTGGGAGCCATGGACATCATGCCCTGTTGAATGTGTTATCAAACCATCCTGGGCTCACAGGAGAATAATGCAGGAAATGGCTGCTCTCTGCATCATTCAGGACCCACCCACTCCTGGAGGTAAAGAACCCTTAACAGGGCCAGGATACAGGGTGGGTAAGAGGGGCGGCTGCCCTGGACACTGTGGTATCATGTGAGGTTTTGGGACACCGCAAGGAGATTGGGGGGAGAGGACTTGTGTTGGGAGGGGGAATATGAGGGGGGGTGGTAGTAGGTATATATTGTTCTAAGAGGGGGAATTTGGGGAGGTGTGCTAGGAGTGGTGATTTTTGGGGAGGGATTTGTGTTGAGTGGGGAGATGGGGGAGGAGGATTTGTGCTAGGATGGGGGATATGCTAGAAAAGGTAATGTGGTGGTGGTGGGGGATGTGTGCTAGGAGGGGACTTTTTTTTAGTAGGGTGATTTGTGCCTGTAGTGGTGATTTAGAGCATTTGTGCTAGGAGGGAAAATTTGGGGGAGATCTGTGCTAGGATGATTTGGGAGAGGGTTTTGGAAAATGAGGGGTATTTTCTTGGGGGGGGATTGCGCTGGTAGTATATGTAGAATGATAATATTTGAGCTTAGCATGCTGATTAGTGCTCGATTTCTCATATATCTCTGGGGGGGCCCAATTTGGCATGTTCGCACTGGGCTCTAGATAACCTTGTCCCGGTACTGACCTCAATGTCTCATAACGGGCAGGAGACTGCAGGATTTAAAGCAGAACTAAATCTTCTCTTTACATCAATGTAAGCTTTTCAGTGTTTCTAAGGAGGAGGCGTCATGGCTGATTAGAAGAATTTTTGGACAATCTCACAGTGTCTTTGTCCCCCCACACAGTGAACTATACCTCATTAACTTGTGGGGAGGTGCAGCGTGGTGCAGCGTCAGTAATTACACAGACTCCGATTGTAGAGAACAGAGCTTGTATTAATGCAGAATTCAGTCATTCACAACAAACCCGGCGGTAAGGCAGGTCCTAGATGTGCTGACAGCATCTGTCTAGAGGGGTGGAATGCGGCCTGGCCCCTCTGGACCCAAATGGTGAACAGTAGGCTCGACCTGACGTGTTTCATCTAAGAAGATATCATCTGGGGATGAAACGCATCGGATCGAGCCTACTGTACCCATTGCATTACCAGTCCTGTTTTTACAAGCGCTTGTTGTTCTACTTAAAGCGGGGTTCCACCCAAATTTTGAACAATATCTGTATGTATTCTCTTCCTTGCTAGATGCTGACATGCCGTTTAAAAAAATTTAAAATCGCAGTAATTACCTTTTATTTTTCTATTCTTCTTTGCACTTCCTGGTTCTCCTCCCGTGGGAGTAGGCGTGTTTTTAGCCTCTCCCAGACTCCGCACAGACGACTCATTTGGCATATGCCTTATTGAGTTCATATGTTCCGGTATGCCTCAGTTTTATCGGTGGTGGTTTCCTTCATTATTCTTCATGCACTATTATGTTTTTATCTGGAGGTTGATATCTAGTTCATCGGGATCAACACTTCAATAATACTTTTTGTCACAAACTTTTTTATTGTTTTGGACTAGATTTCAATGGTTTTAACCACTCTTTTTAGCGTGGATTTTTAACGTTGATAACTTTCCACTTTATATTTATATATGTTTCTACACATCCAAGTAAATTTTTCACATGTTTTGAATGTCTAAATATTAGTCATCCTCATATGGCTTAACACCATTTGTATCTAGCGCTGCACTAGTGCATGTAGTTAAGCAAATAAAAAGCACTTAAAAAGATAATCAGCATTTTTTAAAATATTTTATAAGTTTTGCTGCACCATATTACCAAAAGTATTGGTACGCCTGCCTTTACACGCACATGAACTTTAATGGCATCCCAGTCTTAGTCCGTAGGGTTCAATATCGAGTTGGCCCACCCTTTACAGTTATAACGGCTTCAACTCTTCTGGGAAGGCTGTCCACAAGGTTTAGTAGTGTGTCTATGGGAATGTTTGACCATTCTTCTAGAAGCACATTTTTGAGGTCAGGCACTGATGTTGGACCAGAAGACCTGGCTCGCAGTCTCCGCTCGAATTCATCCCAAAGGTGTTCTATTAGGTTAAGGTACAGGTCAGTCAAGTTCCTCCACCCCAAACTCACTCATCCATGTCTTTATAGACCTTGCTTTATGCACTGGTCCAAATCATTTGGTGTAGGGGGGATTATGGTGTGGGGTTGTTTTTCAGGGATTGGGCTCGTGAGGGGAACTCTTAAGGCGTCAGCATACCAAGACATTTTGGACAATTTCTTGCTCCCAACTTTGTGGGAACACTTTGGGGATGGCCCCCAGTGCACAAAGCAAGGTCCATAAAGACATGGATGAGCAAGTTTGGGGTGGAGGAACTTGACTGGCCTGACCTCAACCCAATAGAACACTTTTGGGATGAATTAGAGCGGAGACTGTGAGCCAGGCCTTCTCGTCCAACCTCACAAATGTGCTTCTGGAAGAATGGTCAAACATCCCCATAGACACACTGCTAAACCTTGTGGACGGCCTTCCCAGAAGAGTTGAAGCTGTTATAGCAGCTGAAAAGAGTGTGCCAACTCAGTACTGAACCCTATGGACTAAGACTGGGATGCCATTAAAGTTCATGTGCGGGTAAAGGCAGGTGTCACAATACTTTTGGTAATATAGTGTATGTTAATGGGAACATGTAACAAATATAAAATAGGTATTATCCCAATTTGTGAAGGGAAAGGGGTTGGGGAGCGCTAGATATTTAGACCAAGAAAATATTGGTACATATAAGATGAAAAAAATTCCCTTAAATGAAATTAAATTCAAATAAAAATAAATTCAAATAAAAATAATAATAATAATAATACCAGCCTGCCTATATATCTAATGTGAACAAAATTCAAAAGTGCACAAGAATAACTGTACAATCGTGACATAAAGTGTCAAAAAATATAAAATAATTGTGTGTCAAATATGAATTAACATCAATAACAGAGTCCATCAAAAATTGGTGTAAAATCCTGATGTAAATCTTTGATAACAAAAACGTGAGCAGCAAAATCCCTTCACCATCACTGAAAAGACCACACCAATGTGCTCATGGAAATGGATGTCCGCTTACCAGATGGAGTTGACCAATTTAATTAAAAAAAGGTCAAATAGGCTTTAGCAAGATATTGCTTGCTGCAATGGAGAAATATATACCAGACTCTTGTCCTCACATCACAGGATCTCACGCATGGGATATAAAATAGATGGAGAGGAACCGAACATAGTGTAACACCATTTATTTAAAAATGAAAATTAAAACAGAACATAGCCAAATGGCTACTCACATAGAAGGTGCCATCGCCCGGCACTGGGGCTGGAAAGCGTGTCTAAGGATGGAGGAATCCAATCTATGGGAGAAGTTTCCCAGATGATCTCGGCAACGGCGTGCGTTCCACCCTCGACGGACGGACGAACCACGGAGGCCGGAAGTGATGTAATTGCGTGACCAAGTACCGCCTCGACGTACGTTTCGTTTTACACGTCTTCAGGAAGCGTACTTGGTCACTAAGGAGACGATTTAAATAAAGTTGGAGATTTGCATAAAGGGGAGGGGTTGAATGCTTCACAGCCTCAGCGCCATTCATAGAACACCGTACAACCATCTCACATAGCAGTTTACATGACAAAAAATAAATTAACCTTCAACAAATGATTTATGCAGTAAGAATAATCTTATATATTGTTTCAAAAAGATGGCATATTCCGCCTAACATTCACAAATAATAATGAATATACCTCAATATAAATTAAATAGGGAACCAGCTAAAAGTAACTAAAACCCAGCAGTGTAAAAAAATTATTAAAATTAAAAAAATATAAAAAATATAAAATTAAAAAATAAAAAATAAATAATGATTTAATAAAGAAATTTCTTATGAAAAAATAAAAAATTAATCAGAAATTATAATTAAGAGTACATAAATAAGAAATTAGAAAAATACCTAAAAAAACTTCTAAAGGGCGAAAAAATAATAGACATAAAAAATAAAAAAAAATCAAAAAAAATCCAGCATAGACCTAATCATTGGTTAAAAAACAATTTAAATCCAGTTCGATATTCAGGCCCTGTGGCTGCATCGTTTGTAAACGATACAGCCACTGGGTCTCATTCTGAGAAACAGCCTTTTTAAGGTCAGTACCTCTCCAATTGGAGGTAATCTTATCTATACCATAAAAAGTAAGTAATCGGGGGTCTCTATTGTGGACCATACGAAAGTGCCGTGATACACTGTGATTTAAATAACCTTTGGAAATATTAGCCACATGTTCATTGATACGAACTCTCAATTTGCGGGTAGTACGACCCACATATTGAATTGAGCAAGGGCACTCTAACACGTAAGTGACATAGCTGGAATTACATGTAATCAGAGGTTTTATGGAGAATTCTTGTCGGGTGACCTTAGAGTAGAATTTAGAAATCTTTTTCCCTACTCTATTTGTGGTACGGCAGGCTTTACATCTGGTACAATAATGAAAACCCGAACCATCCAGAAAAGTAGACAGTTTCTTAGGAGGGTCGGGCACATTTGGGGCTATCATGTTCCTAAGTCCTGGTGCCCGTCTATAGATAAACTTTGGTTTGGGGGGGAGTAGATTCTGTAAATCTCTGTCCTTACAGAGTATAGGCCAGTATTTATGAAATATTTTTTCCACACCCCTGTATTGGCGATGAAAACCAGATATAAATGGAATGTCTCCCGAAAAGGGGACTTTTTCCTTAGGAACTAGAAGAGAATCTCTATTCATGGCCAAAACTTGATTTTTAGTTTTTATAAGATTATTAAGGGGATAGCCTTTCTCCTGAAACTTTTGGGTGAGGATCTCAGATTGTGCATGGTAATCAGTAATATCATCACAATTTCTCCTAATGCGCATATATTGTCCCTTAGGGACGGCTTGTAACCACTGTGGATGGTGACAGCTATTAACTGGCACAAATCCATTACGGTCAGTGGCCTTAAAAAATGTTTTGGTAACCAGCCTATTCCCTTGTTTGATTAAAGTAAGATCTAAATAATTAATAGTATCCCAACTAAATTCAGCAGTGAACTTAAGTCCATAGGAGTTATCATTCAAACTCGAAAGAAATTCCTGAAAGTCTGGTATAGTGCCCTCCCACAAAAGAATGACATCATCAATGTACCTTTTGTAGTACCTTACCGATTTGTTAGGTTGATGGTAAATGGTTTCATGTTCCCATTTATTGAGCACTATATTTGCTACACTGGGGGCATACCTAGCCCCCATGGCAACTCCTTTGACCTGATTGTAAAATTGGTGATGTGCCCAAAAATAGTTATTCCCCATAGCTAATTTCAGTCCTTCAACTAGAAATTCGATTTGCAATAGTTTTAATTTTGATTGATCAATAAGTGCTAATTTCACTGCTGACAAGGCATCTTGTTGTTTGATATTGGTATAGAGTGATTCTATATCAATGGTCACTAATAAAGTGAAGTAAAGAGAACTACAATTTAGAGATTCAAAGATTGTTACAGGATACTACTACTTATAAACCGTTATTGGCGGATCCCACACCACAATTTAAAACGCAGCTCTCTTGTTGGGTAAACAAGGGTTTACAGTCACATATTCTCAACAAAAAGGAAGCTCATTATCTTATTCCTAAGGCCCCACGTATCCCTGTTTTATATATATTGCCCAAGATACACAAATGTAAAGAAAAACCCCCCGGCCGACCCATAGTAAGCGGGTTAGGGTCTTTATATTCCCGTGTAGGAGAGTACTTGGACATTTACCTTCAGCCTTTAGTCATCTGTGGGCGATCATATTTGAAAGACAGTCGAGCTCTTATTCAGTCTTTACAGAATATCACGATTTCTTCAAACACTTTATTAGTGACCATTGATATAGAATCACTCTATACCAATATCAAACAACAAGATGCCTTGTCAGCAGTGAAATTAGCACTTATTGATCAATCAAAATTAAAACTATTGCAAATCGAATTTCTAGTTGAAGGACTGAAATTAGCTATGGGGAATAACTATTTTTGGGCACATCACCAATTTTACAATCAGGTCAAAGGAGTTGCCATGGGGGCTAGGTATGCCCCCAGTGTAGCAAATATAGTGCTCAATAAATGGGAACATGAAACCATTTACCATCAACCTAACAAATCTGTAAGGTACTACAAAAGGTACATTGATGATGTCATTCTTTTGTGGGAGGGCACTATACCAGACTTTCAGGAATTTCTTTCGAGTTTGAATGATAACTCCTATGGACTTAAGTTCACTGCTGAATTTAGTTGGGATACTATTAATTATTTAGATCTTACTTTAATCAAACAAGGGAATAGGCTGGTTACCAAAACATTTTTTAAGGCCACTGACCGTAATGGATTTGTGCCAGTTAATAGCTGTCACCATCCACAGTGGTTACAAGCCGTCCCTAAGGGACAATATATGCGCATTAGGAGAAATTGTGATGATATTACTGATTACCATGCACAATCTGAGATCCTCACCCAAAAGTTTCAGGAGAAAGGCTATCCCCTTAATAATCTTATAAAAACTAAAAATCAAGTTTTGGCCATGAATAGAGATTCTCTTCTAGTTCCTAAGGAAAAAGTCCCCTTTTCGGGAGACATTCCATTTATATCTGGTTTTCATCGCCAATACAGGGGTGTGGAAAAAATATTTCATAAATACTGGCCTATACTCTGTAAGGACAGAGATTTACAGAATCTACTCCCCCCCAAACCAAAGTTTATCTATAGACGGGCACCAGGACTTAGGAACATGATAGCCCCAAATGTGCCCGACCCTCCTAAGAAACTGTCTACTTTTCTGGATGGTTCGGGTTTTCATTATTGTACCAGATGTAAAGCCTGCCGTACCACAAATAGAGTAGGGAAAAAGATTTCTAAATTCTACTCTAAGGTCACCCGACAAGAATTCTCCATAAAACCTCTGATTACATGTAATTCCAGCTATGTCACTTACGTGTTAGAGTGCCCTTGCTCAATTCAATATGTGGGTCGTACTACCCGCAAATTGAGAGTTCGTATCAATGAACATGTGGCTAATATTTCCAAAGGTTATTTAAATCACAGTGTATCACGGCACTTTCGTATGGTCCACAATAGAGACCCCCGATTACTTACTTTTTATGGTATAGATAAGATTACCTCCAATTGGAGAGGTACTGACTAGGGATGAGCTTCGTGTTCGAGTCGAACCCATGTTCGACTCGAACATCGGCTGTTCGATCGTTCGCCGAATTGCGAACGTTATGGGCCGTTCGCGCTAAATTCGTGTGGCGCGTCACGGCCCATAATTCACTGCGGCATCGCAGTGCATTGCTGGCTGATGATTGGCCAAGCATGCACTATGACCCGCATGCTTGGCCAATCACAGCGCTGTCAGTAGAGAGAGCTGTAATTGGCCAAAGCCAGGGTGGCTTTGGCCAATTACGGCTCAGGGCATTTAGTACACACCCCACACTATATAAGGCCGCCTGCACGGCGGCCCTGTGTAGTGTGTGTTCCGGTGTGCTGAGAGATAGAGAGAGAGAGAGACAGTGTCATTTGATTTGAGTTAGATAGATTAGGCAGAACAGTCAGTCAGTTAGCTGCACTTACAGTGTATTGTGTATATATATGCATCCCAGGTGTTGCATATATATATATACACTGTATTCAGTTTAGCTAGATCCGTTCCTGTTATCTTCTATCTAGACTATTTACATTTAATGCAGTGCGTCCTGCTCACAGTGTTCAGCTAGATCCGTTCCTGTTATCTTCTAGACTATTTACATTTAGTGCAGTGCGTCCTGCTCACAGTGTTCAGCTAGATCCGTTCCTGCTATTTACATTTAGTGCAGTGCGTCCTGCTCACAGTGTTCAGCTAGATCCGTTCCTGTTAAATTCCTACTGACCGGCAGGCTTGTCTGGTTACAGTATATAAAGCTACCTGAAGAAAATTACAGGTGTTCTATTTGATCCTATTAGTACCACGGTCAGGCAGCTAGACTATTTACATTTAGTACAGTGTGTCCTGCTCACAGTGTTCAGCTAGATCCGTTCCTGTTATCTTCCTACTGACAGGCAGGCTTGTCTGGTTACAGTATATAAAGCTACCTGAAGAAAATTACAGGTGTTCTATTTGATCCTATTAGTACCACGGTCAGGCAGCTAGACTATTTACATTTAGTACAGTGCGTCCTGCTCACAGTGTACAGCTAGATCCGTTCCTGTTATCTTCCTACTGACAGGCAGGCTTGTCTGGTTACAGTATATAAAGCTACCTGAAGAAAATTACAGGTGTTCTATTTGATCCTATTAGTACCACGGTCAGGCAGCTAGACTATTTACATTTAGTACAGTGCGTCCTGCTCACAGTGTACAGCTAGATCCGTTCCTGTTATCTTCCTACTGACAGGCAGGCTTGTCTGGTTACAGTATATAAAGCTACCTGAAGAAAATTACAGGTGTTCTATTTGATCCTATTAGTACCACGGTCAGGCAGCTAGACTATTTACATTTAGTACAGTGCGTCCTGCTCACAGTGTTCAGCTAGATCCGTTCCTGTTATCTTCCTACTGACAGGCAGGCTTGTCTGGTTACAGTATATAAAGCTACTTGAAGAAAATTACAGGTGTTCTATCCCAGCTTAGTGCAGCTACAGGCCATTAGTATGTCTGGAAGGCCAAGAAGGAGAGGCAGACAGTCACAAGCCAATAAGAGAGGGCAAGCAGGCTCTGTGTCTAGTGCTGGTCGTGGAGACGGTGCATCCTCATCAGCACGTGGCCATGGGACACGCTTGGCCTTTTTTTCGGCAGCTGGCCATGTTGAGCCGCAACATGCGGAAGACTTGGTCGAGTGGATGACCAAGCCGTCCTCATCCTCCTCATCCTCTCTCACCCATGCCCAGGGTGCTTTGTCTGGCAAAGCAGCGGCCTCTTCCCTCAGCTCAATGTCATCAGTGACTCCTTCCCTAGCTCCACCATGTCCTCATGAGGATTCCCTCGAACTGTTTGACCACAGTGTTGGGTACATGCTCCAGGAGGATGCCCAGCGTTTGGAAGGCTCTGATGACGATACTGAGCTCGATGAAGGCAGTAACATGAGCGCGGACAGAGGGGGTGCCCAAGAAGGACAGCAATCTGGCAGTCATGCTCCCCCTGCTGCAGCATACTGCCAGGTTTGCTCCAGTGATGAGGAGGGAGGGGATGATGAGGTCACTGACTCAACGTGGGTGCCTGATAGGAGAGAGGAGGAGGAGGAGGAGGAGGAGGAGGAGGAGGAGGAGGAGGAGGAGGCGGCAGCACATCACCAACGAGGCAGGATGCCCTCCAGGGGCCAGCCTAAGGGCAGCACATTGACTGCATCACACCCCAAAGCTCCACATGTGCAGGGCGCTGCAGTCTCTGCGCGTTATTCAAAAAGTTCTTTGGTGTGGGCCTTTTTTGAGACGAGTGCATCAGATCGCACCGCTGCTATTTGCAACATATGTCTCAAGCGTATCTCGCGTGGCCAAAATATCTCCCGCTTGGGTACCACATGCTTGACCAGACATATGTTGACCTGCCATGCAGTTCGTTGGCAAGCGTATCTAAAAGACCCACACCAAAGAACAAAGAGGATCTCTCCTTGCTCCTCATCAGCTGAGATTTCCAACCCCACTAGACCTTCAGTCCTCTCTGAGACCTACAGTGAGAGGAATGAAGGTGTAGAATTAGGTGTGTCACAGCCAAGTACTTGTGGGCAATCTGCTTTTGGTACACCGACGTCAGATTGTACCAGGCAAATTTCCCTGCCCCAGCTGCTGCACCGCCGAAAGAAGTTTGCTCCCAGCCATCCACATGCCCAGCGGTTGAATGCTAGCTTGGCAAAATTGCTAGCACTTCAACTGCTGCCTTTTCAGTTGGTAGACTCTGCCCCCTTCCGTGAGTTTGTGGAATGTGCGGTTCCTCAGTGGCAGGTACCCAAACGCCACTTTTTCTCACGGAAGGCGATTCCGGCTCTCTACCGGCATGTGGAAGGCAATGTCCATGCCTCGCTGGACAGGGCGGTCAGCGGTAAGGTGCATATTACCGCTGACTCATGGTCCAGCAGGCATGGACAGGGACGTTACCTAAGTTTCACGGCGCATTGGGTGACTCTGCTGGCAGCTGGGAAGGATGCAGGACAAGGTGCAGTAGTGTTGGAGGTTGTTCCGCCACCACGCCTCCAAAATGCTGATTGTGACACACCTCTCTCCTCCACCCCCTCCTCTTCTTCTTCCTCCATGGCCTCTTCCTCGGAACCAGCGGTGCTCCGTAGGCGTTCAAGGGGCTACGCAAGTACGCAGGCCAAAAGATGCCATGCGGTGCTTGAGCTGGTGTGCTTGGGGGACAGGAGCCACACTGGGGCAGAGGTTCTGTCAGCTCTGCAGGGGCAGGTTCAGAGGTGGTTGACGCCACGCCAACTTAAGGCAGGAATGGTGGTTTGCGACAATGGCACCAACCTCCTCTCTGCCCTCCGACAGGGACAAATGACCCATGTGCCCTGTTTGGCTCACGTCCTTAACTTGGTGGTGCAGCGGTTCTTGGGCAGGTACCCGGGCTTACAGGATGTCCTGAGGCAGGCCAGGAAAGTCTGTGTGCATTTCCGCCGGTCATATAATGCCAGTGCTCGGCTGACGGACCTCCAAAAGGAGTTTAACCTGCCCAAGAACCGCCTAATCTGTGACATGCCCACCAGGTGGAACTCAATGTTGGCCATGCTGCAGCGGCTGCACACGCAGCAGAGGGCCATCAATGAGTACCTGTGCGACTATGGCACCAGGACAGGGTCAGGGGAGCTTGGTTTTTTTTCCCCACGCCAGTGGGCCATGATCAGGGATGCATGCACTGTCCTGTCACCATTCGAGGAGGCCACGAGGATGGTGAGCAGTGACAGTGCATGCATCAGTGACACTGTCCCCCTTGTCCACCTGTTGGAGCACACGCTGCGTGGAATAATGGACAGGGCACTTGAGGCAGAACAGAGGCAGGAAGAGGAGGACTTCCTTAGCTCTCAAGGCCCCCTTTATCCAGACAGTGTTCCTGCGTGCCCGCCGATCACACAGGAAGAGGACGAGGAGGAAGAGGAGGAGGAGGAAGATTGTGTCAGTATGGAGGTGGAGCCTGGCACTCAGCATCAGCAGCAGTCTTTAAGGGATCAGTCCCAAGAAACACATGGACTTGTACGTGGCTGGGAGGAGGTGGCTGCGGACCATGTCGTTCTTAGTGACCCAGAGGACTCCGGACCGAATGCCTCAGCAAACCTACGCTGCATGGCCTCCCTGATCCTGCAAAGCCTGCGTAAGGATCCTCGTATTCGTGGTATCAAGGAGAAGGACCAATACTGGCTGGCAACCCTCCTTGATCCACGTTACAAGGGTAAGGTTGCGGACCTTATCTTGCCATCGCAGAGGGAGCAGAGGATGAAACATCTTCGGGAGGCCTTGCAGAAAGGTCTGTGCAACGCGTTCCCAGAGACTGGGAGGTTACAAACTCCTGTTTCTGGACAACGTGTTGCTGAGGCTTCGGTCAGTCAAAGAAGGAGCGGTGGAGAAGGTGGCCGTCTGACCGATGCGTTCAGACAATTTTTTGGTCCGCAGCCCCAAGGTATGATCGGTTCCAGCAACCATCGCCAGCGTCTGTTTTACATGGTGCAGGAATACCTAGGGGCAAGATCAGACTTGGACACCTTTCCCACCGAAAATCCTCTGGGTTACTGGGTCTTGAGGATGGATCACTGGCCAGAGCTTGCACAGTATGCAATTGAGCTACTGGCCTGTCCTGCATCCAGCGTTCTTTCGGAACGCACATTCAGTGCTGCTGGAGGCGTGGTAACCGATCACAGGGTGCGTCTGTCCACCGACTCGGTCGATCGGCTGACCTTCATAAAAATGAATGAGTCTTGGATCACCACCAGCTACCAAGCACCTGATGCTGATGTAACCGAATAATTTTTTTTGAAATCTCAGATCCCTTCAAAGACTGCCTATGCTGATGCTGAGTGACTATCCCTGAGTAATTATCCTCTTCCTCCTCAATCATCACGCTGATAGCTTGTAAGAACATTTTTGGTTCTGGGCGCCACCACCAGTGCCTAAGGCACAATTTTTCAGCCCCTGTTTAACAGGGGCGTGTAATTACAATTTTTGATGTAATACTTTGCAGCAGGGCTCGTTCCTGCATTCCAACTAGAGTGTCTGTGAGGGGTTGCAGTGTTGTGGCACCAGCACCAGTGCCTAGGGCCCAATTTTTCTGCCCCTGTCTAACAGGGGCGTGTAATTACAATTTTTGATGCAATACTTTGCAGCAGGGCTCGTTCCTGCGTTCCAACTAGAGTGTCTGTGAGGGGTTGCAGTGTTGTGGCACCAGCACCAGTGCCTAAGGCCCAATTTTTCTGCCCCTGTCTAACAGGGGCGTGTAATTACAATTTTTGATGCAATACTTTGCAGTAGGGCTCGTTCCTGCGTTCCAACTAGAGTGTCTGTGAGGGGTTGCAGTGTTGTGGCACCAGCACCAGTGCCTAAGGCCCAATTTTTCTGCCCCTGTCTAACAGGGGCGTGTAATTACAATTTTTGAAGCAATCATTTGCAGCAGGGCTCGTTCCTGCGTTCCAACTAGAGTGTCTGTGAGGGGTTGCAGTGTTGTGGCACCAGCACCAGTGCCTAAGGCCCAATTTTTCTGCCCCTGTCTAACAGGGGCGTGTAATTACAATTTTTGAAGCAATAATTTGCAGCAGGGCTCGTTCCTGCGTTCCAACTAGAGTGTCTGTGAGGGGTTGCAGTGTTGTGGCACCAGCACCAGTGCCTAAGGCCTAATTTTTCAGCTGCTGTTCAACAGGGGCATGTAATTACAATTCTTGATCTAATATTTCACAGCAGGGCCCTGTGAGGGCTTACAGTGTTGTGGCCACAGCAACACCTAAGGCCCAAATTTCTGCTGAGTATATAGGGCAGGACCCTACTTTCAAACATCTAACTTACAAACGACTCCTACTTGCAAACGGAAGGAGACAACAGGAAGTGAGATGAAATCTACCCCTAGGAAGGGAAATTCTCTCCTGTAAGAGTTAATATGGGAAAACAATTTCTCCTTTCCACTGATGCTTTCCAATCCTTGTTCCACAAAAAAACCCAAATTTTCAAAAAACATTTTTCATTGGGACAAAAAAGTGAGGTGAAATCTTCTGAAGAGGAGGAAAGACAGCAAAACAAATGTCACAGGGGTGATAACCCTTCCCTATGTTTTCCAAAAAGCTTAGAAAAGATTTTTTGGCTGGAGCTAAACACGTTAAAAATGTTCAAAATTACAAACAGATTCTACTTAACAACAAACCTACAGTCCCTGTCTTGTTTGCACCGCCTGTATACTGCTGTTCAGAGTATATAGGGCCTGGTGGCCCCACACCTTTCCTTATTTTAATTTGGGTGCGGGGTTCCCCTTAATATCCATACAAGACCCAAAGGGACTGGTAATGGACTGGGGGGTACCCATGCCGTTTGTCTCACTGATTTTCATCCATATTGCCATGACCCGACATGACATTAAACCCGCAAGCAGTTTTAAATGAGATTTTTTCCTTTAAAAATGACATTTGGTGCAGGGACTGTTCTAAACATGGGAAACACGCGTCACTTTACAGGCATACTATAGACACCCCCCAGGTACGATATTTAAAGGAATATTTCACTTTTTTTTTTTTACTTTAAGCATCATTAAAATCACTGCTCCCGAAAAAACGGCCGTTTTTAAAAGTTTTTTTTGCATTGATACATGTCCCCTGGGGTAGGACCCGGGTCCCCAAACCCTTTTTAGGACAATACCATGCAAATTAGCCTTTAAAATGAGCACTTTTGATTTCGAACGTTCGAGTCCCATAGACGTCAATGGGGTTCTAACGTTCGTGCGAACTTTCGGTCCGTTCGCGGGTTCTGGTGCGAACCGAACCGGGGGGTGTTCGGCTCATCCCTAGTACTGACCTTAAAAAGGCTGTTTCTCAGAATGAGACCCAGTGGCTGTATCGTTTACAAACGATGCAGCCACAGGGCCTGAATATCGAACTGGATTTAAATTGTTTTTTAACCAATGATTAGGTCTATGCTGGATTTTTTTTGATTTTTTTTATTTTTTATGTCTATTATTTTTTCGCCCTTTAGAAGTTTTTTTAGGTATTTTTCTAATTTCTTATTTATGTACTCTTAATTATAATTTCTGATTAATTTTTTATTTTTTCATAAGAAATTTCTTTATTAAATCATTATTTATTTTTTATTTTTTAATTTTATATTTTTTATATTTTTTTAATTTTAATAATTTTTTTACACTGCTGGGTTTTAGTTACTTTTAGCTGGTTCCCTATTTAATTTATATTGAGGTATATTCATTATTATTTGTGAATGTTAGGCGGAATATGCCATCTTTTTGAAACAATATATAAGATTATTCTTACTGCATAAATCATTTGTTGAAGGTTAATTTATTTTTTGTCATGTAAACTGCTATGTGAGATGGTTGTACGGTGTTCTATGAACGGCGCTGAGGCTGTGAAGCATTCAACCCCTCCCCTTTATGCAAATCTCCAACTTTATTTAAATCGTCTCCTTAGTGACCAAGTACGCTTCCTGAAGACGTGTAAAACGAAACGTACGTCGAGGCGGTACTTGGTCACGCAATTACATCACTTCCGGCCTCCGTGGTTCGTCCGTCCGTCGAGGGTGGAACGCACGCCGTTGCCGAGATCATCTGGGAAACTTCTCCCATAGATTGGATTCCTCCATCCTTAGACACGCTTTCCAGCCCCAGTGCCGGGCGATGGCACCTTCTATGTGAGTAGCCATTTGGCTATGTTCTGTTTTAATTTTCATTTTTAAATAAATGGTGTTACACTATGTTCGGTTCCTCTCCATCTATTTTATATCCCATGCGTGAGATCCTGTGATGTGAGGACAAGAGTCTGGTATATATTTCTCCATTGCAGCAAGCAATATCTTGCTAAAGCCTATTTGACCTTTTTTTAATTAAATTGGTCAACTCCATCTGGTAAGCGGACATCCATTTCCATGAGCACATTGGTGTGGTCTTTTCAGTGATGGTGAAGGGATTTTGCTGCTCACGTTTTTGTTATCAAAGATTTACATCAGGATTTTACACCAATTTTTGATGGACTCTGTTATTGATGTTAATTCATATTTGACACACAATTATTTTATATTTTTTGACACTTTATGTCACGATTGTACAGTTATTCTTGTGCACTTTTGAATTTTGTTCACATTAGATATATAGGCAGGCTGGTATTATTATTATTATTATTTTTATTTGAATTTATTTTTATTTGAATTTAATTTCATTTAAGGGAATTTTTTTCATCTTATATGTACCAATATTTTCTTGGTCTAAATATCTAGCGCTCCCCAACCCCTTTCCCTTCACATTTATGCATTTATGGGTTTTCCCATTTTTTGCTTAAGGGTGTAGCTGCTTCACTCCAATATATATATATATATATTTTTATATATATATAATTTTTTATATTTTTTTACCAATTTTTTTCACTATTCTTATATGTGGCGCGGAATTATTCACTATTGATTATCCCAATTTGGTTGCAAAAGTGAACATACACTTTAACCACTTGCCGACCGCCACATGTACATATACGTCGGCAGAATGGCATGGCTGGGCAAATGGGCATACGGGTACGTCCCTTTGAATTTGCCGCCGTGTGGCCACGTGCGCGCGACTCTGCTGGGAGCTCCTCGAGTCGAATCGAGGGTCCGATTCAATCGCCGCAGGGATACCCAAGATCGTCTAATGTAAACAAGCATCTCCCTGTTCTGCCTAGTGACACTGTCACTGATCATAGCTCCCTGTGATCGGGAGCTATGATCAGTGAAAGCGGGGTTCCCACTTAAAAAAAATAAATAAAAGTCAGCAGCTACAAATACTGCAGCTGCTGACTTTTAATGATCGGACACTTACCTGTCCCAGGGTCCAGGATGCGGGGGATCGAAGCCCCGCTCGTCCCCCCCTCTGCTTGGCGGAGCCTGCGTTTTAACTGTGGGCGCCCAGCTGTGGCTTCACAGCCGGGCACCCACTGAGGAAGCGCGCACCGCGTGCCGTCACTGGCCACGCAATCATTTGGGACCAGTCACGTGTCCCAATTGATTGACAAGAGGGAGGGGGGATAGGCAATCTCTCTTCCTGCACCGAGGGAAGTGACGTCAGGAGTCTAGGCGCCAAAGGAGGCAGACTAGTCTACGAGGGACCCCCTAGCAACAGGCATTTAGAGGTGAGTAAAAAAACATTTTTTCTCCAAATGTTTCTTTCTAATTTTTTTTTAAGCACATTAATATTTTTTTTTTTTGGGGGTGGAACTCCACTTGAAGTGCTGTTCGTAGCCCATCCCCCTAATAGTTAGAAACACTCCCCAGGACACACTTAACCCCTCCCTAACCCCCTAGTGGTTAACCCATTCACTGCCAGTGTCATTTTTACAGTAATCAATGCAATTTTATAGCACTGATTGCTGTAAAAATGACAATGGTCCCAAAAATGTGTCAAAAGTGTCAGATGTGTCCGCCATAATGTCGCAGTCATGATAAAAATCGCAGATCGCCCCCATTACTAGTAAAAAAAAAATATTAACAAAAATGCCATAAAACTAACCCGTATTTTGTAGACGCTATAACTTGTGCGCAAACCAATCAATAAACGCTTATTGCGATTTTTTTTACCAAAAATATGTAGAAGAATACGATTTGACCTAAACTGAGGAAAAAAAAAGTTTTTTTATATTTTTTGGGGAGGATATTTATTATAGCAAAAAGTAAAAAATAATGTGTTTATTTTTTCAAAATTGTCGCTCTATTTTCATTTATAGCGCAAAAAATAAAAACCGCAGACGTGATCGAATACCACCAAAAGAAAGCTCTATTTGTGGGAAAAAAAGGACATCAATTTTGTTTGGGAGCCACGTCGCACGACCGCGCAATTGTCAGTTTAAACAACGCTGTGCCGAATCGCAAAAAGTGCTCTGGTCTTTGGCCAGCAAAATGGTCCGGGCTTAAGTGGTTAAGCACCTCTGACAGTTTTTAGTATATCCCAGCCCGGTCGCAGCCATTTTTGCTGGACAGCTCGGTCTGCATGTACATGTGGAGAGAAATTTAAAGAAAAGCATGAAATTAATGCGGAGGTTCACACAAAAATGGAACCTCCGCTTTTCAGAATCCTCCCCCCCTCCAGTGTCACATTTGGCACCTTTCAGGGGAGGGGTGCAGATACCTGTCTAATACAGGTATTTGCACCCACTTCCGGGCATAGACTCCCACAGGAGTCTACGCCTCTCCCCCCCCCGCTGTCTGCTGGGAAACACACGGGTCCCAGAGACAGCAGGGACCATCCGGATTGCGCAGTAATTCCTGATTGCCTTACCGAAGATGGCGGCGGCAGCACCCGAGAGCCGAGCGAAAGATCGGCTTCGGGTGCTGGCATCGCGGGCGCCCTGGACAGGTAAGTGTCCATATTTTAAAAGTCAGCAGCTGCAGTATTTGTTGCTGCTGACTTTAAAAAAAAAAAATTTGGCGGACCTCCGCTTTAAAGAAAGATAGGAATTAATTTACAAAAATTCCCTGGCCAGCAATAGAAAATAATAACTATGCATAAAAGCAGGCAGAATGTTCACTTTCCAATTCCAAAGAAGTAGCCTTGCTGTGTAAATTCTCTTCACATCAAAGAGGTGATCCTGCAAAGAGGATATCCGTGTGTTCATGCTCTGAAAAGAGAGGTTATTGGCTTAAGGCAGCGCCATGTTTACTCTTTACACCTCTGTAAGCTGCACTGTTCAGCTAATCCAAGCTCTATTATAAAATAAGGTCAAATACTTGAGATGGGAGAAACTCTAGACGTCTCCCATTGAAATGTATACATTATTTGGTTTCAGGAGAACAGTCACATGTAGGGATGAGCCGGACAACCCCCGGTTCGCTGCGCACCAGAACCTGCGAACGGACCGAAAATTTGCAGGAACGTTAGAACCCCATTAATGTCTATGGGACTCGAACGTTCAAAATCAAAAGTGCTCATTTTAAAGGCTAATTTGCATGGTATTGTCCTAAAAAGGGTTTGGGGACCCGGGTCCTGCCCCAGGGGACATGTATCAATGCAAAAAAAACTTTTAAAAACCGCCATTTTTTCGGGAGCAGTGATTTTAATGATGCTTAAAGTAAAAAAAGTGGAATATTCCTTTAAATATCGTACCTGGGGGGTGTCTATAGTATGCCTGTAAAGTGGCGCGTGTTTCCCGTGCTTAGAACAGTCCCTGCACAAAATGTCATTTTTAAAGGAAAAAAAGTCATTTAAAACTGCTTGCGGCTTTAATGTAATGTCGGGTCCTGGCAATATGGATGAAAATCTGTGAGACAAACAGCATGGGTACCCCCCAGTCCATTACCAGGCCCTTTGGTTCTTGTATGGATATTAAGGGGAACCCCGCACCTAAATTTAAAAAAGAAAAAGGCGTGGGGCCACCAGGCCCTATATACTCTGAACAGCAGTATACAGGCGGTGCAAACAAGACAGGGACTGTAGGTTTGTTGTTAAGTAGAATCTGTTTGTAATTTTGAACTGGTACATTTTTAACGTGTTTAGCTCCAGCCAAAAAATATATTTTAAGCTTTTTGGAAAACATAGGGAAGGGTTATCACCCCTGTGACATTTGTTTTGCTGTCTGTGCTCCTCTTCAGAAGATTTCACCTCATTTTTTGTCCCAATGACAAATGTTTTTTGAAAATTTGGGTTTTTTGTGAAACAAGGATTGGTGACAAAGCATCAGTGGAAAAGAGAAGCGTTTTTCCCATATTAACTCTTACAGGAGAGAATTTCCCTTCCTATGGGGTAGATTTCATCTCACTTCCTGTTGTCTCCTTCCGTTTGCAAGTAGGAGTCATTTGTAAGTTGGATGTTTGAAAGTAGGGGCCTGCCCTATATACTCAGCAAAAATTTGGGCCTTAGGTGTTGTTGTGGCCACAACACTAAGCCCTCACAGGGCCCTGCTGTGAAATATTAGATCAAGAATTGTAATTACATGCCCCTGTTGAACAGGGGCAGAAAAATTGGGCCTTTGGTGGTGGTGGTGCTAGTGCCACAACACTGTAAATCCTCACTCGCTCTTGGTGGGGGCAGAAACGGGCCCTGCTGTGAAATATTAGATCAAGAATTATAATTACATGCCCCTGTTGAACAGGGGCTGAAAAATTGGGCCTTAGGCACTGGTGCTGGTGCCACAACACTGCAACCCCTCACAGATACTCTAGTTGGAACACAGAAACGAGCCCTGCTGCAAAGTATTGCATCAAAAATTGTAATTACACTCCCCTGTTAAACAGGGGCTGAAAAATTGGGCCTTAGGCACTGGTGGTGGTGGCCACAACCAAAAATATTCTTACAAGCTATCAGCGTGATCATTGAGGAGGAAGAGGATAATTACTCAGGATAGTCACTCAGCATCAGCATAGGCAGTCTTTGAAGGGATCTGAGATTTCAAAAAAAATTATTTGGTTACATCAGCATCAGGTGCTTGGTAGCTGGTGGTGATCCAAGACTGATTCATTTTTATGAAGGTCAGTCGATCGACCGAGTCGGTGGACAGACGCACCCTGTGATCGGTTACAAAGCCTCCAGCAGCACTGAATGTGCGTTCCGAAAGAATGCTGGATGCAAGACAGGCCAGCAGCTCAATTGCATACTGTGCAAGCTCTGGCCAGTAATCCATCCTCAAGACCCAGTAACCCAGAGGATTTTCGGTGGGAAAGGTGTCAAAGTCAGATCTTGTCCCTAGGTATTCCTGCACCATGTAAAACAGACGCTGGCAATGGTTGCTGGAACCGATCATACCTTGGGGCTGCGGACCAAAAAATTGTCTGAACGCATCGGTCAGACGGCCACCTTCTCCACTGCTCCTACTTTGACTGACCGAAGCCTCAGCAACACGTTGTCCAGAAACAGGAGTTTGTAACCTCCCAGTCTCTGGGAACGCGTTGCACAGACCTTTCTGCAAGGCCTCCCGAAGATGTTTCATCCTCTGCTCCCTCTGCAATGGCAAGATAAGGTCCGCAACCTTACCCTTGTAACGTGGATCAAGGAGGGTTGCCAGCCAGTATTGGTCCTTCTGCTTGATACCACGAATACGAGGACCCTTACGCAGGCTTTGCAGGATCAGGGAAGCCATGCAGTGTAGCTTTGCTGAGGCATTCGGTCCGGAGTCCTCTGGGTCACTAAGGACGACATGGTCCGCAGCCACCTCCTCCCAGCCACGTACAAGTCCATGTGTTTCTTGGGACTGATCCCTGAAAGACTGCTGCTGATGCTGAGTGCCAGGCTTCACCTCCATACTGACACAATCCTCCTCCTCCTCTTCCTGTGTGATCGGTGGGCACACAGGAACACTGTCTGGATAAAGGGGGCCTTGAGAGCTAAGGAAGTCCTCCTCCTCCTGCCTCTGTTCTGCCTCAAGTGCCCTGTCCATTATTCCACGTAGCATGTGCTCCAACAGGTGGACAAGGGGGGTAGTGTCACTGATGCATGCACTGTCACTGCTTACCATCCTCGTGGCCTCCTCAAATGGTGAAAGGACAGTGCATGCATCCCTGATCATGGCCCACTGGCGTGGGGAAAAAACCAAGCTCCCCTGACCCTGTCCTGGTGCCATAGTCGCACAGGTACTCATTGATGGCCCTCTGCTGCGTGTGCAGCCGCTGCAGCATGGCCAACGTTGAGTTCCACCTGGTGGGCATGTCACAGATTAGGCGGTTCTTGGGCAGGTTAAACTCCTTTTGGAGGTCTGCCAGCCGAGCACTGGCATTATATGACCGGCGGAAATGCACACAGACTTTCCTGGCCTGCCTCAGGACATCCTGTAAGTCCGGGTACATGCCCAAGAACCGCTGCACCACCAAGTTAAGGACGTGAGCCAAACAGGGCACATGGGTCATTTGTCCCTGTCAGAGGGCAGAGAGGAGGTTGGTGCCATTGTCGCAAACCACCATTCCTGCCTTAAGTTGGCGTGGCGTCAACCACCTCTGAACCTGCCCCTGCAGAGCTGACAGAACCTCTGCCCCAGTGTGGCTCTTGTCCCCCAAGCACACCAGCTCAAGCACCGCATGGCATCTTTTGGCCTGCATACTTGCGTAGCCCCTTGAACAGCTATGGAGCATAGGGTGCCCACGTGTCCCAGATTGCCCAGGACATTCCCGCAATCTGCAGGTCTGTCCCGGGTCCCTTCATTCCGGGACAATACAGTGTTCCGGAAGGAATATGATGCAGCCATTCGCGATTTTCCTTTGACTGTCGAATGTCAATGATGTCATCCGGCCGGGCCAGCCCAGTGGTGTAGCGTGGGGGTGGGCAGCCCAAGTGACTTCTTCCAGGCTCCAGCCCCTATAATCACCATACACCTCCAACGAGGCAGACACTTCTCAGCACCCAGGTCTCCCCCCGCCGAGGGACTACAGTGGTCCACTCTGCCCTGTCCCCCATGATTCCTCAGGTGCGTGCCACAGGCAGCCCGTGTGTGTAAGGGGTAGGGGCGGTGCTCAATGCAGACAGAGTACGGCGGATGCTGGCGGAGTTCCTGGCCTGCGGGGGATACTGAGGATCGACTAGGGGATAGACATCTATGGATGATCTTCATGGAGGCCTGGAGTGGTGAGTGAAATCCACCGATCTACCTTATGTTTGTGTGGGGGAGTAGTCAGTAGTGTGAGTAGTGCAGGAAGGAGTGTAGTGGTCAGGGGGGTCAGGTAGGTCAGTGCAGGGGACAGGGAAGACAGTGTAGTGGGCAGGTGGGTCATGGTAGAGGTCAGGTAGGTTATAGTGGTCAGGTAGGCCATTTAAGGGGTCAGGTAGGTCAGTGTAGGAATCAGGTAGGCACTTGGATCAAGGGACTTACCCAGCAAGGGCACAGGGTGGCAAGTGCCACTGCATCTGGTGGCAGGAGACGGTGGCAAGTGACACCCTGCATCTGGTGGCAGGAGACGGTGGCAAGTGATGCTGCATCTGGTGGCAGGAGACGGTGGCAAGTGACACTGCATCTGGTGGCAGGAGACAGTGGCAAGTGATGCTGCATCTGGTGGCAGGAGACGGTGGCAAATGACACTGCATCTGGTGGCAGGAGACGGTGGCAAGTGACACCCTGCATCTGATGGTAGGAGACGGTGGCAAGTGACGCTGCATCTGGTGGCAGGCTACGGGGGCAAGTGACACCCTGCATCTGGTGGCAGGATATGGTGGCAAGTGTTATCCTGCATCTGGTGGCAGGCTACGGGGGCAAGTGACGCCCTGCATCTGGTGGCAGGATATGGTGGCAAGTGACACCCTGCATCTGGTGGCAGGAGACGGCAGCAAGTGACACCCTGCATCTGGTGGCAGGAGACGTGGCAAGTGACACACTGCATCTTGTGGCAAGTGACAAGCTCAGGGTTCCCAATGATTCGGCATTATAATGAGTTTAATTATTTCATTATATATTACAATATAGTAATAGAAATAATATGATTTCATCATCCTGACACCATATCAAGAATGGTGTTGGGATGATATAAGGGCTAAAACCAGCCATTCACCTGACAAAGTACTCGCTCCTGAAATCCCCATCAACCCTGAGACTACATTCAACGAAACCGCCCCCCCCGTTCCTTGGCTAAATTGTCCCTGAATGGCAGTTTGGAAATATGGTCACCCTAACGAAGCACCGCTGGTTCCGAGGACAAAGCACAGGAAGAGGCCATGGAGGAGGAAGAAGAGGAGGGGGTGGAGGAGAGAGGTGTGTCACAATCATTAGTAGTGGCATTTTGGAGGCGTGGTGGCGGAACAACCTTGTCCTGCATCCTTCCCAGCTGCCAGCAGAGTTACCCAATGCGCGTTGAAACTTAGGTAACGTCCCTGTCCATGCCTGCTGGACCATGAGTCAGCGGTAATATGCACCTTTCCACTGACCGCCCTGTCCAGCGAGGCCAAGACATTGCCTTCCACATGCCGGTAGAGAGCCGGAATCACCTTCCATGAGAAAAAGTGGCGTTTGGGTACCTGCCACTGAGGAACCGCACATTCCACAAACTCACGGAAGGGGACAGAGTCTACCAACTGAAAAGACAGCAGTTGAAGTGCTAGCAATTTTGCCAAGCTAGCATTCAAGCGCTGGGCATGTGGATGGCTGGGAGCGAACTTCTTTCGGCGGTGCAGCAGCTGGGGCAGGGAAATTTGCCTGGTACAATCTGACATCGGTGTACCGAAAGCAGATTGCCCACAAGTACTTGGCTGTGACACACCTAATTCTACACCTTCATTCCTCTCAGTGCAGGTCTCAGAGAGGACTGAAGGTATAGTGAGGTTGGAGATCTCAGCTGATGAGGAGCAAGGAGAGGACCTCTTTGTTCTTTGGTGTGGGTCTTTTAAATACGCTTGCCAACGAACTGCATGGCAGGTGAACATATGTCTGGTCAAGCATGTGGTGCCCAAGCGGGAGATGTTTTGGCCACGTGAGATACACTTGAGACATATGTTGCAAATAGCAGCCGTGCGATCTGATGCACTCGCCTCAAAAAAGGCCCACATCAAAGAACTTTTTGAATAATGCGCAGAGACTGCAGTGCCCTGCACATGCGGAGCTTTGGGGTGTGATGCAGTCAGTGTGCTGCCCTTAGGCTGGCCCCTGGAGGGCATCCTGCTTCGTTGGTGATGTGCCGCCTCCTCCTCCTCTCTCCTATCAGGCACCCACATTGAGTCAGTGACCTCATCATCCCCTCCCTCCTCATCACTGGAGAAAACCTGGCAGTATGCTGCAGCAGGGGGAGCATGACTGCCAGATTGCTGTCCTTCTTGGGCACATCCTCTGTCCGTGCTCATGTTACTGCCTTCATCTAGCTCAGTATCATCATCAGAGCCTTCCAAATACTGGGCATCCTCCTGGAGCATGTACCCAACACTGTGGTCAAACAGTTCGAGGGACTCCTCAGGAGGACATGGTGGGGCTAGGGAAGGAGTCACTGATGACATTGAGCCGAGGGAGGAGGCCGCTGCTTTGCCAGACAAAGTACCCAGAGCATGGGTGAGAGAGAATGAGGAGGATGAGGATGGCTTGGTCATCCACTCGACCAAGTCTTCCGCATGTTGCGGCTCAACACGGCCAGATGCCAAAAAAAAGGCCAAGCGTGTCCCATGGCCACGTGCTGATGAGGATGCACCGTCTCCATGACCAGCACTGTTGCCTCTAGACATAAAGCCTGCTTGCCCTCTTTTATTGGCTGGTGACTGTCTGCCTCTCCTTGTTGGCCTTCCAGACATACTAATGGCCTGTAGCTGCACTAAGCTGGGAGATATATATATCTATATCTATACAGATATAGATATAGATATATATATAGAGATATCTCTCTCTCTCTCTCTCTCTCTCTCTCTCTCTCTCTCTCTATATATATATATATATATATATATATATATATATATATATATATGTGTGTACTGATACTGCAGCTAGCAAAATCAACTGCCTGCCTGTAGTATGAGCTAACTTGTAGCTTATTTAGCTGCCTGCGGTAGTGATAGGATCAGGAAAACACCACCAACCTTCTACAGGTAGCTTTAGGTGAACACTGTGCAGAGCTCGCCAAAAAATAACTTGTAGCTTATTTAGCTGCCTGTGGTAGTGATGGGATCAGGAAAACACCGCCAACCTTCTACAGGTAGCTTTAGCTGAACACTGTGCAGAGCTCGCAAAAAAAAAACTTGTAGTTTTAGCTGAACACTGTGAGGAGGACGCACTACCCTAACTTGTAGCTTTAGCTGAACACTGTGCAGAGGTCACACTAAACTAACTTGTAGTTTTAGCTGAACACTGTGCAGAGGTCTCACTACACTAACTTGTAGCTTTAGCTGAACACTGTGCAGAGGTCGCACTACACTAACTTGTAGTTTAGGCTGAACACTGTGAGCAGGACGCACTACACTAACTTGTAGTTTAGGCTGAACACTGTGCAGAGGTCTCACTACACTAACTTGTAGTTTTAGCTGAACACTGTGCAGAGGTCTCACTACACTAACTTGTAGCTTTAGCTGAACACTGTGCAGAGGTCGCACTACACTAACTTGTAGTTTTGGCTGAACACTGTGAGCAGGACACACTACACTAACTTGTAGCTTTAACTGAACACTGTGCAGAGGTCTCACTACACTAACTTGTAGTTTTAGCTGAACACTGTGAGGAGGACACACTACACTAACTTGTAGCTTTAGCTGAACACTGTGCAGAGGTCACACTAAACTAACTTGTAGCTTTAGCTGAACACTGTGAGGAGGACGCACTACCCTAACTTGTAGCTTTAGCTGAACACTGTGCAGAGGTCACACTAAACTAACTTGTAGCTTTAGCTGAACACTGTGAGGAGGACGCACTACACTAAAATAGTCTAGCTGCCTGACTGTGGTACTAAGAGGATCAAAAGAACACCAGCAATTTTCTTCAGATAGCTGTAAATACTGTAACAAGACAAGCCTGCCTGTCAGTAGGAAGATAACAGGAACGGATCTAGCTAAACTGAATACAGTGTATATATATATATATATATATATATATATATATATATATATATATATATGCAACACCTGGGATGCATATATATACACACACAATACACTATAAGTGCAGCTAACTCACTGACTGTCCTGCCTAATCTAGCTAACTCAAATGAAATGACAATGTCTTTCTCTCTATCCCTATCTAAGCACGCCAGAACACACTACACAGGGCTGCCGTGCAGGCGGCCTTATATAGTGTGGGGTGTGTTCTAAACCCCCTGAGCCATAATTGGCCAAAGCCACCCTGGATTTGGCCAATTACAACTCTCTCTACCGACGGTGCTGTGATTGGCCAAGCATGCGGGTCATAGTGCATGCTTGGCCATTAATCAGCCAGCAATGCACTGCGATGCCGCAGTGAATTATGGGCCGTGAAGCGCCACGCGAATTTGGCGCGAACGGCCCATAACGTTTGCAATTTGGCGAAAGATCGAACAGCCGATGTTCGAGTCGAACATGGGTTCGACTCGAACGCGAAGCTCATCCCTAGTCACATGCTGAGATTCTCAGTCACAGCCCGTTCCTCCTTCTTTGAACCTCTTAGTAGTTAAAAGGTGACAATGCATTTTTCTACAAGGTGTAACTACTTGAGTACCAGCCTGTAATACCCCTTCACTACTAGGCCATTTTTCAGTCTTCAGTGCTGTGATAGTTTGGCCAACAATTACTCATGCAAAGCTGTACTCAAATTTGTTTTTTTTAGATAGGTAGAGCTTTCTTTTGGTTGCAATTAACCACAGGCGGTGGTCTCAGTGGGGGGGGCATTGATAGTTACAAGAAACTATTAGATAAGCACCTGAATGACCACAACATACAGGGATATACAATGCAATACTGACATATAATCACACACATAGGTTGGACTTCATGGACTTGTGTCTTTTTTTAACCTCACTTATTATGTAACTATGTAACTTCAATACCAGGCACTTTTCCCCCTTCCTATTAAATGACAATTGCACGGTCATGCAACACAGTACCCAAACAACATTTTTATCATTTTGTTCCCACAAATAGAGCTTTCTTTTGGTGATATTTGATCACCACTGGAGTTTTTATTTTTTGCTAAACAAATAAAAAAAAAACAAGAATTAAAAAAAAAAAATATTTTCAGTTTGTGTCTGTTATAAAATTTTGTAAATAAGTACGTTTTCTCCTTCACTGATGGGCACTGATGAGGCTGCACTGATGAGGTAGCATGAGATGAGGCACTAATATGCAGCACTGATGGGCACTGATAGGTGGCACTGATATGCATTGATAGGCGGCACTGATGGGCACTCATAGGTGGCACAGATGGGCACTGAAAGGCCGCACTGATGGGCACTGATGGGTGGCACTAATGGGCATGGATAGATGGCACTGATAGGCAGCACTGATGAGGAGGCACCGGCAGGCATTACTAATGGGCACTGATTGGCACCTCTAATGGGCACTGATTGACATCCCTGGTGGTCATGGGTGGGCTTCCTCGTGGGTCTGCACTGATAATCAATCAGCGCAAACCCCCGTCCGTCAGGAGAGCAGCCAATCAGCTCTCCTTTACTCCCTTCTGTCAGTGCAAGTAGAGGAAAGCTGATAAACGGCTCTTCCTGTTTACACTGTGATCAGCTGTGATTGGACACAGCTGATCACATGGTAAAGAGTCTACGTCAGAGGCTCTTTACCGAGATCAGAGATGTGGTGTGTCAGACTGACACACCACACCAACGATCGCTACTCTGCGCGCCCCCCAGGGGCGCGCAATCGTGGCTTATCCTGCATCACATGACATCCAGTCAGGATAATTAAACCACATTCTACTATATGGCAGGCGGGAAGTGGTTAAAATGTTTTTATTTTTATTTTTTTATATAAAAAGGGGAAAACAATCAAACATTTTGCAAAAAAAACAAAAAACGGTTTCCCTTAATTTCTGTTAAAATAAAAATGTCAGAATAGAACGAAACTCCTCGAATTTACCCTTTTTTGGAAAGCAGTAACCCCAGGGTGACCTCATTTTTGGCCACAATTTTTAGGAAAGGAAGAAACATGCCGATACTGGGAGGGGAGGTTAAACATGGAGCTTAAAAATGGTGCACTAGATAAATGAAATGTACAGAAGAAGGAGGAAGTGAAGGGGCCAATGCACAGGTCACATAAAGTGGCATCATGAAGATGAACCGGATAACGTTCAGTTGTGCAGGGTAAGGGAGATGAAATGGTTAATATACAGGTGACAAAGAGGCAGCGTTGGAGATACGTTTAGAAGATGAAGGGGGGGTAATAAAAGGCTTTAACCGCTTAAGGACCGCCCCACGTACATATACTGTGGCAGGGTCGGCACTTCAGCTCAAAATCAAGTACCTGTACATGATTTCTTCTTCCTGGTCTGGAGCACGCCGCCAGAGACCCGCTCCCGCTGTGATTGGACACAGCGAGAGCCAATCAGCGGGAACCTGGCGATCGTTCAGAGAGAGGCAGAACTGCAATCTGCCTATGTAAACAATGCAGAACACTATTCTGCCAGAGGGAAAAATGGAGATCTTGTGTTTCTGCCAAGCAGAAACACAGATCACTGTTTTCCTTTAGTCAAAGCACATCCCTGACAGTTAGAAAGCAACCCCTGGGGACACATTTAACCCTTTAATCGCCCCTGACATTAACCCCTTCCCTGCCAGTGTCATTAGTATAGTGACAGTGGATTTGTTTTGGCACTGATCACTGTATTGGTGTCACTGGTCCCCAAAACGTGTCACTTAGTGTCAGATTTGTCAATGTCACAGTTCTGCTAAAATTTGCTGATCGCTGCCATTACTAGTAAAAAATATAAAAAAATAAATAAGTCCCTAAATCTATCCCATAGTTTGTAGACGCTATAACTTTTGTGCAAACCAATCAATATACGCTTATTGGGATTTTTTATTTACCAAAAACATGTAGCAGAATATGTATTGGCCTAAATTTTTATGGATATTTGGATGTAGCGCTGGTAGATTTTTAATCTACCGCTGATAGGTAAATCTTGTGGGTTACTTGTTAGGTGAAGTTAGATTTGTCTCTGTTCCAGCTTGGCTGACATTGCGTGTAGTTCCACATTGTGCCGGTGGGTGTCGTTGTCACCATGGGCTGGTGTTGGAAAGGCAACATGTTGAAGTGTATGAGTGCTCCTCTGTCCCGGAGACAACTCGGTGGAGGTGGTCCTCCGAGCTGCATTCTGGGAGAGGGTACTTATGGGACAGACACCATGTTTAGGGGTTCGTTTTCAGCCACCTGCTGGCCCTCCTGGCCAACAGGTATGCGTTAAGAGTACCACCTCGTGGTCCTCCGTTCTGGAAGCCCACGTCGCTGCGGCATGTGGGTGGGCCCAGAAGCCTGTCTGGTGCCTACCACAGCAGCAGAGGAATGGTCCTGAGCTGTCCATCCAGAGTGAAGAAGCTGGACAACCGAGGAGATCCCAGGGGAGGACCCATCATGGAAGGATCATGCAGAGTGCTGGTCTGGAGAGGGGCCTGGTGACTCGGTTGGAGGATGCATCCTGAAGTAATCTTACTGCATAGTACTGCCGGGTTGGCTTAAAGGTTCAAGTACTGTGTCTGACATTAATCGCAAACCAATACATCCTGTGGCAGAGGATCGTACGGGTTTTATTCCAAACAAGTCTGTGGCAGAGACTTTTGTTTGTGCTGCGTACTGGCTGCTAGGCAGGTGAGAGAGGCCTATCAAGGCGGGCAAAGATTGAATCCCACAAGGGGAGTGCATTCAACTACAAGTGTTCAATTCCAAAGAATGTTCTAAAGAATACTAAGGAAAGGTATTTGAGCTTCTCTGCAACTTTCCTTCTGCCTCTTTCCTGCTACTTCCTTTACTACTTGTTCATTAAAGCATTGGAAAATATACTCAAGTGTTTGGTGCTTATATTGTGCAGAGGTAAACTCAACAGAACCCTAGACCCAGTGCAACAGAGGTATCGAGAGTGAAGGTAACAGCCCGCTTTAAACCAGCAGCTCCACCGAGAGTTAATGCTACATGTATTATAGCAGAAAGTAAAAAATATAGTTTTTTTGTTTCAAAATTGTTGGTCTTTTTTTGTTTATAGTGCCAAAAATAAAAACCGCAGAGGTGATCAAATACCACCAAAAGAAAGCTCTATTTGTGAGGAAGAAAAGGACATCAATTGTATTTGTGTACAGCTTCGCATGACCGTGCAATTGTAAGTTAAAGTAACGCAGTGCCGTATTGCAAAAAAAAAGGCCTGGTCAGGAAGAGGGTAAAACCTTCTGGAGCTGAAGTGGTTAAAAAAAAATATTACTGTTTCACTGCATCAAAATGAATGGATCAGTAGCTGTAGCTGCTGATTCATTCATTCTGTGGCCATTTATAAGTGCTGATCTCTCTTATTTGTCTGTTGTAGGGGGAAGGAGAGGATCAGCACTATAAACAATATCATGTGATCACTGTGACGACCAATCACAGTGATCACATGGCACCCAGCGGCTCGGCACTAGGTAAATAAAGGGCCGCCGATTCGCTGTTGATAGATGTGCATTGGTACATAAGTGGTTAAAGGATTACTAAACCCAAGAACATAAATATAATATATTGCAGACTACTGTCTTAAGATGAGGTGGCTGCATTCATTTTCTTTTTTTACGCTAAGAATATTTTAAGCAAATACAGAAAATACCTGTTGATTTTGCCAGAAATCCAGCGTCATTGTGACTTCTGTGAGCTGAGCTGAAAAACTCTTCCTTCCTAGTTATCTTCTGCAAACTACCAATTGCCCTGCCCTCCATGTAATACAGATGGAGAGACATGGACATTTTTGTAGTCCATTCAAGGAGAGCAGCCTGGGGTGGCAATCATGGTTCCCTCTATAGATACTGTGGAGGAGTGACCCAGGGACAGGAAGTGTGTTATTTCCAGTATTACCAGATGAAAATAAACTTGGAAGAAAAGAAAATAAATGTCACACTTCTTAATGTACCTACAATTCCGTACCTGCAACAACGCATACCACTCCTAATTTGGGGCCTCTCAGTTGGATCTTACCCACTAGTTAGAATCCCTACTGAGAGATGATTCCATGGTTAAACCCCTATCCCAAATCTTATGCTCTCTGTTCATGATGGCCTGGAAGGTCTTCATTCCAAATGGTGGGTGAATGTGCCAGACATGGATGTGGAAGCCTGGGAACACGTATGGGAGTACCCCTTCCTTCAACTGGTAGCCGTCAGAGATTGATTGATCCAATTTAAATTGGAGAATCGTAATAGGAGGAAAAATCTGCGGATTAGAGGCCAGAGATGCTGGGGGCTAAAGAGAATTTACAAGAAAAAATCGATTAAATCTTTGGAGGCCTGTTAAATCCAATTGATAACAGATCTAAGATTAAATTGGATAGAGCTCATAGAATAAGAAAGCCTGCTGAGATCAGTGAGGATGTCCCATGGGACGTAATTATAAGATTTCATAACTTCCAGGACAAGGAGCAGATTAAGTCCAGCATGAAAAAGAATCAACCAGTAAAGTATGGAGAGACAAACCTACAGATTTTCCCAGACCTAGCAGCAGAGACGTTGGCCAGGAAAAGAGTTCTGAAGCCACGTCTGGCTCAACTTAAAGCATATGATGTTCAATATTCATGGGGCTTCCCAGCCTGCTTGATTGGACGCAAAGAGGGGCGCTCAGCGACATTGCGATTCCCTGAAGAGACACAAAAATTCTGCCATCGCCTAGACATGCCATTAGTGGAAATCCCGAGATGGTGGGAAAGAACAGTGTATCAAGATACCAGAGAGGGGACACCTACCTGGAAACCAGTCTTTAAAATGAAAAGTTCATAAACAAAGATAAACAAGATAGTATGATAATCACAGAAAGACAAGTTCTGGACTATGTAATATAACAAGTACAGGGGAGGTGGGGCGGGCACGGGTTCTGGATGGGGGGGTTGGGGGAGGAGGAGGGGAGCGAGGGGGGGGCCAGGCTGCGAACCCCGGGGGAGGTGATTGGATCCAAGGATGGTACCCCCGAGCTCAACCACTAGGGGGATAACTGAAGGTGGAGTTAGTAGGGCCACGGTTTATGGGGCCATGGGATGGTCTGCTGCCCCCAGATGGAGGGGAGGGGAGGAGAGGGTTTGGGTGGAGTGCCGGGTGGGGACAAGGGAGAGACGAGGGTGGGAGGGGGTAGGGGGAGGGAGAGATCTGTACACATTGCACTGTTCCCCGCTCCTCAGAACCGTAAGGATATGTTAAGCCTACATTACGGTAAAAATAACAAGATGACGGGGATAAAGCTAATTTCATACAATGTGAGGGGTCTTGGTTCTCCCATAAAATGTGCGAACATACTGGGAGAATTGAAACTCCTTAAAGCAGAGGTGGTCTTCTTACAGGAGACGCACCTGTATGTGGGTAAGAACCAGAGAATAGTCTCTAGAGATTACCCGAAGTGGGTGTATGGGGATTCCCCGACTAGGGGTTCAAAAGGTATTGCTATAAGTTTCGCTAAAGATGTTTAGGTTGGAGGAGAGAATGACTGACCCAGAGGGACGTTTTTTATTTCTAAAGGGTAATCTCAATGGGGTTGATTGTACGTTAGCAAATGTCTATAGTCCGAATATCAACCCCGGCAGGTACTTATTGGGTATTCTCTCAAAGTTTGAAGGCTTCAAGAGTGGGAGGTCCATTATAGCAGGAGATTTCAATATATGCTTGGACTCAGGTAAAGATAGTACGTCGAGTGCCCGGGGGACCAGAGGGTTATGGATTAACAAACTCAAAAAGAAACTTTGTCAATGCCAACTGGCAGATGTCTGGAGGTTGCAACATCCGAATGTAAGAGACTATTCCTTCTACTCCCCCGTTCACGTGACGTATTCTAGACTGGATTTTTTTCTGGTAGAGCACAGGTACATTGAGGAAGTGGAGAGTACAAAAATAGGGTCAATAACGTTCTCTGATCATGCACCAGTAAGCCTACAGTGGAAATTAGGTAAACGTAAACACTCTTTTAACAGCTGGAAACTAAATGAGGACCTACTACACGACAGAGATATTGGTAAGCGCATCAAAGAAGAATTAGAATTCTATTTCAAAACTAACACCGCTGGGGAAACATCAGAGGCCGTAGTATGGGAGGCCCATAAAGCATACATCAGAGGTATTATAATAAAGGCGGGATCAGAAAGGAAAAGAAGGCAGGTCAGAGATGAACTTGCCCTGCAGGAGAAAATTCAGGATTTAGAACAACAGCATAAGCAAACAGGGGACAGTGAGATACTGGCGGACTTATATAGAAGTAGAGAGGCTATGCGTGAGCTTATTGAACTAGATAACCGCAAGGTATACAACCGCATCAAAAAAGAAAGATATATAGGAGGTAACAGACTCGGTAGACTCCTGGCTAAGGTCTTAAGCAAAAAGAAAAATAATAACTATATTGTCAAAATAAAAACTAAATCAGGCGAGATTGCCTACAAAGATATAGATATCGCGAAGACTTTCCAGGAGTTTTATGGGGGGCCGTATGTTATAAACAAAAATGATTCCATCGAGGAGAGGGAAGTAAAACGAGGGAAAATCAAAAATTATTTAAAGGTAGCGGCTTGGCCAAAATATCAGGAAGCGAACAAACCTCCTTAGAAGCCCCATTTACCGAAGCGGAAGTGAGAAAAGCGCTCAAAGAGATGCAAGTGGGTAAAAGTCCAGGTCCGGATGGGTTGACGGTGTTGTACTATAGAAAATATCAGGACTACCTGATACCAAAAATGTGCTCTTATATGAACGACATCGGGGATAAAGGGGTAATGAGAAAGGAAGTACTGGCAGCTAATATAGCTATTATTCCCAAAGAAGGCAAAGATAGTACATTATGCTCAAGCTACAGGACTATCTCTCTCTTAAATGTGGATACGAAACTATTTGCAAAGGTGATTGCGGAAAGATTGAAACCCATAATAAGTAGGATTATACACCCAGACCAGGTCGGGTTTGTACCGGGCCGACAAGGACGAGATAACAGCATTAAAACCCTTCTAGCGGTGCAGCAGATCAAGCAGAATGGAGTCCCAGGTCTACTTCTGTCAATAGACACTGAAAAAGCGTTTGACAGAGTAGACTGGGACTTTATGATGGGCACACTAGAGGAGATTGGCCTCGGGAACAGGATTCGTAAAAGGATAGGGGCATTATACTCTAGACCCACAGTGAGAGTAAGGATAAATGGAGTCCTGTCGGAACCGTTTGATATGTACAATGGTACAAGACAGGGGTGCCCACTTTCCCCTATCCTGTTCGTATTATCCCTTGAACCCCTCCTTTCTAAGATTAGGCAGAGTCCGGATATTAGTGGGGTAACGATAGGTAAAGACGAATACAAACTAGCCGTGTTTGTGGATGATATTCTGCTATATATAACACGCCCGAGGATATCCCTCCCGAATATAATGGCCACCCTACTAGAATATGGGAAGTTATCCAACTTCAAAATTAACTCAAACAAATCTGAAACACTAAGCATCAACACTTGCAAAACTAGAGATCTCTCATATCAAAAGCACTTCCCCTTTTTGTGGGGGCAAAAAGAATTAAAATTACTTAGGGGTTAAAATTACAACCTCATTAGAGACGCTCTTTCAAGCAAACTTTCTGCTTCTCAATGAGGTAAAGCAAGAACTTAATAGAATTTCACTTGGACAGTTATCCTGGGCAGGGAGAATAAATATCTATAAAATGGTCGTACTGCCAAGAATCACATATAAAATGCAAATGCTGCCAATAGCGCTCCCACAAACCTACCTCAGAAAATTGCACTCAATGTTTCTAAGATTCATTTGGAGAGGAAGAATACCCCGATTAAAATTTAAACAACTGACAAAGGCCAAAGGTAAAGGGGAATGGGGAGCACCAGACGTCTGTAAATATTATGAAGCTATAGCTCTCGCTAGAGTAATAGATTGGGCGAAAGATAAAGCAGATAAACACTGGGTAAAAATGGAGAAGAAAATTAGTGACACTAAGTTGAATAAAATAATTTGGATTCCACCTCACTTAAGGAAATTAAGTACCGAAACGCACGAGATTACTAGACATGCACTAAAAATTTGGGACACCTTGCACAAAAGGGAGCACTGGGGGTTTAACTCTCCTCTAATCTCACTTAAGGATTCAGATTACTTTGCACCAGGGATAGGGGAGTGGTTTGGGGGGTGGCTACTGGATGAGAATATACAGTTAAAAGATGTAATGTACCAGGACAAAATATGTACATTCCAAGAGCTAAAAGACAAGAAAAACTTACTTGTTATTAATACTTGGCGGTACAATCAATTGAGTCACTTTATAGACTCTCTACTGCAACCAATTAGATCAAGGGAGAATTTACTCCCATTAGAAAAAATGTGCATGGACAAAGATAGGAAGGGCGGGTTCTCCCAGATCTATAAAATGTTAATAGGGCGGGGGAGTACAGAAGCCCCGGCGTTCATGCAGAAATGGGAGAAGGAACTAGGAAGGAAGCTTAAAGGCCAAGAAATGTCATTGATTCTGAGGAGAGCATCCGCCACTAGGGATGAGCCGAACACCCCCCGGTTCGGTTCACACCAGAACCTGCGAACGGACCAAAAATTTGCACGAACGTTAGAACCCCATTGACATCTATGGGACTCGAACGTTCAAAATCAAAAGTGCTCATTTTAAAAGGATAATTTGGATGGTATTGTCCTAAAAAGGGTTTGGGGACTCGGGTCCTACCCCAGGGGGCATGTATCAATGCAAAAAAAAACTTTTAAAAACGGCCGTTTTTTCAGGAGCCGTGATTTTAATGATGCTTAAAGTAAAAAAAAAGTGAAATATTCCTTTAAATATCATACCTGGGGTGTGTCTATAGTATGCCTGTAAAGTGGCGCGTGTTTCCCATGTTTAGAACAGTCCCTGCAAAAATGTCATTTTTAAAGGAAAAAATCTCATTTAAAACTGCTTGCGGGTTTAATGTAAAGTCGGGTCCTGGCAATATGGATGAAAATCAGTGAGACAAACGGCATGGGTATTAAGGGGAACCCCGCACCCAAATTAAAATAAGGAAAGGTGTGGGGCACCAGGCCCTATATACTCTGAACAGCAGTATACAGGCGGTGCAAACAAGACAGAGACTGTAGGTTTGTTAAGTAGAATCTGTTTGTAATTTTGAACGGGTACATTTTTAACGTGTTTAGCTCCAGCCAAAAAATCTTTTTTAAGCTTTTTGGAAAACATAGGGAAGGGTTATCACCCCTGTGACATTTGTTTTGCTGTCTTTCCTCCTCTTCAGAAGATTTCACCTCACTTTTTGTCCCAATGACAAATGTTTTTTGAAAATTTGGGTTTTTTTGTGGTACGAGGATTGGAAAGCATCAGTGGAAAGGAGAAATGTTTTTCCCATATTAACTCTTACAGGAATTTCCCTTCCTAGGGGTAGATTTCATCTCACTTCCTGTTGTCTCCTTCCGTTTGCAAGTAGGAGCCGTTTGTAAGTTAGATGTTTGAAAGTAGGGGCCTGCCCTATATACTCAGCAGAAATTTGGGCCTTAGGTGTTGTTGTGGCCACAACACTGCAACCCCTCACAGATACTCTAGTTGGAATGCTGAAATGAGCCCTGCTGCAAAGTATTGCATCAAAAATTGTAATTACACGCCCCTGTTAAACAGGGGCTGAAAAATTGTGCCTTAGGCACTGGTGGTGGCGCCCAGAACCAAAAATGTTCTTACAAGCTATCAGCGTGATGATTGAGGAGGAAGAGGATAATTACTCAGGGATAGTCACTCAGCATCAGCATAGGCAGTCTTTGAAGGGATCTGAGATTTCGTAAAAAATTATTCGGTTACATCAGCATCAGGTGCTTGGTAGCTGGTGGTGATCCAAGACTGATTCATTTTTATGAAGGTCAGTCGATCGACCGAGTCGGTGGACAGACGCACCCTGTGATCGGTTACAAAGCCTCCAGCAGCACTGAATGTGCGTTCCGAAAGAACGCTGGATGCAGGACAGCCCAGTAGCTCATTTGCATACTGTGCAAGCTCTGGCCAGTGATCCATCCTCAAGACCCAGTAACCCAGAGGATTTTCAGTGGGAAAGGTGTCCAAGTCAGATCTTGCCCCTAGGTATTCCTGCACCATGTAAAACAGACGCTGGCGATGTTTGCTGGAACTGATCATACCTTGGGGCTGCGGACCAAAAAATTGTCTGAACGCATCGGTCAGACAGCCACCTTCTCCACGGCTCCTTCTTTGACTGATCGAAGCCTCAGCAACACGTTGTCCAGAAACAGGAGTTTGTAACCTCCCAGTCTCTGGGAATGCGTTGCACAGACCTTTCTGCAAGGCCTACTGAAGATGTTTCATCCTCTGCTCCCTCTGCGATGGCAAGATAAGGTCCGCAACCTTACCCTTGTAACGTGGATCAAGGAGGGTTGCCAGCCAGTATTGGTCCTTCTCCTTGATACCACCAACACGAGGATCCTTACATAGGCTTTGCAGGATCAGGGAGGCCATGCAGCGTAGGTTTGCTGAGGCATTCGGTCCAGAGTCCTCTGGGTCACTAAGGACGACATGGTCCGCAGCCACCTCCTCCCAGCCACGTACAAGTCCATGTGTTTCTTGGGACTGATCCCTTAAAGACTGCTGCTGATGCTGAGTGCCAGGCTTAACCTCCATACTGACACAATCTTCCTTCTCCTCCTCTTCCTGTGTGATCGGCGGGCACGCAGGAACACTGTCTGGATAAAGGGGGCCTTGAGAGCTAAGGAAGTCCTCCTCTTCCTGCCTCTGTTCTGCCTCAAGTGCCCTGTCCATTATTCTACGCAGCGTGTGCTCCAACAGGTGGACAAGGGGGATAGTGTCACTGATGCATGCACTGTCACTGCTCACCATCCTCGTGGCCTCCTCAAATGGTGACAGGACAGTGCATGCATTCCTGATCATGGCCCACTGGCATGGGGAAAAAAAAACAAGCTCCCCTGACCCTGTCCTGGTGCCATAGTCACACAGGTACTCATTGATGGCCCTCTGCTGCGTGTGCAGCCGCTGCAGCATGGCCAACGTTGAGTTCCACCTGGTGGGCATGTCACAGATTAGGCGGTTCTTGGGCAGGTTAAACTCCTTTTGGAGGTCCGCCAGCCGAGCACTGGCATTATATGACCGGCGGAAATGCACACAGACTTTCCTGGCCTGCCTCAGGACATCCTGTAAGCCCGGGTACCTGCCCAATAACCGCTGCACCACTAAGTTAAGGACGTGAGCCAAACAGGACACATGGGTCATTTGTCCCTGTCGGAGGGCAGAGAGAAGGTTGGTGCCATTGTCCCAAACCACCATTCCTGCCTTAAGTTGGCGTGGCGTCAACCACCTCTGAACCTGCCCCTGCAGAGCTGACAGAACCTCTGCCCCAGTGTGACTCCTGTCCCCCAAGCACACCAGCTCAAGCACCGCATGGCATCTTTTGGACTGCGTACTTGCGTAGCCCCTTGAACGGCTACGGAGCACCGCTGGTTCCGAGGACAAAGCACAGGAAGAGGCCATGGAGGAAGAAGAAGAGGAGGGGGTGGAGGAGAGAGGTGTGTCACAATCATTAGCATTTTGGAGGCTTGGTGGCGGAACAACCTCCAACACTACTGCACCTTGTCCTGCATCCTTCCCAGCTGCCAGCGAGTCACCCAATGCGCCGTGAAACTTAGGTAACGTCCCTGTCCATGCCTGCTGGACCATGAGTCAGCGGTAATATGCACCTTACCGCTGACCGCCCTGTCCAGTGAGGCATGGACATTGCCTTCCACATGCCGGTAGAGAGCCGGAATCGCCTTCCGTGAGAAAAAGTGGCGTTGAGGAACTGCACATTCCACAAACTCACGGAAGGGGGCAGAGTCTACCAACTGAAAAGGCAGCAGTTGAAGTGCTAGCAATTTTGCCAAGCTAGCATTCAACCGCTGGGCATGTGGATGGCTGGGAGCAAACTTCTTTCGGCGGTGCAGCAGCTGGGGCAGGGAAATTTGCCTGGTACAATCTGACGTTGGTGTACCAAAAGCAGATTGCCCACAAGTACTTGGCTGTTACACACCTAATTCTACACCTTCATTCCTCTCAGTGCAGGTCTCAGAGAGGACTGAAGGCATAGTGGGGTTGGAGATCTCAGCTGATGAGGAGCAAGGAGAGGTCCTCTTTGTTCTTTGGTGTGGGTCTTTTAGATACGCTTGCCAACGAACTGCATGGCAGGTCAACATATGTCTGGTCAAGCATGTGGTACCCAAGCGGGAGATGTTTTGGCCACGTGAGATACGCTTGAGACATATGTTGCAAATAGCAGCAGTGCGATCTGATGCACTCGTCTCAAAAAAGGCCCACACCAAAGAACTTTTTAAATAACATGCAGAGAATGCAGCGCCCTGCACATGTGGAGCTTTGGGGCGTGATGCAGTCAATGTGCTGCCGTTAGGCTGGCCCCTGGAGGGCATCCTGCCTCGTTGGTGATGTGCCGCCTCCTCCTCCTCCTCTCTCCTATCAGGCACCCATGTTGAGTCAGTGATTTCATCATCCCCTCCCTCCTCATCACTGGAGCAAACCTGGCAGTATGCTGCAGCAGGGGGAGCATGAATGCCAGATTGCTGTCCTTCTTGGGCACCCCCTCTGTCTGTGCTCATGTTACTGCCTTCATCGAGCTCAGTATCATGATCAGAGCCTTCCAAATGCTGGGCATCCTCCTGGAGCATGTACCCAACGCTGTGGCCAAACAGTTCGAGGGACTCCTCAGGAGGACATGGTGGGGCTAGGGAAGGAGTCACTGATGACATTGAGCCGAGGGAAGAGGCCGCTACTTTGCCAGACAAAGTACCCTGGGCATGGGTGAGAGAGGATGAGGAGGATGAGGACGGCTTGGTCATCCACTCGACCAAGTCTTCCGCATGTTGCGGCTCAACACGGCCAGCTGCCGAAAAAAAAGGCCAAGCGTGTCCCTAGCTGAACACTGTGAGCAGGACGCACAGCACTAACTTGTAGTTTTAGCTGAACACTGTGAGCAGGACGCACCGCACTAACTTGTAGGTTTAGCTGAACACTGTGAGGTGGATGCACCGCACTAACTTGTAGTTTTAGCTGAACACTGTGAGCAGGACGCACTGCACTAACTTGTAGGTTTAGCTGAACACTGAGCAGGACGCACCCCACTAACTTGTAGTTTTAGCTGAACACTGTGAGCAGGACGCACTGCACTAACTGTAAATAGTCTAGCTGCCTGACTGTGGTACTAATAGGATCAAAAGAACACCAGCAATTTTCTTCAGGTAGCTGTATATACTGTAACAAGACAAGCCTGCCTGTCAGTAGGAAGATAACAGGAACGGATCTAGCTAAACTGAATACAGTGTATATATATATATATATATATATATATATATATATATATATGCAACACCTGACTGTTCTGCCTAATCTATCTAACTCAAATCAAATGACACTGTCTCTCTGTCTATCTCTTTCAACGCCGGAACACACACTACACAGGGCCGCCGTGCAGGTGGCCTTATATAGTGTGGGGCATGTACTAAATCCCCTGAGCCATAATTGGCCAAAGCCTCCTTGGCTTTGGCCAATTATGGCTCTCTGTACAGATGGCGCTGTGATTGGCCAAGCATGCGGGTCATAGTGCATGCTTGGCCAATTATCAGCCAGCAATGCACTGCAATGCCGCAGTGATTTATGGGCCGTGACGCGCCACACAAATTTGGCGCGAACGGCCCATATCGTTCGCAATTTGGCGAACGGGCCAACAGACGATGTTCGATTCGAACATGGGTTCGACTCGAACACGAAGCTCATCCCTATCCGCCACGTCAGTAAACTGCAAAATCCTAGAGCTAAATTTTAAATGTTTGGCTAGGATGTATCTGACCCCGGACCGCATAAACACATTTCAAAATGTATCTTCACAATAATGTTGGAGGGGGTGTAATGAAACAGGATCAATGGCCCACATCTGGTGGTTCTGCCCGACAATTAAGATATTTTGGAGTGAAGTGAGGGGATTTATTAAAGATATTACTAGAATCAACTTACCGGATGATCCTTGGGTCTGCCTATTCCATATGAGTGAAATGCCCACTAAAACTTATCTGAGAACGCATTTGCCACACCTCACCGATGCGGCCAAAAGCCTGATACCTAAGTACTGGCGAAGGAACGAAAAACCAGCGATGAAGGATTGGTTTAATAAAATTAACGAGATCCATAGCCTAGAATACTATAAGGTTTAGTGAAGGGATGAAAATGGGGGCCTTCGAAACAAAATGGAGAGTCTGGGTAGAATTTAAGTAATCCCTAAGAGCCGCTGAGATATGGACTTCCTAGGTAAGACAAGACAGTGACCCACAGATCAGTGGAAAGGAGTGCTGGGAGGCTGAAACAGAGGCAGAAGGCATCTCCTTAGGTACTAAGGTATACGACTGATGTGCCCATTACTAACTTTTAGATTCTTCACCCCATCATTCTATCACTTCCCTGTCACTCGATACATATTAAAACCACACCAGTGATGATTTTACTCCATTGCGTACAGCAGTACGCCTGTTTACACTAGCTTGATCCATCTAAAAATGGCCGCCGTCCGTGTGCATCAGCCACCATAAAGATGGCCGCAATAATACACACAAACGAACTACAAGAAAATGGCCGCCGTACTATTTTCGGTTTGGCAATATAAATGACATCCCTCTCTGACCAATCCGGTCCCCCAGATGAAGTCACGAGCGGTGACGTAACGTGTAGGGCGTGGCGGAGAGCAGACGCAAACCGGAAGTCACGTAAGGAGGTGCCTCAGACGCCGCTCCTTCTGTTTTATGCTATTTTAATGTTTTTGTAAATGTAAGAGTCCACCTTTTAGATATTAATAAAGCATACATATTCATCCTACTACACTATTGAAGGCTTCTTTCTCTTTCCCCCCTTTTCATTCCACCGGGCTGGTGGAGCCTGGGTGGAAAGTGTTTTTGAATAGGTATTTCCTCACATGAAGATTGAGAAGGCAATAAATTCAGCCACCAACAGATGTAAAATCCATGACTAATGTAGTCCAGATGTACCACATTTTATCCCATACTGTTAGCCACCCATACTCCACCCTCTTACCAACTTAAATAACGAGACCACACCTTTCATCTGGAGTATAAATGGCCATAACAGATTTTTATTAAACAACTGTATAAAAATACCTCCAATATTAACTTCAATATATAAATAACATATAAATAACATATAACCTCAGATAAAACAACATGTTTTAAACAATCTGTTGGTCAATGACGGAGCTACCCCAGTTTCACCACATATCCAAAAGAGTACACTGCAGGAACATGTTTCAAAAACTGATAAGGCCTCCAGCTGTGCCGCTCGGAGACAACCCCCTCCCGCAGTGCAACATACCGGTATTCCTTTCAGGAATACACAGGAGGGGCCATACTATTGCTGACCCCCCATCCCTTTTAACCTTTTATTTACTGCTACCGTCACCGACCAACAACAACAAACCAGCCACAGCCCGAAAGGATGAAACCTTATCCTTAAGGGCCCCTCCACACCCTCAAGGCCCGTTGTATTCCTTCCTGCAAACCCATAGTCCAAAGATCCGTCCCCACATCTGTGAGGTGAACCCCATCCCTCCTCAAATAAAGGCCTACATTTATCTCAAGCTCTCTGTGGCGAATCACCATGCCCCCTTGCTGAACCAAAAACCTCCCCACCACCTTGTTAACTCGTATACGAGCCTTGTTAATTCTTACCACAGACCTAGCATTGCGCCACGAAGTTCGTGCCACAATATCAGACCATAGCAACAAAGTGTTTGGATAATTAGTGTGCAAATGCAAAAGATCCACCTTTACATCCTCTATCAGCTCCCTGACCGTCCTCACTCCCAAATCGTTACCTCCAGCGTGTATGACCAACACATCCGGAGGTCTATCTAGCCACGCAAATCGTTCCACCTCTGAAACAACTCTTCCCCACATCATTCCAGGTCTCCCCAGCCACCTGATAAAAGCCTCCCTTCGCGATATGCCTAACTGGCGCCCATCTGGTCTCGCATCACCTCTCCTTGCCCCCCAACAAACGTAGGAGTGTCCCAGTATCCAGACGAGGCATAGAGACACTCCATCTGCAACGAAAAGACAACAAGGCAGGGTGATATCACCAACGCAGCCAACAAAAACCCCCCACTACCTATATGTGAAAACCAAACTTTTCCAAATACAGGGTTTTTTTTTTTTTTAATTATTATTCCACTGCTAATTGAGGGCGAATGTATGAACGGAATCTCTTTGATTCCCATCTACCGATCCTCCGTACAGCTGCCTCATCCAACCCGCATCTGGCAGCTTCTGTAGCCGCCCTAATGTGGAAGGAGTTTGAGGCGTATGCCTTCCCATCCAAACCTATTAACGATAAGCATTTCCGAAACACCGCCACAAATTGAAACTTTGATAGGTAAGCACCATTCTTATAACATAAGAATGGACCCTCACCTACCGGTCTAATCTTCCCGAATTCACCAACCGTCCTCACCGGACACACTGCGATCCCAGTAATGCATGCAGCCACACATCTATGCCTTTTCCTAATTGATCTGTTTTTGACCTCCTCAGCCGTAAACACACCCTATCCGTGCATGCCCGCACGTCCTGTACCAAAATACCCCCACTTCCTTTTTGGATGGGCTGACCAACTCCCCTACCCGAAACACCCCAAAAAACGCCAGCGAAAAAGCCTCTGTAAACAGTAAACATTCATAACTTGAGCTGCACACAGCCCCTAGCTGATCACAAATTGCCAACAGGTTGGCAAAAGTGACCGGTCTACGGTTATCTTTTTTCTTGTGCCCCTTACGATACCCTTTTAATTCCTGCTGTACCCAAAACTCCTTCGTCCAATCCTCCATCCCCTGCAACTTAAACAGTAACGACAGTGCTGCCAACTTCTTACCTATAGACGATACCCCCACCACATTTTCCATGTTCCTGGACACAAAATAAAGGACCAATAATCTCATATCTCCCCGTCATCCTCTGCTTCGGCTTCCCGTACAAGTCCCAACCATTCTCGCCATACCTTCACATAGGCCGACCATGTGGACTCACTCACAGACTGTTGTATCCATCCTGCGGCGACTCCAAGGCCAACTCCCAGATCCAACCCGGGCAAGGAATCCCTTCCTTCTCTGCCGCCGGAGCTAATTCCCTGAACTTGTCCCACTGAAAGCGAGACAGTGAATCAGCCAGCGTGTTTTCAATCCCAGGTATATGCACAGCGTATATGAAAATATTCAACTGCAAGCACCGTAATACCAACTGTCGTAATAGTCTTATGACAGGTTGAGAAGACGCTGACAAGCGATTGACTACCTGCACCACTCCCATATTATCGCAGTTCAACCTCAACTTTAAATTCTGGCAAGCCCTGCCCCATAATTCCATAGCCAGTACTACTGGAAACAATTCCAGTAGTACCAAGTTACGAAGGAAACGTGCTTCCACCCAGGATTTTGGCCATGGTTCCGTGCTCCATTGACCCTAAAAAAATGCCCCATATCCCGCAGATCCCGCCGCGTCAGTAACCAACTCCACATTGAAGTTACTTACCGGACCAGACATCCACACCGACCTCCCGTTGTATTCCGACAAAAATTGATACCATACCTTTAGGTCCTCACGATGTTCCTTAGTAAGCCTAATGAAATGGGCCGGTGCTTTCACCCCAGCTGTAGCCGCAGACAGCCGTCGGCAAAAGACCCTACCCATGGGTATGATTCTACAAGCAAAGTTCAACTTACCAAGCAAAGATGGGAGATCCCTCAGCTGTATTTTCTTCATCCCATAGATCCGCCATATTTCCGTCTGCAAATCCACTAACTTTTCTTGCGGTAACCTACATTCCATTGCCATTGAATCAATAACAATGCCCAAAAAGCTAATCTCTGCGGTGGGGCCCTCAGTTTTGTCAGCAGCCAGGGGAACTCCAAACCGTTCTGCAATGTGTTGCAACGTTGACAATAAAATCGCACACACACTGGAAGAAAGTGGGCCTATGCATAGAAAATCATCTAAATAGTGTATCATAGATTCAAGCCCGGACACCTCTCTTACCACCCACTCCAAAAAGGAACTGAAAACTTCAAACATGGCGCAGGAAATGGAGCAACCCATAGGTAAGCATTTGTCCACATAGAATTGCTCCTGCCATTGGCAACCCAACAGCCAAAAGCTGTCCGGGTGTACTGGGAGCAGCCTAAATGCCGCCTCAATATCAGCTTTTGCCATCAGTGCCCCTTTTCCATAGCGCCTGACCCATCGAACCGCCGCATCAAATGAAGTGTATGACACGGTGCAGACGTCCGGGTCAATGAAATCGTTAACCGAACCCCCTTTTGGAAATGATAAGTGGTGAATTAGCCGAAACTTATTCGGCTCTTTCTTTGGTACCACCCCCAGTGGGGATACCACCAAGTCTTTCAATGGTTTTGCCCCAAACGGCCCCCCCATCCGTCCTAAAGCCACTTCCTTTTCCAATTTCTCCCCCACCACCCCCGGGTGTTGCAATGCCGATTTTAAATTCCGTACTACTGGAGGAACCACCACCAATGAACACGGAATTTTGAACCCTTCTCTAAAACCCTCAGTGAGCAGTAACGCCGCTTTCCTATCCGGATACTTACTTAGGAAAGGCTGCATCCTTTCCACCTTCACCGGCGTCCTCCCTTTTGTGAGCAGACTCCCCGGTACGTTTTCCTTTTTTGAAACACCGAGCCAGGGTGTGGCCTCCCCCACATCCTGAACACTCGTGCTTGAATTTGCACGACCCCCCAAACTTACAGGATCCTTCATTAAACTGCCAGCATACCCCCCATTTTCTGCCGGCCGGTAGTCCTGAGGAGTTAGTACCCCCGGCCCCCCCTTGAAATAACTGAGGCGGGGCCCTAGCCAACGACATCAGTTTCATCCACAGGCTAATATCCTTGTGGTCCCAACGCAGAGCCGGACACACCACTCTGCGTTGACGAAACTGCTCATCGTAACGTAACCATGCAGTTCCCCCGTACACTCTATGTGCCTCACCTATAGCATCCATATAACAAAACAAACAAGTGCAAAGATAATAGAAGTATACACTGTGCTAAATTAAAAAAGTATATGGTGCGGAGCAGCTACATACAGGGTGACAGTAACCAAAAAATCATGTGAAAGTAAAATGCAGCGCATAAATTGTGCAAAAAGTCTTCAATCAAGAAAACAACTGAAAAAAACAAATGTCCACAGATGGTAAACATAACAGTGGTAAAACTTATAAGTCTCTCAATAAAGGTGAGTAAAGTCCTGTGAGTGAATAGAGAACAAATAACATGGAATATCCCACTGGAAACAATAAGTGGATGTGAGACGGCAGATGTTATAACACGGGTAATTCATCAGATCATCACCAAGCTGTATCTCACAACTGCATGCGACTTAATGAAGATGGTGTGTAAGAAACTCTTTCCAGATAAAATGGACCCCCTTGTCAGCGACAGGGAGTCACTCGAGCGGGTTGCCTCTCAGGGCCCGTAAACGGACATCACAGCTCTGCGAACCTTCTGGGTCAAACTCTGCGTGGATCTCCCGGGGCCGCCAGGTGGGTCCTCCCAAAGGATGGCCAAGGTGCGGGTCAGAGGGAACAGTGCGTCACGTGAAAAAACTGAACTGAAGTGAAGGCTGGTTGAATCTCTCAGTGGATATGTGGAGAAAAAATAAACAGGCTCCACATAGTGTAGATGAGCAAAGTGGGATTTTTATTGCTAAAAAAGCCAGGTAACAATAAAATGTGATCACAGGGTATAAAAACAAAGTATGCCCCAGTAGACGATCCATTGATCGAAACACGTCAGGCACTTCCAGCATCCTCCTTGTTGCCCATCTTTGTTTTTATACCCTGTGATCACATTTTATTGTTACCTGGCTTTTTTAGCAATAAAAATCCCACTTTGCTCATCTACACTATGTGGAGTCTGTTTATTTTTTCTCCACATATCCACTGAGAGATTCAACCAGCCTTCACTTCAGTTCAGTTTTTTCACGTGACGCATCGTTCCCTCTGATCCGCACCTTGGCCATCCTTTGGGAGGACCCACCTGGCGGCCCCGGGAGATCCACGCAGAGTTTGACCCAGAAGGTTCGCAGACCTGTGATGTCCGTTTACAGGCCCTGAGAGGCAACCCGCTCGAGTGACTCCCTGTCGCTGACAAGGGGGTCCATTTTCTCTGGTAAGAGTTTCTTACACACCATCTTCATTAAGTCGCATGCAGTTGTGAGATACAGCTTGGTGATGATCTGATGAATTACCCGTGTTATAACATCTGCCGTCTCACATCCACTTATTGTTTCCAGTGGGATATTCCATGTTATTTGTTCTCTATTCACTCACAGGACTTTACTCACCTTTATTGAGAGACTTATAAGTTTTACCACTGTTATGTTTACCATCTGTGGACATTTGTTTTTTTCAGTTGTTTTCTTGATTGAAGACTTTTTGCACAATTTATGCGCTGCATTTTACTTTCATATAACAAAACAACCCCGAACAATATTCAAGGTTCTTTTCGCCAATGACACTAGCCATGATAGCGAACGCTTGCAACCAATTTACAAACGTCCGCGGTATCAATCTATATCTTCTCTTCTCCTCATCCTCCTTCTTGGAATCGTCGGGTTTAACCCTATCCAGGTTAAACTTTTCCAATGGCAACAAGGAGAAAATTTCCACGTACTCAGCTTTATACTTTTCTCGCACTTCAGGTTTCAAGTGTGCCCCTAACGGGGCTTCGAAACAAACATATATCTCACATTTTGCAGCATCTGCCAGCCTAACCACGTCAGTCCTGCCTTTTGTTTCTGCAGCCCCCTTCTCACCTGCTGTTTCCTTGTCTGCCACCTTCTCTGGTGTTGTATTAGCTGGCACCTCTGTGACCGCAGCCCCCCCCTGTCCCCCTTTGTGTATCCCCCTGCGGAACCTGCCCTGGTCCCTCTCCAAAGCGACCAACCAGGACCCGTAAACCCTCCAATCACTCCTGGAGCTGTCCCCCTGACCCCGAACTGGCGGGTGCCGTACTCGCCAGTTGTTGGTCAGGAGCCTGACCCACCCCGCTCTGCGAAGGTGTCACCATCCCTCCTGCAGTCATTGCTATCCACCCCAGCAAACCCTTCAAAGCATTGGTAAAGGAAAAATTATCAGTAGACTTATCGGGCTGACCAGGAGTCCTCCCAACAGCCGCTGTGCTGCTCTCCCTCGCTGGTTCCGGCTGCTGTGGCTCATCTTCCTCATCGGACACCCCATCTTCGGACTGTTCCGCTTGCACTGGGACTGGCATCAGAGGTAGCCCCCCAGGAGAAGCCCTCCTGGAGGCCGGAAGCCCACGCTGGTGTGAGGCCTGCACTGTGCGACGAGTCACTGCTGATCCCTGCTGCCCTGAACTTCCAGCTACCGGGCCAGCCTGGGCACTGTTTCCATCGCCATCTTGGGACACGTCCCCCCCGCCCGGTAAACTCCGCCCACCCGCGGTGCCGCTCGATCCACACGACCCAGACGTTGCTGCTCTCGACGCCATTCTCCCCCTTCTGTCCCTCTCACGCTCGTGCAGAGCTGCTGAGGGGCTGTTTGAAACCCTCCATGCAGTGCCAGCGTGTGTGGAAGCGGCGCCATGTTGGCCTGTGGCCCCGCCCACCGCTCCGTGACCACGGCGTGTAACTCACCCGGGCCCCGCTGAATCAACTGTGTGGCTCCTCTTGGCCGGCGGTGTCGATTGCTCCCCCCTCAGGCTCCGTGCCAGGTGGCCCGCTCCCTGTGCTGGCCCAGGCGAATAGCGCGCCGGAGGCCGCGATCTCCGCGCACGCGCAGACGGCTCACCTTCTCCCCCTGCATGGCTTGCTTCTCCCCCGAGCATCGCTGCGACCTGGCTGTGAAGCCATTCGGATCCATTTGCCGCCGCCTGCCGCAACCGCGCCAAAATCGCCTCAACGTCAGCCATTGTGTCTGAGGAGCAGAGAAATTCTGCCTCCTCGTGTCTCCTTCCCAGCACACTGCTCCATTTTTGCTCCTCTCCTCTTTTATATGGCCACTCCTCCTTACTTTCCTGTTATCTCCTCCCACACCTTTCTTTGAAACATTAACCCTATGTGTGTCACTAGACACGCTGTCATGCCCGGCCCTGCACTATTCCTCTTCTTTCCATCATTCCGGGCCTCACTGACTACCACCACGCTACAACATACAGTGTCAACAAAAGACACCCATTGATGCCTGAACTTTTTCCTTTTAAGGTGAGAGTTCTGAGAGCCTGATAACATCGGGACTTTCTATATGAAGATTACTACAAATGTCTATTTATCTTTCCTACATATTTGATCCCAGCTTTTCCACCTTGTCACTTATGAACTTTATACTTTCATATTTATTGAATATCACGTCATTAGGACATTTATTTATTTTGAACAGTGTGTAATTGTTTTCCTTTTGGTTACACCATACGTATTATTCACTATTCACACTATAAGGTGATAGATTTGATGCGTGAGATCTTTTATTTTATTTTTACTACATTGGAGTGTTATATAAACACTTTTTGATTTTGCTGCAGTCTATATTAGACATTATCACACCACGTTTATTATCACTATTTTTTAATTTCAATAATTTTTGATATTTTGTTGTCATCATTTCTCGTATTAGCGCGAAGGACATTTCCACTTACACATGAATATGCACATACAGTGAGGACGGAAAGTATTCAGACCCCCTTAAATTTTTCACTCTTTGTTATATTGCAGCCATTTGTTAAAATCATTTAAGTTGATTTTTTTTCCTCATTAATGTACACACAGCGCCCCATATTGACAGAAAAACACAGAATTGTTGACATTTTTGCAGATTTATTAAAAAAGAAAAACTGAAATATCACATGGTCCTAAGTATTCAGACCCTTTGCTGTGACACGCATATATTTAACTCAGATGCTATCCTTTTCTTCTGATCATCCTTGAGATGGTTCTACACCTTCATTTGAGTCCAGCTGTGTTTGATTATACTGATTGGACTTGATTAGGAAAGCCACACACCTGTCTATATAAGACCTTACAGCTCACAGTGCATGTCAGAGCAAATGAGAATCATGAGGTCAAAGGAACTGCCTGAAGAGCTCAGAGACAGAATTGTGGCAAGGCACAGATCTGGCCAAGGTTACAAAAAAATTTCTCCTTCACTTAAGGTTCCTAAGAGCACAGTGGCCTCCATAATCCTTAAATGGAAGACGTTTGGGACGACCAGAACCCTTCCTAGAGCTGGCCGTCCGGCCAAACTGAGCTATCTGGGAGAAGAGCCTTGGTGAGAGAGGTAAAGAAGAACCCAAAGATCACTGTGGCTGAGCTCCAGAGATGCAGTCAGGAGATGGGAGAAAGTTGTAGAAAGTCAACCATCACTGCAGCCCTCCACCAGTCGGGGCTTTATGCCAGAGTAGCCCAACGGAAGCCTCTCCTCAGTGCAAGACACATAAAAGCCCACATGGAGTTTGCTAAAAAACACCTGAAGGACTCCAAGATGGTGAGAAATAAGATTCTCTGGTCTGATGAGACCAAGATAGAACTTTTTGGTCTTAATTCTAAGCGGTATGTGTGGAGAAAACCAGGCACTGCTCATCACCTGTCCAATACAGTCCCAACAGTGAAGCATGGTGGTGGCAGCATCATGCTGTGGGGGTGTTTTTCAGCTGCAGGGACAGGACCACTGGTTGCAATCGAGGGAAAGATGAATGCGGCCAAGTACAGGGATATCCTGGATGAAAACCTTCTCCAGAGTGCTCAGGACCTCAGACTGGGCCGAAGGTTTACCTTCCAACAAGACAATGACCCTAAGCACACAGCTAAAATAATGAAGGAGTGGCTTCACAACAACTTAGCGACTGTTCTTGAATGGCCCAGCCAGAGCCCTGACTTAAACCCAATTGAGCATCGCTGGAGAGACCTAAAAATGGCCGTCCACCAACGTTTATCATCCAACCTGACAGAACTGGAGAGGATCTGCAAGGAGGAATGGCAGAGGATCCCCAAATCCAGGTGTGAAAAACTTGTTACATCTTTCCCAAAAAGACTCATGGCTGTATTAGATCAAAAGGGGCTTCTACTAAATACTGAGCAAAGGGTCTGAATACTTAGGACCATGTGATATTTCAGTTTTTCTTTTTTAATAAATCTGCAAAAATATACTGTGATATTTCAGTTTTTCTTTTTGAATAAATCTGCAAAAATGTCAACAATTCTGTGTTTTTCTGTCAATATGGGGTGCTGTGTGTACATTAATGAGAAAAAAATGGACTTAAATGATTTTAGCAAATGGCTGCAATATAACAGAGTGAAAAATTTAAGGGGTGTGAATACTTTCCGTCCCCACTGTAAATCACACCCACCTGAAAAGTAGATTATTTTTGATCATTTTGCATTCTGGGAGCTGGAAGAATTTCTACGTGCGTATATGCACATATATGTGTGTAAATGCGCTCACCATACAGACCATATTCATATTTTTTGCATAAGAACAATCTGTCTGGAAGATCTGGTGTATGCATATTAAGGACACTAAGGGCTAGTTTACACTTGCTTCAAAACAAGGCTTTGAAAAGGCTTTGTTAAAGCTCTCTGAACACCAGTCAAAGCCCCTGTCACTAAATAAAATGGTTAGCTTACAGTCCTGTTTACACCTTGCTTTTGCTAGGTGCTTCGATGAGGCTTCATTGAGGCTTCAGTGAGGATTTGGTGGGGCTTCGAGTGAGCTTTGTCATAGAGTTCTATGGAGGCTTTGAAGATGCTTTGAAGCACCACTGAAGCGACATGGGGTATAATTTTTGACGCAAAAGCAAGGTGTAAACAGGACTGTAAGGTAACCATTGTATTTAGTGACAGGAGCTTTGACTAGCGTTCAGAGAGCTTTATCAAAGCCTGTCCGAAGCCTTGTTAGAAGCAAGTGTAAAACTAGCCGTTAATGTGTGTTGAAGCCGAAGCAAGTGTAAATGAGCCCCAAAGTCCTGTTTACATAAATCGAGCAGATGCAGCTCGATATCAGTTTCATAAAGCGAGACATGGATACCTTCAGGTCCCGCCTCACTGAGGCTGAGCGCCGCATGGGAGACTCGGAGGACACGCTGCGAGATCATACAGTCTCACTCCGCACGCTGCAAATGAAAATAAAAACCCTAGAGACTCACGCGTGGTGGGCCTCCCTGAGGGGGCTGAAGGAGCTGACCCCACGGCCTTCACCGAACATCTCCTACGTGACCTTCTACCCCAGGCGCCATTCTCTAACTTCTTTGTGGTGGAGAGGGCACATAGAATGCCTGCTGCCCGGGGACCCCTGGGAGCTCCTCCATGCACATTTATCCTGAAATTATTGAACTTCAGGGACCGAGACTTAGTCCTCCATGAGTCAAGGAAGGTTGATCAACTGAGGTACGAGGGAGCTAAATTAATGATATTTCCGGACTTTTCGGTAGATATCCAAAAACAACGTCGCTCCTTTGACCGGGTGAAAAACTTAACCTACGCAATAAGAAGATAAAATATAGCATGTTGTTCCTGGTTAGGCTGCGAGTCCAGGATGGTGAGAAGGTGCATTTTTTTTACTTCCCCTGAAGAAGCATCGCACTGGCTGGAGACCATACCCAGAAATTGATATTTCCCTAGAGTCGCAAGGTATGCTTGCAATATCCTGTCCTTATTGTCACACTCATTTCTAGGGCCTTCTTGGTCACTGATACTAACATTGCTTAGGCTGTTGTCCTTTCTCCCCCCATGGGGGGCAGATGGGGGAGGGATGGTTATGCCCTCATGGACCTCATGACCTCACGGTGGCAGGACTCCATGTTTTGTGTGCATACTGACGTGTACTCTATACAAGATCTCACATATAACAAATGTGCACTCAGAGGAGATGGGGGTGAGGTACCTCTAAATTTGCTTTTCTTGGAAAAATTTCTTCTCCTCATCTTTACCCAAGGTTTGTACCGGTTCAAGTTTTGTACCCCCGGAGGGATGTGTTTGATTCTCCGGGAGATTCGTGTTCTATAATCTGCAGGGAACATTGATCCTTAAAACTAGCTGGAAGACATACTGTATGTACTGTGACACTCGGGTGTCCTTTTGTTCATCTCCCCAATTGGCAGTTGCCATGACAGTGCTTGGGATAGAAGCACGCCGAAGTTTGGGGGGGGGGTGCGGGGGGGGGATGGGGTTGGAGCACACGTTTTTGCTCCTTGTTGGAACTTTTCTTATTTTTTCTTTTTTTTTTCTTTTTTTGTTGCTGCATATATGTCAAATTTTGTACTTATGTCTACTGTATTAGGGCTCAAGGTTGTCCTGATCTCTCTCCACTAGATGGCGTGAGCGGTCTGTTTGCTGAAACTCTGGATTGGATGCATGTGATTTTTCTATTTCTCTGCCTGCTCACACTCAGTTTGATTCTGATAATGGTTGTTTGCTGCCCTCACTTAATTCTTACAAAACTTCAATGTCCCCCTGACAGTTTTATCATGGAATGTCAGGAGGTTGAATTCCAAAATTAAGAGGTCTTTGGTTTTTAATTTTCTGAAACAATATAATCCGCATATATGTGTGTTCCAGGAGACTCATTTGGTTGGGAGCAGGACGCTGGCACTTCGGAAATCATGGGTTGGTGCATATTACCATTCCACTTATTCTTCTTACTCGAGGGGTGTCAGCGTCCTGGTCTATAAGTCACTTGGGTTTACTTCATTGGATCTTCATTTAGATCCAGACGGGAGATTCATGGCCCTTCATGCAATGTGTGATGGACTAGAATTGTTGATAGTAGGTATATATATTCCTCCTCCAGCTACGATAGATATCCTCAAAAAGCTCACTCCAATCATAGCTCAGTATCCTTCGGCCGGAGTTATCCTAACTGGAGATTTCAACATGACCCCAAACTCGGCTTTAGACAGGCTCAGTGTAGGTCCCCCTAGTGTATCCCCCCTATCACAGTGGGCAGACAACTATGGGTTTACTGATGTATGGAGACTGAGGCACCCGGATGAGAGGCAGTACACCTGTCATTTAGCTACACATGCTTTTTTCTCCAGAATTGACCTGATATATACGTCTGACTCCCTGCTCTCCCGGATACAGGAGGTGGAGATCCTACCGCGAGGCATTTCGGATCATGCACCCCTCCTACTTAAACTGCAAACAGATTCACCCATGGGCACTGCTCTTTGGCGGCTCTCAGGGTTTTGGATTGCAGACGAGAGGGTGACCCCCCTGGTGGAGGGTAAGCTGGGAGTCTATTGGGCGCTTAATGAAGGTACGGTTCCTCCTCCTACACTCTGGGATGCCTTTAAGGCATATACCAGAGGGCAATATAAAACGGCAATTGGGAGGGTCAGAAAGGATACGCGGTTGGCATTAGAAGAAGCAGAAAGGAAGGTTCTCCTCTTGGAAAACAGCTATGTGCACACTAGAGATGTCCTAACATATGATGCTATGCAATTTCTCCATAGAGAAATATAGGAAACAATTGCTGGCTCAATTGCAAAGAATCTTCGAACAAGGGGAAAAGATGGGTAGAATGTTGGCCTGGCTGGCTAGGGAATGTTCCTCCTCACTACATATTGCTCACATAAGAGATGATACGGGGGTACTTCATTCTGACCCCACTGGTAAAAATGGTCTATTTGCACGTTATTATGAACATCTCTATACCTCTAAGGCCACATTTACCAAAGAGACTCTACTCTGTGCACCTTTCTAAATCAGATCGACTTCCCACAACTATCTGCTGAGGCCAGAAATACACTAGACACCCCAATTACTCTCAAAGAGGTTCAAACAGCAGTAGCATCACTTCAATCAGCAAAAACTCCAGGCCCTGACGGCCTACCGGCAGAATTCTGTAAGACAAATAGTGAACTTCTCGTCCCTAGGTTCAACAGTCTGCTCCTCTGACCTCCTCACAATGTTAAAAGAAGGCTGCCTCCCTCCCTCTATGTCGGAGGCGGTGATTGTGGTTATAGCTAAACCTAATAAAGACCCCACATCATGTGCCTCATATCGCCCCATATCGCTTTTAAATGTAGATGCCAAAATAACTACTAAAATACTCGCAAACAGACTCAACTCGGTTATCCTTTCTATAATCCATGGTGATCAGACGGGCTTCATGCCGGGCAAAGGTACAGACATTAACCTACGTCGGCTTTACACTAACATTTCTCATGCAGGGAAATTAGAATCCCCGGGCATGGTGGCCTCTCTGGACGCCGAGAAGGCCTTTGACTCGGTGGAGTGGGAGTTCAATGTCATCAGTGACTCCTTCCCTAGCCCCACCATGTCCTCCTGAGGAGTCCCTCAAACTGTTTGACCACAGTGTTGGGTACATGCTCCAGGAGGATGCCCAGCATTTGGAAGGCTCTGATGATGATACTGAGCTTGATGAAGGCAGTAACATGAGCACGGACAGAGAGGGTGCCCAAGAAGGACAGCAATCTGGCAGTCATGCTCCCCCTGCTGCAGCATACTGCCAGGTTTGCTCCAGTGATGAGGAGGGAGGGGATGATGAGGTCACTGACTCAACGTGGGTGCCTGATAGGAGAGAGGAAGAGGAGGAGGAGGCGGCACATCACCAACGAGGCAGGATGCCCTCCAGGGGCCAGCCTAAGGGCAGCACATTGACTGCATCACACCCCAAAGCTCCACATGTGCAGGGCGCTGCAGTCTCTGCGCGTTATTCAAAAAGTTCTTTGGTGTGGGCCTTTTTTGAGATGAGTGCATCAGATCGCACCGCTGCTATGTCTCAAGCATATCTCGCATGGCCAAAACATCTCCTGCTTGGGTACCACATGCTTGACCAGACATATGTTGACCTGCCATGCAGTTCGTTGGCAAGCGTATCTAAAAGACCCACACCAAAGAACAAAGAGGACCTCTCCTTGCTCCTCATCAGCTGAGATCTCCAACCCCACTATACCTTCAGTCCTCTCTGAGACCTGCACTGAGAGGAATGAAGGTGTAGAATTAGGTGTGTCACAGCCAAGTACTTGTGGGCAATCTGCTTTTGGTACACCGACGTCAGATTGTACCAGGCAAATTTTTCTGCCCCAGCTGCTGCACCGCCGAAAGAAGTTTGCTCCCAGCCATCCACATGCGCAGCGGTTGAATGCTAGCTTGGCAAAATTGCTAGCATTTCAACTGCTGCCTTTTCAGTTGGTAGACTCTGCCCCCTTCCGTGAGTTTGTGGAATGTGCGGTTCCTCAGTGGCAGGTACCCAAACGCCACTTTTTCTCACGGAAGGCGATTCTGGCTCTCTACCGGCATGTGGAAGGCAATGTCCATGCCTCGCTGGACAGGGCGGTCAGCGGTAAGGTGCATATTACCGCTGACTCATGGTCCAGCAGGCATGGACAGGGACGTTACCTAAGTTTCACGGCGCATTGGGTGACTTTGCTGGCAGCTGGGAAGGATGCAGGACAAGGTGCAGTAGTGTTGGAGGTTGTTCCGCCACCACGCCTCCAAAATGCTAATGATTGTGACACACCTCTCTCCTCCACCCCCTCCTCTTCTTCTTCCTCCATGGCCACTTCCTGTGCTTTGTCCTCAGAACCAGCGGTGCTCCGTAGCCGTTCAAGGGGCTACGCAAGCCAAAAGATGCCATGCGGTGCTTGAGCTGGTGTGCTTGGGGGACAGGAGTCACACTGGGGCAGAGGTTCTGTCAGCTCTGCAGGGGCAGGTTCAGAGGTGGTTGATGCCACGCCAACTTAAGGCAGGAATGGTGGTTTGCGACAATGGCACCAACCTCCTCTCTGCCCTCCAACAGGGACAAATGACCCATGTGCCCTGTTTGGCTCACGTCCTTAACTTGGTGGTGCAGCGGTTCTTGGGCAGGTACCCGGGCTTACAGGATGTCCTGAGGCAGGCCAGGAAAGTCTGTGTGCATTTCCGCCGGTCATATAATGCCAGTGCTCGGCTGACGGACCTCCAAAAGGAGTTTAACCTGCCCAAGAACCGCCTAATCTGTGACATGCCCACCAGGTGAAACTCAACGCTGGCCATGCTGCAGTGGCTGCACACGCAGCAGAGGGCCATCAATGAGTACCTGAGTGACTATGGCACCAGGACAGGGTCAGGGGAGCTTGTTTTTTTTTTCCCCCACGCCAGTGGGCCATGATCAGGGATGCATGCACTGTCCTGTCACCATTTGAGGAGGCCACAAGGATGGTGAGCAGTGACAGTGCATGCATCAGTGACACTGTCCCCCTTGTCCACCTGTTGGAGCACACACTGCGTGGAATAATGGACAGGGCACTTGAGGCAGAACAGAGGCAGGAAGAGGAGGACTTCCTTAGCTCTCAAGGCCCCCTTTATCCAGACAGTGTTCCTGCATACCCACCTATCACTCAGGAAGAGGAGGAGGAGGAGGAAGATTGTGTCAGTATGGAGGTGGAGCCTGGCACTCAGCATCAGCAGCAGTCTTTAAGGGATCAGTCCCAAGAAACACATGGACTTGTACGTGGCTGGGAGGAGGTGGCTGCAGACGAAGTCGTCCTTAGTGACCCAGAGGACTCCGGACCAAATGCCTCAGTAAACCTACGTTGCATGGCCTCCCTGATCCTGCAAAGCCTGCGTAAGGATCCTCGCATTCATGGTATCAAGGAGAAGGACCAATACTGGCTGGCAACCCTCCTTGATCCACATTACAAGGGTAAGGTTGCGGACCTTATCTTGCCATCGCAGAGGGAGCAGAGGATGAAACATCTTCGGGAGGCCTTGCAGAAATGTCTGTGCAACGCGTTTCCAGAGACTGGGAGGTTACAAACTCCTGTTTCTGGACAACGTGTTGCTAAGGCTTCGGTCAGTCAAAGAAGGAGCAGTGGAGAAGGTGGCCGTCTGACCGATGCGTTCAGACAATTTTTTGGTCCGCAGCCCCAAGGTATGATCGGTTCCAGCAACCATCGCCAGCGTCTGTTTTACATGGTGCAGGAATACCTAGGGGCAAGATCTGACTTGGACACCTTTCCCACCAAAAATCCTCTGGGTTACTGGGTCTTGAGGATGGATCACTGGCTAGAGCTTGCACAGTATGCAATTGAGCTACTGGCCTGTCCTGCATCCAGCGTTCTTTCGGAACGCACATTCAGTGCTGCTGGGAGCTTTGTAACCGATCACAGGGTGCGTCTGTCCACCGACTCGGTCGATCGACTGACCTTCATAAAAATGAATCAGTCTTGGATCACCACCAGCTACCAAGCACCTGATGCTGATGTAACCGAATAATTTTTTTGGAAATCTCAGATCCCTTCAAAGACTGCCTATGCTGATGTTGAGTGACTATCCCTGAGTAATTATCCTCTTCCTCCTCAATCATCACGCCGATAGCTTGTAAGAACATTTTTGGTTCTGGGCGCCACCACCAGTGCCTAAGGCACAATTTTTCAGCCCCTGTTTAACAGGGGCGTGTAATTACAGTTTTCGATGCAACACTTTGCAGCAGGGCTCGTTCCTGCGTTCCAACTAGAGTGTCTGTGAGGGGTTGCAGTGTTGTGGCACCAGCACCAGTGCCTAAGGCCCAATTTTTCTGCCCCTGTTTAACAGGGGCGTGTAATTACAATTTTTGATGCAATACTTTGCAGCAGGGCTCGTTCCTGCGTTCCAACTAGAGTGTCTGTGAGGGGTTGCAGTGTTGTGGCACCAGCACCAGTGCCTAAGGCCTAATTTTTCAGCCCCTGTTCAACAGGGGCATGTAATTACAATTCTTGATCTAATATTTCACAGCAGGGCCCATTTCTGCACCCACCAAGAGCGAGTGAGGACTTACAGTGTTGTGGCACCAGCACCACCACCACCACCACCACCAAAGGCCCAATTTTTCTGCCCTTGTTCAACAGGGGCATGTAATTACAATTCTTGATCTAATATTTCACAGCAGGGCCCATTTCTGCACCCACCAAGAGCGAGTGAGGACTTACAGTGTTGTGGCACCAGCACCACCACCACAACCAAAGGCCCAATTTTTCTGCCCCTGTTCAACAGGGGCATGTAATTACAATTCTTGATCTAATATTTCACAGCAGGGCCCTGTGAGGGCTTACAATGTTGTGGCCACAACAACACCTAAGGCCCAAATTTCTGCCGAGTATATAGGGCAGGCCCCTACTTTCAAACATCTAACTTACAAATGACTCCTACTTGCAAATGGAAGGAGACAACAGGAAGTGAGATGAAATCTACCCCTAGGAAGGGAAATTCTCTCCTGTAAGAGTTAATATGGGAAAAAAATTTCTCCTTTCCACTGATGCTTTCCAATCCTTGTTCCACAAAAAACCCCAAATTTTCAAAAAACATTTGTCATTGGGACAAAAAGTGAGGTGAAATCTTCTAAAGAGGAGGAAAGACAGCAAAAACAAATGTCACAGGGGTGATAACCCTTCCCTATGTTTTCCAAAAAGCTTAAAAAAGATTTTTTGGCTGGAGCTACACACGTTAAAAATTTACCCGTTCAAGATTACAAACAGATTCTACTTAACAACAAACCTACAGTCCCTGTCTTGTTTGCACCGCCTGTATACTGCTGTTCAGAGTATATAGGGCCTGGTGGCCCCACACCTTTCCTTATTTTAATTTGGGTGCGGGGTTCCCCTTAATATCCATACAAGACCCAAAGGGCCTGGTAATGGACTGGTGGTACCCATGCCGTTTGTCTCGCTGATTTTCATCCATATTGCCAGGACCCGAGATTACATTAAACCCGCAAGCAGTTTTAAATGAGATTTTTTGCTTTAAAAATGACATTTTGTGCAGGGACTGTTTTAAACACGGGAAACACGCGCCACTTTACAGGCATACTATAGACACACCCCAGGTACGATATTTAAAGGAATATTTAACTTTTTTTTTTTTTACTTTAAGCATCATTAAAATCACTGCTCCCGAAAAAACGGCCCTTTTAAAAAGTTTTTTTTGCATTGATACATGTCCCCTGGGGTAGGACCCGGGTCCCCAAACCCTTTTTAGGACAATACCATGCAAATTAGCCTTTAAAATGAGCACTTTTGATTTCGAATGTTCGAGTCCCATAGACGTCAATGGGGTTCTAACGTTCGTGCGAATTTTCAGTCCGTTCGCAGGTTCTGGTGCGAACCGAACCAGGGTGTGTTCGGCTCATCACTACACACCATTATGGGGCAATCCCAAATTAAAACATCTTCAAACAGTCCCGGATCCGGCCCTGTGGGCGGGACACAGAATTAAGATACTACAACATGTATGGTCCGAAGGCAGAATCATCCCTTATGACACTTTAAGAAATGATTTTCAACTGCCCCCTAGAATGTTCTTTCGCTATTTGCAACTGCGGCATGCAGTACAGGCCCAGTACCCAATGGGTGTCATTTTGCAGTCACACGGGGTGGAGATGTTTCTAATATCTAAAAATATAGATTGCATTTTATCCTCCCTATATATTCGGATACTGAGTGAGGAGCAGACCGGGGGAACTGGACTCTACGACAAGTGGAAGGTGGACTTGCCCACCCTTGCTTCCGATGACTGGGAACAGGGTATACAACAGTACATCCCCCTTAGGGTATCAGCAAGGGATAGATATATTCAACTCAAATTCCTTCACAGAGCATACTATACCCTGCAGAGACTGTCTAGAATATATCCAACACAAACAGACAGGTGCCCAAAATGCAATAGGGAACTGGGCACCTTTATTCATGTTGCCTGGTCATGCCCAGTTATACAACAGTTTTGGTCAGATGTGGTGGATGTTATCAACTCAGTGGGCAATCTGCATGTACAAATGAACCCGATTATTTTACTTCTTGGAGTATGTGACAACCTTATACCTAATGTGCACAAAAGATTGTTTGTTTTCTATACCTCATTTTATGCCAGGAAAACTATTCTGCTTAAATGGAAGCAACCTGATCCTCCCACGGTCTTCCAATGGAAGGCTTTGATAAACTCCATATTGCCACTTTATAAACTTACTTATATAAACTGCAAATGCCCTAAGAAGTTTTCCAAGATTTGGGGAGCATGGTCAAAACAATAGAATTGACATTGCGTGACCTGCGGGACGCGTGATGTGCCTATATTTGGCGTGCCCTCTCCCTCCCCTGTCTCCCCTCCCCTGTCCCTTCTCCCTCTCCCTCCCCCTCCTGGCTTCCCCCACACCACCCACCAACTCTTTGATCCTTAAAAATTCACTACGTGTATACACTGACAAATAGATATTGCTAAAACTTGTTTAAGTGACTGACAATACTGCTGGTTAGAGGTTAGCACTGAAAATTCTGTATAAATGACGTGCTCTTGCTCTCCTTGATGCAACTATCTATAGACGCATTTTACTCTGAACACAAGTTATATATTGATGTCTGTAATTTTATGATTTGACATTATACTTATTGACTATGTATATGTATGATATGTAGCAGCATTTTGTTATATGTACATATGTTTTGTATGTTTAAATTCTCTCCTTCAGGAGACAAATAAAAACTTTTCTGTTAAAAAAAAAGTACTGTTTACATGTTGCTTTTGCTTTGCTTCAAAAATTATACCCCATGTAGCTTTAGTTGTGCTTCAAAGCCTCCATAGAAGTCTATGGAAAAGCTCGCTTGAAGGCCCACTGAAGCCACACCGAAGCCTCATTGAAGCCCAACGAAGCCTCGCCAAAGGCTCATCGAAGCAGGGCTGTTTTTTCCACTGGGCATGCTGGGCAGTTGCCCAGGGGTCCCACGTGTCTGGAGGGCCCCATCCGGGGCCGATCCTCAGCTCTGCAATCTGCTGCTTTAGTTGACTGACTGCACTGGTTGCTCATTTGCTAGAATCGCCGGCCACCCGGCATCTAGCTAGCAACCAGTGATGTCAGTCAGAGGCTGCGGGCACCCCAGCATTCATAGCGTGCCGCGGCCGTCCCAGCTGCTAGTGAAAAATCTCTGCCCACCTCCGCCATGTTCTTCAGACAGCATGGAGAGGGATCGGAGCGGAAAGACGGCCCTTGATAGCTGGCGCTGCCTTGCTGCTGTGAGTGACACACTGTACTGCACCAGGCCGGCGGCCTCAAGTCTAATGCCCCGTACACACGGTCAGATTTTCCGATGGCAAAATGTCCGATCGGAGCATGTTGTCGGAAATTCCGACCATGTGTGGGCTCCATCGGACATTTTCCATCAGATTTTCTGACACACAAAGTTTGAGAGCAGGATATAAAATTTTCCGACAACAAAATCCATTGTCGGAAATTCCGATCGTGTGTACACAAATCCGACGGACAAAGTGTTACGCATGCTCAGAATAAATAAAGAGATGAAAGCTATTGGCCACTGCCCCGTTTATAGTCCCGACGTACGTGTTTTACGTCACCGTGTTCAGAATGATCGGATTTTCCGACAACTTTGTGTGACCGTGTGTATGCAAGACAAGTATGAGCCAACATCCGTCGGAAAAAATCCATGGATTTTGTTGTCGGAATGTCCGAACAAAGTCCGACCGTGTGTACGCCCTATTACACTGTCTACTTAAGTAAGTTCAAGTTGTGCATCAAACACAGCCACTGTCTGTGCCCCTCAAAAGCTGCCACTATGCCCATCAAACACAGCCACTGTGCCCATCAAACACAGCCATTGTGCCCATCAAACAGCCACTGTGCCCATCAAAGCTGCCACTGTGCCCATCAAACACAGCCACTGTGCCCATCAAAGCTGCCACTGTGCCCATCAAAGCTGCCACTGTGCCCATCAAACGCAGCCACTGTGCCCATCAAACGCAGCCACTGTACCCAAACGCAGCCACTGTACCCATCAAAAGCTGCCACTGTGCACATCAAAAGCTGCCACTGTGCCCATCAAAAACAGCCACTGTGCCCATCAAAGCTGCCACTGTGCCCATCAAAAGCTTCCACTGTGCCTATTAAATGCAGCCACTGTGCCCATTAAACGCTGCCACTGTGCCCATCAAACTCGTGTTATATTGTCCAAACATTGTGTTAATGTTTAAACACTGATTTTGTTGGAAGTACCAAGAAATATAGCCTTATTGATAATTTGCATTTTTATTCTTGTGCGTGATTGTGTAGACAGGGCACCAGTGCACTGTATTGCCCGGGGGCCTATAATGCTCTTAAGATGGCCCTGCATCGAAGCCCAACAAAGCCTCACCAAAGGCTCATTGAAGCTCCACCGAAGCCTCATCGAAGCACCAAGCCAAAGCAACGTGTAAACAGGACTGTAAGCTAACCATTTTATTTAGTGACAGGGGCTTTGACTAGTGTTCAGAGAGCTTTAACAAAGCGTGTCCGAAGCCATGTTTTGAAGCAAGTGTAAACTAGCCCTAAAGGTGATTTTTTTATCAAAAGATTAGCTAATTAGAAAATAGAAAAAGGTGAACTAACCCCATCACCGCTGCACTTACCTTTGTGGGTGATGAAGTTTCACCATCCACGCAACCTGGTCTTAGGGTTTGCATACCACACTGTTCTTCCTCTTCTTTCCCTAGAGATGCCAGGACAGATCACAGTGGTTCTGATTGGTCAGACTGCCTCCGATCAATCCCGACATCCATAGAAAAAGAAGAGGAGAAACAGTGTTGTTTTTCAAACCCCAGGACTGTTGCGCAGGGCTACGTGGACGGGAAAACTCTATCACCCACAGAGGTTAAGGTCAGCAGGGACTGAGGGGTAGGAAGGAAGGGTGCTAGTTCCCCTTTCATTTTTTTATGGAGCGGTGCACTGGAACCAAACGCACCAAAATGGCATCAACTTCTGTATTTTTTTGCTGCGCAATAATAATAATGATGTTAGTATCGCAGGCCACATAACAGATGCTATGCGATTTATTTCTAGGTTTACAAACATGGATCCTTAGCATCCGTAATTGACTTTTGTTCCGAGGATTGTGTACTCGCTGTTGCAGGAAGGAAATATTAATAATAGGACAAGAATCTGGAGACTCTCAGTATTTTCTACACCTTCCTTCAACAATGCAGACAAAAGCTGCTGACACACCCGGGCTGTAAAAGTTATGACGGCGGCTTTGTGCCAAAGAGCAGCAAGGAGTCACCTGTCCCCTGACCGATAGGTCACACCATATTCTATACAGATTTCAGGTGAAAGAGACACACTGATAGCTTATTATAAGATGAATGCCATCAACCGCTCCCCAATTAAACTTGGACTCCAGATCACAATAAAAAGCAGCTTCTTCCCTGAGTATGGGTTTTTGTTTTTTTCCAGATATTTTCAAGCTATAAATCAGTCTATAAAACTTTAACCACTTGCTCACTGAGCACTTAAACCCCCTTCCTGCCCAGACTAATTTTCTGCTTTTAGTTCTCTCACACTTTGAATGACAATTGCGCGGTCATGCAACACTGTACCCAAATGAAATTTTTATCATTTTGTTCACACAAATAGGGCTTTCTTTTGTTGATATTTAATCACTGTTGGGTTTTTTTTTTGCTAAAAAAACACAGAAAATTTTGAAAAACACAAAAACAAAACAGTTTCTTAGTTTGTTATAAAATGTTGAAAACAATTTTTTTCCTTCATTGATGTGTGCTGATAAGGCTGCACTGATGGACACTGATAGGTGGCACTGATAGGCTGCACTAATAGGTGGCACTGAGACGTGGCACTAATGGGCAGCACTGATAGGTGGCACTAATGGGTTGCACTAATGTGCACTGGTAGGTGACACTGATAGGCAACACTGATCGGTGGCACTGATGATGAGGCACTGATGGGCCTTGATTGGCAGCACTGGTGGGCATTGATAGGTGGCACTGTTGGCACTGGCAGGTGACACTGGTGGGCACCGATGTCCCTCTGACAGAAGCCTGTGATCAACTTTTTTTTCCCTCATGCTGACAGCGTGAGGGAAAAAAAAACCTGATTACTGATCTTCTGTTTACATCACGTGATCAGCTGTCATTGGCTGACACGTGGTAAGGGGCCGGGATCTCATAGACAGGGGGCGCGCAGGCAGCTTATGCACGGGAGGAAGTCATATGACGGCCTTCCAGCAATTAAGGCCAGCGCTGTAGCCGTCATTTGGCTATAGCGCGGGAGGAGGTTAAGGGGCTTCGGCGAATGTTTAGGTTCTATCTAGCCATTGCAGGCTGTGTGATCCAGTAGCGGAATTACCGGGGTCGCAACAGTCGCAGTTGCGACGGGGCCCGGCATTCCGCCACTGGTGGGGGGGCCAGTGGGGTTGCTCTTCACACACGGCTCTGAGCGGAGATCGTGTCTCATAGAACAATAGCACAGACACCGGCGGCATTAACGTTCTATTTGCCCCCCCATCCTCTCTGGCAGGGGATGAGAGAGGACACACAGCTGATCTCACGGCTCCCTCTTCTCCCCCCTCCCTCTCCTGTGTGCTCCACTGGCAGTCAAGTGTGAAGCTAAGGAGCTCACATTTCCTGCAGAGCACAGAGGAGAGGGGATGGGGGAGAAGGGGGAGCCGTGAGATCAGCTGTGTGTCCTCTCTCATCCCCTGCCAGAGAGGATGGAGGGGCAAATAGAACATTAATGCCGCCGGTGTCTCTTTGTGCTATTGTTCTATGACACACGATCTCCGCTCAGAGCCGTGCTGTCCGGCACTGATGTAATCTAATAGCATTCACTGATGAACACTGATAGAAGGCACTGATGAGCACTGATAGAAGGCACTGATGAGCACTGATAGAAGGCACTGATAGAAGGCACTGATAAGCACTGATTGAAGGTACTGATAGAAGGCACTGATGAGCACTAATAGACGGCACTGATGAGCACTGATAGAAGGCACTGATAGAAGGTACTGATGAGCACTGATAGAAGGCACTGATGAGCGCTGATAGAAGGCACTGATGAGCGCTGATAGAAGGCACTGATGAGCACTGATAGAAGGCACTGATAGACGGCACCGATGAGCACTGATAGACGGCACCGATGGGCACTGATAAAAAGCACCAATGGGCACTGATAAAAGGCACCGATGGGCACTAATAAAAGGCACCAATGGGCACTGATAGGAGGCACTGATGAGCACTGATAGGTGGCATAGATAGGTGGTACTGATGGGCACTTACGAATACTGATAGGCAGAATTCAGGCAGTATTGATGGGCTTTGATGGGCAGAATTGAAGAGCACTGATAGGTGGCACTGATGGATGCTGTTAGGCGGCATTAATGAGCACTGATAGGTGGTACTGATAGGCAGAATTGATGGGCACTAATAGGCGGCATTATTGAGCACTGATAGGTAACACTTGTAGGTGGAAGTGATGGGCACTGATAGGCAGCACTGATGGGCACTGATAGATGGCACTGATGATTGGGGCACTGATTATCAGTGTAAACAATTTACTGACATTCTTGACAGTTAACAGCAGTCCTTTCCTCACACAGACACAGCGTGTGAGGAAAGGGCTGTGGATAACCGGCAAGTCTGTTTACATGTGATCAGCTGATCACATGGTAAAGGGCCGCTGTGATTGCGCTGGATGCACGTCCCAGGGGTCATGCAGGAAGCACGGTTTTGGGAGGATGTCCATGGACACTCTCCCAAAATTGGAAGCCCGGGGCTCAGATGGAAGGGGGGCCCATCCTGGTTTCTTGCACCGGGGCCCTAAAGGTTCTAGTTACGCCTCTGCTCCATGGGCAGTCAAGTGTTAAGCTAACAAGCTCACATTTCCCGCGGAGCACACAGGAGAGAGGAGAAGGGGGAGCAGATCAGCTGTATCCTCTGTCATCCGTGCGAGAAAGGATGGACGGAGGGGGAAAATAGAACATCAATGCCGGTGTCTCTGTGCTGCTAGTCCATGAGACACGCTCTCCCCTTAGAGCTGCGCTGTCCTGAGAAGGCAGACTTCACGGGTGGGCACTGATAGGCAGAACTCAGGCAGTATTGATGGGCACTGATGGACACTGTTAGGCGGCATTAATGAGCACTGATAGGTGGTGTTGATAGGCAGAATTGATGGGCACTAATAGGCGGCATTATTGAGCACTGATACGCAACACTTGTAGGCGGAATTGATGGGCACTGATAGCTGATGAGCATTGATGGGCACTAATAGGTGGCATTGATGAACACTGATGATTGGGACGCTGATTATCATTGTAAACAATTTATTGACATTCTTGACAGTTAACGGCAGTCCTTTCCTAACACAGACACAGACACAGTGTAAGCGTGCAGATAACCGGCAAAACTGTTTAAATGTGATCAGTTGATCACATGGTAAAGGGCCGCTGTGATTGCGCTGGATGCATCTCCCAGGGGGCATGTGGGAAGCATGATTTTGGGGGATGCAAAATTGGAAGCCCGGGGTTCGGATAGAAGAAGGGCCCATCATGGTTTCTTGCACCGGGGCTCTGAAGGTTCTAGTTACGCCTCTCGGGGGTGGGGGGGGTCGGTCAGTGACAGAAGTGTTTTCACCTTGATGCATAGGATGCATTAAAGAGGAAGTAAACCCTAATGCATTTACTTCCTGTTTCCTTGCAAAGGTAAAGCATAATGGGCTACTATGCGTTGCATAGTAGCCCATTATGTGTCACTTACCTGACACGGGAGCCTGTGATGTCACCGCTGTCTGCTATGGAGCGTCCATCTTCTTTCCAGGTATCGTGGCTCCGGCGCTGTGATTGGCCTGAGCCACGATGACGTCACTCCTGCGCACGGGAGCCGCCACTAATGGCATATCGCCGCTAGCATCGGCATGCTCAGTGCGCCTGCGTGCTGCTATCTACGGTGCATGCGCCGTAGACAGCGGTGTCTGTCTTTTTGCAAATATCTCCTAAACCGTGTAGGTTTAGGAGATATTCCTTGCACCTACAGATAAGCCTTAATCTAGGCTCACCTGTAGGTCAAAGTGGTCTGAAAGGGTTTACAACCACTTTAAGGTGAAAAAGAATGAGGGCTTACAACCCCTTTAATTGAACAAACGTTAGAAGCCGGTTGGTTACCATGCACAGTTGCACCAGATTCTGTCTGCTCCAGTCTTAGTAAATCTCCTCCACAATATCCAGGCTTTGCTGTTTTCTCCGGACTGCATATCTTTGTAAAATGCTATAAAAAAAGAAAAAATGCAAAAAGACATTGCGCGATACCTTCTTATAACCTTTATTAAAAAAAAAATGTAGAATGTGGTAGTCACAATGGTTCTTTATAGACTTCCTATATCACAGAACGTGGCATCCAGGAAGAGATCTGCCCAACGCTCGGTGTGCAGATGAAGTCCCTGTAGTGGAGCCGGTTATAGAGAACGCTTCCTCTAGCATGCATGATCACTGACTTGTTGCAAGGCTGGAACTGGCCAGCAGTAATGCTGAAGACAGTGGCTGTATGTTGGATTACCACATTTTACTCCACGTTATATGAAGGTGTTGCGTGATGTTGTGTGCATTTTTTGTATTTTTTATTTTTTTGAATTATTTAATTTATATAATTTTTTTGACATTACAAAAACAGATACACAATAACAGAGTATCAAAAAGAGGAAATTCGAAGAACAAAACAAAACCAATCACAGCACTTCAGGGACTCAATAGAAGTGTTAACATCCAACTCTTAGGAAAGCCATAAAACATTTGTATATACGTACCGACTCACAGATCGTGTAGCACTCTTAAAGTGGTTGTAAACCCTTACAACACACTTAATACACCTATAATAAGGCTTACCTGTAGCTACCCTGGATATCTCCTAAACCTGAATGGTATAGGAGTTATACCCTGTATGTGCTGTTGCTTCAGTGAGTGTACTGTTACCGGAAGCTCCTGCTCACATGCGCGGGAGTGACATCATCACGGCTCTGGCCAATCACAGTGCCGGTGCTGCCATACCCCGGGGAGTGATGTTGCCAGCCGGTGCTGTGTATGGACACCGCAGCGAGGGCTTCAATCTCAGGTGAGCCCTACATAATGAGCTAGTATGCATGCTATCTCATTATGCCTTTGTCTTGCAGGTGTTATTTTTTTACATTTTTTTCAAAGTGGGTTTACAACCACTTTAAAGAGGAGGTCCGGTTAAAAAAAGAAATTTTTAAAAGTCAGCAGCTACAAACACTGTAGCTGCTGACTTTTAATAAGCACACTTACCTGTCCTGGATGCCCGCAATGTTGACCGCCCGAGGCCGATTCGTCCATCGGATCGGGTCCCGGCGCCGCCATTCGAAGTAAGGGAAACAGGCAGTGGAGCCTTGCGGCTTCACTGCCCATTTCCTACTGCGCATGCGCAAGTCGTGCGGCGCTTTGTGAATGGCCGGCTGTGTTCTGGGACACACAGTTCTCAGAACAGAGCGTGCCACCTTCCCCAGAATACAATGTGAGGAGGTAAAGACTGAAGATCACTGCGGTGTAGAAGTGGCAGATTAGGACAATCTGCCTAGCAACAGCCATTTCTGGCAAGTAATTTTTTTTCCCACTTTTTTAGGAGCATTTTAATGCATTTTTTTTAGGGTGGACCTCCACTTTAAGCTGGGTACACACTATAGTTTTTTTTTATGCAACTGTCAGCTCAGAGACACTGTTCTAACCATGCAAGGCTAGTACAACGATCTCTACCACTGAGCTGTTGTGTTTATTGTTTTTACTACTAATGGTGGCAATAAGCGATTTTTAGTGAGACTGCGACATTGTGGTGGACAAATCGAACACTTAGTGACACTTTTTGGGGACCAGCGACACCAAAGCAGTATTAGTGCAAAAACAAAAACAAAAACACTGGCATGGAAGGGGTTAACACCCGATCCGATCAAAAGGTTAAATTTGTTCCCTGGGTGTGCCTTCTTATGCCCCATACACACGGTCGGATTTTCCGATGGACAATGTCCGATCGGAGCGTGTTGTCGGAAATTCCGACCGTGTGTAGGCTCCATCGGACATTTTCCATCGGATTTTCCTACACACAAAGTTGGACAGCAGGAGATAAAATTTTCCGACAACAAAATCCGTTGTCGGAAATTCCGATCGTGTGTACACAAATCCGACGGACAAAGTGCCACGCATGCTCAGAATAAATAAAGAGATGAAAGCTATTGGCCACTGCCCCGTTTATAGTCCCGACGTACGTGTTTTACGTCACTGCGTTTAGAACGATCGGAAATTCCGACAACTTTGTGTGACCGTGTGTAGGCAAAACAAGTTTGAGCCAACATCCGTCGGAAAAAATCCTAGGATTTTGTTGTCGGAATGTCCGAACAAAGTCCGACCGCGTGTACGCCCTATAACTGTGTGGGGGGAGAGGATTGACTCGAGGAAGAGACACATCCATGTTCCTGATTAGCAGGAACCACAGATCTCGCACTTGCTGTTTTGTTTACATAGGCAGACCGCCTTTCTGTCACTCCCCCCGAACAACCATGAGTGGCTGCCGGACCCGCTGATTGGCTCCCGCTGTGTCCAATCACAGCTAAAGCGTGGCTCCGGCAGCATACGGGCCCTCCAGAGCCAATGGAAGAAATCATGTACTTGTATGTGATTTTGCCATTAAGGGCCACTCTGATGCAGTATATGTAGACGGGGAGGTCCTTAAAGAGAAGGGCCCATGAAAAAAAAAAAAATTAAAAGTCAGCAGCTACAAATACTGCAGCTGCTGACTTTTAATTGGACACTTACCTGTCCTGGGGTCCAGCGATGCGGGGGATCGAACCGTCTCCCCCTCCGTTCGGTGGCGCCGGCAGTGCAACTGTGGGCGCTGGGCTTCACAGCCTGGCACCCACTGCGCATGCGTGAGTGGCGCCGCGTGCCGTGATTGGCCGCTCAGTCACCTAAGAACTTTAATGGGTCCCAGATGATTGACAAGAGGGAGGGAGCAGAGCCGAGTCCTTCCTGTGCCGAGGGGGAAGTGATGTCACCAGCCCAGGCATAGGAAGAGGCAGACTATGAGGGACCCCCTAGCAACAGGCATTTAGAGGTAAGTAAAAAAAAAAAAATGTCCAAATGTTTTATTTTTATTTTCTTTTTAGGCACAGTCATGAATTTTTTTTTTCGGGTGGAACACCACTTTAAAGTGGTTAAAGTGATACTAAAGTTTTGTTTTGTTTTGTTTTGTTAAAAATAAACATATTATACTTGCCTGCTCTGTGCAGTGGATTTGCACAGAGCAGCCCAGATCCTCCTCTTCTCAGGTCCCTCATGTTCTCCTGGCTACTTCCTCCTTTTTGTGGGCCCCCACAGCAAGCTATGGGAGAACCCGAGCAGAGTCACAGCTCCCTGTGTCCATTCAGACAAGGAGTCGTGACCCAGCACTGCCCCCTTTCTCTCATTGGCTCACAAATGTTGATGGACAGCAGCGGGAGGAAATGGCGCCACTGCTGTGTCTCAGACAATGAGGAGAGTCCCGGAAGGCCGAGGCTCTCATGCAACATCGCTGGAGAGAGAGGGGGCCCAGGTAAGTATTAGGGGGGGCTGCTGCATACAGAAGGCTTTTTATCCTAATGCATAAAATGTATTATAATAAACCTTCTGACTTTACAATCATTTTAAGAATTTCACACCATTGTTTATGTGTTGGGGGTGTAGATGAAATCCACTTTCGCAGTATGAGTTTGTGTTCTAAATATAAGGACCTTGTCCACATAGTGTGAATTTCATCTGAAAGTACATCTTCTGGGACAATCCCCAGAAGTGCGAATTTGGGATCTATTGCCACCCTCTTTGAACACGGGGAATTTAGAGTTGTAAACACCTTTTCCCAATAGCGGTGAAGCTTGGGACTCTGCCATAGCATGTGGATGAGGGACCCATTGGCCACATGGAGTTTTCCCATGGGTTGGGTTTCTGCAGAGTGGAGTGAGCTCTGTGAATAAATAACTGAGTCAGGCGCTGGGAGGATGAGAAATTTTCTACTAATAAAAAAGGGAAATAAACATCATCCCTTTCATGTTGTAATAAAACAGGTCAAATAAAAAAGCGCCCCAAAATTACCCATTTTTTGGGGAACACCAAGATGATTTTATTTTTTTTTACTTTTTCAGAAAAAAAAGCAGCCTACTGGTATTGAGGTAGTAAGGGGTGCGCTTTTTTCCCTTTAAAAGTCAGTTATTGGTGAAAGAATATTCCCTGGGGAGGATGAAACCGCATTGTGTGTTACAGCTAGATGTTATAGATAAACCCAAAATGCTTTAAAGAGAGAAGTTGTTTTCAGTGACACTTAAACCAACCCCCCCCCCAAAAAAAGAGAAACAAATAAACACACCACACACAATGCCACAAACGTGGCTGTTGGTTGAAGTTTAAAACCACCCACCCTTCCCCCATTGGTGGTCAGTTGCACTTTAAATCCCTCTAAAACAATCCTATAACATGGACCGTCAGTGGCCCTTTGAGATCAACCTCACCTTGATTCATTTCTTCCTCCACTGAAGTCTGGGGGAGTTAAAGTGTTTGTAAACCCACTTTTTGGACTTCTACCTATAGGTAAGCCTAGAATAAGGCTTACCTACAGGTAGTGGAAATATCTCCTAAACGGCGCATGTTTAGGAGATATTTCACTTGTAAACCGCCGGAAATTCCAACGGCGCATGCGTGGGGAAGACACGAAACTAAGTGCTGTTTCTTCCCTAGCCTATGCTGTTAATCATTGCTCCCATGCGCATGCGCGGGAGTGATGTCACGCAGCTCCGGCAAATCACAGAGCCGGAGTCCGCAGCCTGGAAGGAAGAGGGCCAGAAGATGGACGCTGCCCACACAGGGGACATTGCTGGATTCTTTTGCAGGTAAGTGGCACATAATGGGGTAGTATCTAAACTGTAATTTATGTCTGCATACTTTTTTTTCTCAGGCCCCTCCTGGTGTGGTTATGTGATCCGGGGAGGGAGGGGGCAGTTTTAAGGTTCATTCAGTAGAATTGTACTTTAAAGATTCAATTCATTAACTCCTCCTTTCTACATTTTGAAAGGAAGGAGAGGGCTCTCAAATGTAAACAGTATTACTGTTTCAATACAGTATGTCAATAGCAGCGATCGCAGTGATCACAAGGCACAGAGCCATGCGGATCAGCTCTGTGCCTTTAGCCTATGCCCTTAGCTGTCTAATGATAGTAAAACAATGGAATTGTGAGCGCACCACAGCTTCTGGGGCTCGCGGTCTACAAAGGCAATTCTAGAGGCTTTGCATGAAGAAAGCCAGCACTCCACTCCCATGTAGGATTTAGCTCTTTTGCTGCAAATACCAACAGACATTTCGAGGACACTTAGGTGATCTTTGCCAAGACATACCTTAACAAAGGAACTGCGTGCCCCCAGAATGTGCACCAGTTATCGCAGCTTGCAGTAAAAGATCTACATCTAACATGAGTGCTGGATTTTCTTCACAATGAGGTCTTTTTATATTGGTGCAAGTAAGGATCTCTTCAAATGGGCATTCTGTTTGTCAGTTTTTTCATGTTTTCAGAAGAAAACTGGACAGCAATTCATTCCTACGGGCTTACAGATTTGAATGGATGATCATCCGTTTACATTCACCTACATATATAAGTCTGTGTTTGTTTCTTAAATGGAACAGGGTTGCATAATTTTCATTTTAGATAGAGCTGAATGGAAGAAAACTGATACCATTCATTACATTTCAAAAGGGGAAGGGGGGGGGGAGAGTAGATCTGTGTACTTACCCATTTTTAATCCACTCCAGTCACGTGATCCTGCAGCTCCAGCTCTCCTGCGTTAGTGAGCAGCTGCTGCAGGGCAGAGGAGAGAGCACCAACAATGGCTGGCACATAGAAGCCTATGGGTCACCACTCCTGGAATTCAAAGCGTTTGTCAAGTGCTCCCTTAGCAGGAAAGTTGGAGCTGTAGGATCATGTGACTGGACTGAAGTGGTTTAATAAATAAATAAATAAATAAATAAATAAATAAATAAAATAGATAAGTGAACAGGGTAGGATAGATAGGAGGAGGGGCATGGAATTTTTAGGAATAGTTAGTCTTTTCTTTTCCTTATCCACTTTGCACAGTTTTGCAACTTTGGAATGCGTTAGTGAAAATGTACATATAAAAAAAAAATGACTTCATGTATCTGGGTGAATATCATTTCCTTACCAAATGTAAATGAGCAATTAGCCCATAATGGGAAAAAACACTATACTATAATATTTATATTTATTTTTTTTTTATTTTAATTAAAAAAAAATAAAATGTAAAAAAAAATTCTTAACACCTGACAGTTCCATGGCAATACCACGTGTGTATTTATGGTCTGTACCTGTAGTAGGGGCAAAAAACTAAATGGGCATTTTGCTTAATCCTATATTAAAACACACTGGCCCTGACCTCGACACTGACACCTAGATCAAGCCCTACCCTTGCTTTTTGTTTTTTTCCCCCTCAAACATACATTTTTCTCCATTAAGAGGAGAAAGAATACAGAGGAGGGTTTTACACTAGGATAGCCAATCACAGGCTATTACATGGATCATGTGATCAGGAACCAGTCCTCCCAGCCCTTGATTGTCTGTATGAGGGCTGGAGCTGTCAGTGACAGCTCAGTCTGTGTGCTAGGAGTGCAATAAGGAATGGGCTTCCAACACAAACACACAGCCCCTCGGATGGCCCTCCTCCATGATGCCACATGTATGTGTAGAGAAGTGTGATGGAGTTTGGCTCTTACCCAGAACACGGCCATCTGTAGTTAGCTCTAGAGATTCAGGAGAGTCGTGATACCAGACCTTATACAGACAGGAATCATTCTTCCCGGCATCTGTCAGAGTCCAGCAGCCGCTGCTCATGTCCAGGAGGATTCGGTCATTCAGTGGTTTACTAGAACAATTACAACATCGAAACAGCAGCAGAGTTCCCCATCTTTCTCCGCATTCTCTATACAGATGCAGGGAATTATTAGAATGAAAACACTTCATGCAGTCAGTGATATTTCCCTCGGTCTGTACATAAACCGTCCCTGAAGACACCACTGTAATCATAATGGACATGAGACCTAAAAAAAAAGAGAAATAGATTTTAACTACTAAGAGTGCCCCCTTCTGTAATTATTAAGTCATTACACTTGTATCCAATGAGAGGGCTGTGGAGATTGCTGAAAAGTCTGGGAGGTGGGACCACAGAGATTGAGGATCAGTCAAAACTGATATGATTATACAAGTGTGTGGGACTGATCACCCCATTCCAAAAGTCACAAAATGAAATTGCATATTTAGTCTGGTTGGATAGAAAAAAAAAAAGAAGACACAAGTCCATCAAAAAAGTATTCATACCCCTTAAAAATTTTTCACGTTGTCATGTTCCAAACAAAAAACATTAATGTATTTTATTGGGATTTTATGTAATAAACCAACACAAAGTGGCACATAAAATTGTGAAGTAGAGAGAGTGCGCATGCGCGGGTCTCCCAATATGGCCGCATAAGCCAGGAGCTCCGCTCTGCCCGAGCCAATGAGTCACACTAGCGCAGGAACCGGCCCCGAAGGAAACCCGCTTTGGACGGGGATAGCACGGGGAGCAGCCCTAGCACACCGGGATGTCCAGCAGCTTGGTCCGCCGTGACCTGGGGCCACAATTTATGGCTGAAGGAACACAGGCCGCTTCCAAGATGGCCACGAGACACACAAGCAGGGGGACACTCGGAGCTCAGGCAAGTGATTAACCCAGCCACATTATCATTCACCCCCAAGCAAATCTGGGAAGCCACAACATTACAACCCCCTCGCCTGCATCAACAGTTTCACTGCTTGAACGCACATTTGAAAACTACATGCTCTCTCCCATAAACAATACTCCAGGCCCAGGGAATGCAAAAACTCCCTTATGTAACCAGAAGCAGGCTTCGGGTCAGACACAGGACATCCCCCTAAATGCAGGGGATTTATTCATTAAATTTTCTGAACTGCTTGATCGAGGGCTTGCCATTACAGCCAGCAAGATCACCACAGATATAAGAGCAGACTTCCAGAATTTGGGCTCTAGAATGGAAGCCATAGAACATAAGCTAGACATAACGGTCTCCAGGGCTAATCAGAATACAGATCATATACAAGTAATACAGGACCAATTAGAAGTGGCGCTAAACCGTATTGATGACCTCGAAAATCACTCCAGAAGAGATCATTTTAGGGTGAGAGGTATCCCTGAATCAGTTACTGACGCACCTAAAGCCATACAGGACCTCATACAATTTCTAATCCCTGCAATACCGCCACACAAGTTGGAACTGGACAGGGCACATAGGTCACTGGGTCCCCCCAGGAGAGACGGGAACCCCAGGGACATAGTAGTAAAACCACACCATTACAGTGTGAAGGAAGAGATCATGAGGATATCCAGGAAACAGTCAAGCATCTCATTCCAAGGTCAAGATATTCAGATCTTTGCAGACATCTCCCCGATGACCATTCAAAGACGCAGAACATTAAAACCATTACTACTCATGCTCTCCCAGAAAGAAATAAAATACTGGTGGGCCTTTCCTTTTGCCCTTAAGTTTACCATTAATGGAAAAACTCACTGTTTCTCCCCCTTCACAGAAAGAGAACAAGTCCTTTTGGCCCTGAAACTCATCGCTCTGGAGTCTGGAGACATGGACACATCTAACCTGCAAGCAAGTTCCTCCAAAAGAACATCACCAGCCAGCCCCCTCTCTCCACTATGGAAGGCGACCAAAACCAAGCGAGCGAAGGATCAAATGCCCACCTGAAGATCAACTTTGCTATTTCTCCTTTTATTTTTATTTTTCCCTCAGGGCATGACCCTGATGGGAAACACCTTAGAGACCCTCACATCATTTTTGGCTGTTTCGTTTATCTAATAGAACCACAATATACCACCTCTTCGGTTAGAAGTCTGGTTATGTAATCAAGTCGGTTACCGCCATTCTCCACATTTTTCTACCATCATTTCTTAAAACCTTTTGGAAGTTGTAGAGATCGTTCCACAATAGGGGCCAGGAACTGATCCTATTGTTATAAGCAAGACGGACTTCATTAAACCAGGGCATCATACATAGGGATGCCCAAGGACTTCTTTACGGAAGACACACATCATTTTGGGATATTATACTTGCATAATGAAGTCCCTTAGTCTAAAATTCTCCCCCATGTAACTCATACTTGGGGATTTCCTCCTTTGTCCTGGTATTTCAAACTGCCCTCTCTTGTTTTTTGTGGGGGGTTTTACGTTTTTTGTTGTTTTTTATTAATATCCCTCCTCTTCCAATTTTTTTATGGTGTGATAGGTCCTGACAGACCGGTTCCATTTACAGTTTTTCATTTATACCTATGGGCTCTGATACAAGTTCTATCTTTTATTTAAGCAAGGTTTATAGAGTATCATAGCCCTTAGTCGACTGTGGCTCGGGCAGCAGTCATGCGTACCCTCCCATCCCCCAATATGGCTTCTCTGTATTTGGGCGATGGGATGTCAGCCCTCTCAGAGGGCTGCACAATGTTACCCACTAACGTAGGAGGGGGTTTTTCCCTCTTTCTTCGTTACAGGCCTCTGTTTGGCCATCTTGTTTCTCTTCTTTATTTTCCTTTTTCTTCTCTAACTAACCTTCTCTTTTTGATTGCCAGCACTCTGAGAATTCTTTTGTGTCCGGAGGCTCCAGGTCCCAGGTTTCATCACGCTACTATGTCAAGGCTGATCACATCTAGGCTTCATGGGGTAAGTGTTAAACACATTGATACATCTCTTTTCACGCCAATTCATGCCTTCTAACACCATAACCTCGCCATCGCTTAGAATCGTTTCTCATAACGTGCAGGGACTAAACTCGGCAGTCAAGAGAAGGAAGGTTCTGCAGGAATACCGCTCCCAGAAAATGGATGTGGTGTTCCTGCAGAAAACACATTTTCCAATACAGTATAACCCTTCCTTCCTGCATGCTCACTATCCCCTGTTCTACTTAGCAAATGCTCAGGAAAAAACAAAAGGGGTGGCAATTTTGTTTGCTAAATCCTGCCAATTTAAGACTTCTCAGGTTTACAAAGACATGGAGGGTAGATTTATCCTGGTGAAAGGAATGCTAAATAATCAAATGTACTCCCTGGTCTCGTACTATTCCCCCAACAGAGTTCAAGCTCAATTTTTTCACCATATGTTTCAAACGTTAGAACCACTGTTGGAGGGAATAATGATTTTGGGAGGGGACTCCAACATAGCATTTGACTTATCCCTAGATAAATCTAAACCTCTTTCATCTCAACTGACGCGCCCCAAAAAAATTAGTACTAAAATCGCTAAAATGATCTTTAATCAAGGTCTTGCAGATATCTGGAAAGAAACCAATCCGACCTGTAGGGACTACACTCACTTTTCAAATCCCCACCAATCCTATTCTAGAATAGACCACATTTTCATTTCAACTCATCATATCCCTTTAGTTAAGAAATCTTTCATCAAAGACTCCTCCCTTTCGGATCACTCGATGGTCATCCTAGTGATACGAGGGCTGCAATCTAAACCCCCCCTCAATGGAGACTTAAGGAATCCATCCTTAAAGACCCTATCCAGGTCACTATTATTGAGAAAGCTCTGAAGAAGTTCTTTATACTAAATGATGTATAGGGAACCTCGGCTGAAATGGTTTGGGCTGCCCACAAGGCTACTGTTAGGTACCTGGTAGTGAGCCTGACTTGTAGGAGGAGACCTCTCATACAACGCTGGTTCAAGAGCCACTGGAGTGGGGACAGTGGTCTCAAGAGCACAGTGGGGTAGGAGTTCCTGCTTGAGATGAAGGCTCTGATGCTGGAGCAGAGTAGAGATCCCTCCAGGGATGGCTGGACTGCAGGTAAGGTGATGACAGGAAGCAGCAGGCTGCAGCACTGAAGATGCAGATGCAGAAGTCACTGGAGCTGGAGCTGAGGGTGCAACAGCACAGCAGACAACGGCAGGCACAGGCAAGGTTAAACAGTCCGGGTCAGCAGGTAGCAAGTCGGTAAATACAGTAGGCAGAGTCAGTAGGCAGGCAGAGGTCGGCAACGGCATTGGTAGATGCAGTAGCAGAATCAGGCAGGCCGGGTCAGATTGGAGAAGGAGAAATGGTCAGGCAAGCCGGGTCAATAGGTAATCAATCAATCAGATACAGGTTAAACAGATCCACAGAGCTGAGACGAAACAGCAGCGCATTCCTGCAACAGGAGAACCTTTATGCACCTCTTGGCGTCAAAACGGTGCTAATGCGAACCCGCACACACACGCACACACACGCACCGCGCACCCACGCGCGCCTGAGCGCCGTGCCGATGCACGGTAACAGCTGGAGATTGCTGAATTGCCTGAGCAGGAGCGCGTCTGCGCATTGGCGTACGCACATACGCCGGTCCGGTGCTGACAGGTCCCTGACAGCTACGATCAGGGGTAAACTGATCCAAATGACATCACAAATCAAAAAAGAGAAAAACCTCTGATGTTGTCAAACTTGAAAAAAACTTTGAAGCCTTATGTAAGCAACATAAATCAGACCCTTCTAAGGTCAATACAGCACAACTAGATGCCGCTAGGGTGGCATTAAACTTAGCCCTTACGGTTAAAGCCGAGGTTTCCCTGAGTTGGACAGGCATGAAATTTTACCAGCATAGAGATAAAATGAATACAATTTTGGCCTCCAAACTCTCCCCCAAAACACGTACTTTTGCCCTTCCTAAGATCAGGCAGCAAGACGGTACGTTCTCTTTAAATCCTCAACGTATTCTACAATCATTTCAAGATTTTTATACAAATTTATACAAAAAGGGAAATCACATTGGGGAGTCCAGATTTGATGCATTCATGGCAGATCTAAAAATCCCTTGCCTTCAGAAAAGTCATGCAGACCTGATGGACGCATCTTTCTCTACAGAGGAAACCCTAGAAGTGATTAAGAATTTAAAAGTTAACTCCGCCCCAGGCCCAGATGGTTTTTCCAACATTTATTACAAAACATTTGCAGTTACCCTAGCTCCTCATCTCACCAAATTCTTTAATTCTAAAAGAATGCGCGAAGCCATTGAAGCCCATGCAAACTCAGCCTTCATTTCAGTTATCCCTAAACCTGATAAGGACCCATCCCTAGTAGAAAACTATAGACCCATCTCCCTTATTAACAATGATTCGAAGATCCTAACCAAAATATTAGCCAATAGACTAAGCTCGTTCATAGGACAATACATTCATAGGGACCAGGTAGGTTTCATCCCAGGTAGACAGGGCCCGGACCAAGTTAGGAGGGCGACGGATATTGTCTCAATCCTTCAATCTGCCTGGGATGGAACCCCTCAGCAGGAAGGCCTTTTGTTATCATTAGATTTAAGGAAGGCTTTTGACTCGCTTTCATGGCCATACTTGTTCTCTACCCTTCGCAGATGGGGTTTTGGGGAACATTTTATGGGGATCCTACAATCTCTTTACTCAAGTCCGGTGGCCAGGGTCAAACTTCAGGGCTTTGTCTCTAATCCCATTCCGATCGCCAGAGGGACCAGACAGGGGTGTCCTCTCTCTCCAATAATCTTCGCCATAGCGATTGAATCATTGGCCATTGCAATCAGAACAAATGTCAACATCCACGGGGTTAGGTGCGGACATTCAGTCCAAAAACGTGCCCTTTTCGCAGACGATATTCTGCTCTTTGTCACTTCCCCAATCACATCATTACCTAATATTAACAAGCTCTTAGACTCTTTCGGGGATATATCGGGTCTACAAGTGAACATAGCTAAATCACAAGCACTGAATGTTTCTCTTCCCATAGCCCTAGTTGATCAACTGAAACAGTCCTTCAAATTTAAGTGGAGCGACAATTCAATTCGCTATTTAGGAATAAATCTTACCTCAAAATTTGAACTCTTGTATCAGGCAAATTTTCCCCCCATGTGCTGTAAACTAGAGAAAGATCTTCTCATCTGGTCCCAGCACAACATTTCATGGATAGGTAAAATTAATTCCATTAAAATTACCCTATTACCCAGACTACTCTACCTTTTCCGTTCCCTCCCGATTCCTATTAGGAAAGATCATTTAAAATCATTTCAAGGCAAAATAATCAAATACATTTGGGGTAAGAGAGGCTATAGACTAGCGAGAAAAGTCCTATACAGCCAAAAAACAAAAGGAGGACTGGGTCTTCCAGACCTTTTCAAAAATTACCAAGCTGCCAGATTAGCCCAACTATCAACGATCTACTTTAAACATGAAATCCCAGATTGGATTAATATAGAAAGACAGGCGGTCCCTACATACACGTTAGACTTCCTTATTTGGTCTCCTCGCAAAACTAGACCTCCTATCATGTCCCCCGCTCTCTCACATTCCCTGAGATTATGGGATGATATAAAAAACTCACCCTCCTTGATGTCTGACATTCAACCGCTGGCCCACATTTTCCATAATCCCCTCTTCAGACCGGGTATGGATATCAAAACATTTCAATGGTGGTTAGATAAGGGGATGTACAGGATTGGACACTATTTCACTCCATCGGGCCCCATCTCCCTGAAATTCTGTATGGAAAAGCTTGAAATCCCGGCCTCAGAAAAATTTAGGTTTTATCAAATTTCCCACTTTCTTCATACAATATGGAAAAACAAACCCACCCACCCCCCCGACCTTTTCGAATTATGAACGCTGGTGTGGCCAGGGTACAGAGCAAAAAGGGGGCATATCCATAATATACTCTTCCTTATCAGAACCCACCACCAAATTCTCATATATGGAAGTCTGGGAGAAGGACTTACAAGAAACCTGGGACCTGGAGACATGGCACAGAAGAGGAATCAGAGCTCACAAAGGTATAATGAACATTTCATTAATAGAAGCCAATTGGAAAGTGTTGACCAGATGGTATTTGGTTCTGTTAAGATTGAACAAGATGTTTCCCTCCTCATCTCCTCTATGTTTTAGGGAATGCCAAGCCCAGGGTTCCACGCTTCATATTTGGTGGGAATGTCCAAGAATTAGAGGTATTTGGAATAAGATTTTTAATCTTATCCGCAAAGTAACAAACCTACTGATACCTAAGACTCCACAAATTGCTCTATTGAATGAGCAAATCCCCAAGATTCCTAAGTTTTCTCATCGTTTGATTACTTTCATGCTATTAGGAGCGAAAGTTACGATCTCTAAAGCCTGGAAGACACCAAGAATTTCCTTTGTAGCGGCTAAGAAAAAAATCTCCTGGATCATGTCCCAGGAGAGGTTAGTAAGCAAAATTCTGGATAACTTCAAAACCTTTGAAGCAATATGGGAACCCTGGGCTGGGCATATAGGTTTATTCCTGGGATCTCCTCGTCTGGATAGTTTCACATGAGCTGAGTGTTGGCTTTCTCTCTTTCTATTCCTTTCTTCCTTTATTTTCTTTCCTTTAACCTCTTCTCTATTTCGTCTATTTTCCAGATATTGTAAGAATAGATGACTACTGTTCTTTTGACAAATCAAGTTTATGTTCGGTATTTCTCTAATTTCGTACGAGATATTATATACTGCTCTGTTACAAGGAGTAAGGGTTCACCCTTGGGGATCGGTGCAGTCTCTCCGTTGCAATTCAGTGGCTCCGGGGAGGCGGCTCATGTCTCCTACTGGGTAGGGTAATCTCTATCTAAATCTTTACAAGGTCTAGACCAGGACACAGTGTGATCCCGTCAGGGGTGTCTGGTCAGTCCCTAGTTTATTACGCCCTATGAAGCATTAGATTCAATATTGCTGATGATGATTGTACGGCTCATTTCTCTTTTTATGCTTTGTATCCTTAGAGTTTTGGATGTAAAGAGACAATGATGTATACTGAGCTCTGTCATTTGATGGACATCTTTTGTACTGTAAGTTATCTCAATAAACATGTTAAACTTGAAAAAAATAATAATTGTGAAGTAGAAGGAAAATGATAAATGGTTTTCTAAATGTTTTACAAATAAATATCTGAAAAGTGTGGGGGGGGGCATTTGTATTCAGCCTCCTTTACTCCGATTCCCCTAACTAAAATCTAGTGGAACCAATTGCCTTCAGAAGTCACCTAATTAGTAAATGGAGTTCACCTGTGTCTAATGTAATCTCATAAATACAGCTGTTCTGTGAGGCCCTCAGAGGTTTGTTAGAGAACCTTAGGGAACAAACAGCATCATGAAGGCCAAGGAACACACCAGACAGGTCAGGGATAAAGTTGTAGAGAAGTATAAAGCAGGGTTAGGTTATAAAAAAATCTCTCAAGCTTTGAACATCTCACAGAGCTCTGTTCAATCCATCATCCGAAAATGGAAAGAGTATGGCACAACTGGAAACCTAACAAGACATGGCCGTCCACCTAAACTGACCGGCCGGGCAAGGAGAACATTCATCAGAGAAGCAGCCAAGAGGTCCATGGTAACTCTGGAGGAGCTGCAGAGATCCACAGCTCAGGTGGGAGAATCTGTCCACAGGACAACTATTAGTCGTGTTCTCCACAAATATGACTTTTATGGAAAAGTGACAAGAAAGACATTGGTGAAAGAAAGTCATAAGAAGTCCAGTTTGCAGTTTGTGAGAAGCCATGTGGGGGACACAGCAAACATGTGGAAGAAGGTGATCTGGTCAGATCAGACCAAAATTTAACTTTTTGGCCTAAAAGCAAAACGTTATGTGTGGTGAAAAACTAACACTGCACATCACCTGAACACACCATCGCCAGCGTGAAACATGGTGGTGGCAGCATCATGTGTGGATGCTTTTCTTCAGCAGGGACAGGGAAGCTGGTCAGAGTTGATGGGAAGATGGATGGAGCCAAATACAGGGCAATCTTAGAAGAAAACCTTGTACACACGATCACACAATTCCTGTCAGATTATCCAATGACAGGCTGTTGACGGTGGAGGTTTGCCTTCCTGCCGGACAACGACCCTAAACATACAGCCAGAGCTACAATGGAATGGTTTCGATCAAAACATATTCATGTGTTAGAATGGCCCAGTCACAGTCCAGACTTAAATCCAATTGAAAATCTGTGGCAAGACTTGAAAATTGCTGTTCACAGACGCTCTCCATCCAATCTGACAGAGCTTGAGATATTTTGCAAAGAAGAATGGGCAAAAATTTATCTCTAGATGTGCAAAGCTGGTAGAGACATCCCCAGCTGTAATTACAGTGAAAGGGGGTTCTACAAAGTATTGACTCATTTCACTTTGTGTTGGTCTATCACATAAAATCCCAATAAAATACATTTACATTTTTGGCTTTAACATGACAAAATGTGGAAAATGTAAGGGGTATGAATACTTTTTCAAGGCACTGTAGTTCAACCAATGGCAGAGTCCCTCCTGATCCAATATGGCTAAACACAGGCATTAACCACCTAAGGATTTTATTTATATAAATAAAATGTGTGGGGGTTGTAACACCCTAGAGAATAAAATGGCGTTGCAATACTTTTTGTCACACCATATTTGCGCAGCGGTCTTACAAGTGCACTTTTTTTGGAAAAAAATACTTTTTTAACTAAAAAATAAGACAACAGTAAAGTTTGCCCAATTTTTTTTATATTGTGAAAGATAATGTTACGCCAAGTAAATTGATACCCAACATGTCACGCTTCAAAATTGCACCCGCTTGTGGAATGGCGACAAACTTTTACCCTTAAAAATCTCCATAAGCGATGTTTAAAAAAAAAAAAAAAATTCTACAGAATTATTGCTCTCGCTCTAACGATTGTGGCAATACCTCACATGTGTGGTTTGAACACCATTTTCATATGCGGGCGCTACTCATGGATGTGTTCGCTTCTGCACACGAGCTCGGCGGGACGTGCTGCTTCTAAAATTATTTGTTTTTTTCTTATTTTACACTTTTTTTTTTTTTTTAATGAGTCACTTTTATTCCTATTACAAGGAATGTAAACATCCCTTGTAATAGAAAAAATAAATAAAAAAGCATGACAGGTCCTCTTAAATATGATATCTGGGGTCAAAAAGACCTCAGATCTCATATTTATACTAAAATGCAAAAAACAAATAAAAAATAAATGTTGTTTTAAGAGCTATGGGTGGAAGTGATGTTTTGACGCTGCTTTCGCTCTTCAATGGTATGGAGATGGGTGGGGGCCATCTTCTTCTCACTCAGCTCCATACCAAGCCAGGGACAGGACCCGATCGCCTCCGCCACTACCGATGGCCCCCGGTAGGAGGTGGCAGGCACCGGAGAGTGGCAGGAGGCCCCCCCGCTGATAAAAGTGATCTTGTGGTGAACACGCCGCAGAGACCACTTATCTGAAACCGGACCGCTCACTGAAGAAGATATCCCTCTTCAAAGTGCCAACATATATCAGCGTGAGCCGGTCCGGAAGTGGTTAAAGTGGTTGTATACCACTGGACTTTTTTTTCCTTCATACTCTGCAAGGTAAAAGGCATAATGTGCTAGTATGCATCGCATACTAGCACATTATGTTACACTTGCCTTAAAACAAAGCCCTTCTGTGCCGAAATCTCAGAGCTGCAGCAGGCTCCCATCTTCACCCGTCTTGCTTCCGGGTTTGTGGACGCCGGCTCTATGACTGGCCAGAGTCGCGATGACGTCACTCCCACAGATGTGCGCGGGAGCCACCAATTACAGCGCAGGGCTTGGAAAGAACACAGCTGGCCATTCTTCCAGAGCACATGTGCCAACGACATCACTGGCTGCATGTAATGTAAAATATCTCGTAAACAGAACCCGTTTAAACCACTTGCCGACTGTGTCACCCAGATATACTGCGGCACAATGGCTCTCCTGGGCGAAATCCCGTACGGGTACAGCCTACCTGTTTTTGGCCACCAGAGGGCACACTCTTGATGCACTGTGGAGGACCGATGCCGGTGGGCGCGATTGCGTGCACGAGCGGCAGCATGGGGATTTGTGTGTGTAAATCCCTGTGCTGTCAGGGAAGGGGAAACATATCGTTTGTTCTTACTTAGTAGGAAAAATTATATATGTCTCCTCTCCTAGTCACTCCCATCCCCCCACAGTTAGAACACACTGAGGGAACACAATTAACCCCTTGATCGTCTCCTAGTGTTTAACACCTTCCCTGCCAGTGACATTTACACAGTAATCAGTGCATTTTTATAGCACCGATCGCTGTATAAATGCCAATGGCCCCCCCCCAAAAAAAGTGTCAAAAGTCTCCAATCTGTTCGTCGCAATGCCAAAAAAAAAAAAAAAAAAAAAAGGAAGAAGATCACCATTACTAGTAAAAAAAAAAAAAAAAAAAGAAAGAAAAATGCCATAAATCAAATACCAAATTAAATACCAAAATATGTAGAAGAATATATATTGGCCTAAACTGATGAAGAAATTTTTATTTTATTTTAAACTTTTAGGGATATTATAGCAAAAAAAAATTGTCGCTCTTTTTTTGTTTATAGCGCAAAAAATAAAAAAAGCAGGTGATCAAATACCACCAAAAGAAAACTATTTGTGGGGAAAAAAAAAAACAAAAAACAAAAAAAACGCAAATTTTGTTTGGGTACAGCATCGAACAATTGCACAATTGTCAGTTAAAGCAATGCAGTGCCAAATTGTAAAAAGTGCTCTGGTCAGGAAAGGGGTAAAAATCTTCCGGGGCTGCAGTGGTTAAGAGATTTTTAGACTACCTATAGGTAAAAGTTAGAGGAAAGTTTACTTCCTGTTTAACCACTTCAGCCCCGGAGGATGGAGGATTTGGCTGCCCAATGATCAGGCCATTTTTTGCGATTCGGCACTCCGTCGCTTTAGCCGACAATTGTGCAGTCGTGCGATGTGGCTCCCAAACAAAATTAATTATTATTTGATCAACTCTGTGGTTTTTTATTGTTTGCGCTATAAACAAAAAAGAGCGACAATTTTAAAAAATTTTTTATATATATATATATATATATATATATATATATATACACACACACACACACACACACACACTATAATAAATGTCCCCAAAAAATATAAAAAAACAAATGTGTTTCACAGTTTAGGCTATGTATTTTTCTACATATTTTTGGTAAAAAAAATAACAATAATGCAATAAGCGTATATTGATTGGTTTGCGTTAGAGCATCTACAAAATAGGGAATAGATTTATGGCATTTTTATTAATACATTTTATTTTAATTAGTAATGGCGGCGGTCTGCGATTTGTATCATGACTGCAACATTATGGAGGACACATTGGACACTTTTGACACCATTGTCATTTATACAGCGATCAGTGCTATAAAAATGCACCGATTACTGTGTGACACTGGCAGGGAAGGGGTTAACCACTAGGAGGGAGAGGAAGGGGTCAAGCATAGGCGTGCCTGGGCACACCCTAATGCCCAGGCACATCCAACACACCCCAGGACTTTTTTGGCAGCAGAATGTGCAGGATCTCTATTTCGGAGCCTTTGGTAATAAACAATGGCAGTGCTGTACTCTGCGAGTGGTGGGACTACTATTTAGTTGGCTGTGTAACTCTTGTGAGTACAGCCACTGATCGCGGAGTGAGCAGGCAAGCGGCCGCATTTTCCGATGCTACTTCTATAGTTCCGGCTACAGCATCCCTGACAGCTGAATATCACTCCGCTGCCTGCTTTCAGTGATGCTGTAGCCGGAAATAAGGAAGTAACATCAGGGCTGGATCAACCCCACTGATTTTTTTTATTAAGTCCTGCCCGCTGCCACCCCGGGGCTTCCGCAGCCCACCACTGCCCTTTGTCCGCCGCCGAGAAAACCACAGGGTTGCCAGGACTGTCCCAGGCTGAGGAGGAGGATGTAACTTTCTCCTCCCTGCTCCGCCTCCGAGTGCCCCGCCTCCCGGCTTCCGCCCTGCAGTGAGTGCCGACAATGGAAGAAACTGAGGTGAAGGAGACCCGCAGGGACTTGGAACTCAGGACGTGTCACTGACTGGTAAGGAGAGAGTGGGGGGCACAGACTCTGGCAGTATGAGGGCGGCAGTACAGCAGGCAGGGAGAGAGGGTGTCCTCCCCTGCAGTGCAAGTCACACTGTATGTGGAGTTAGTACCAGGGAGAAGCTGAGAAATGGGAGTCCAGCCTGCTATGCTGGGATTTGTAGTCCCATGGAGGGGGGGCAATATTCACACATGCTGGGAAAGGGGGCTGGTCATATAAAGGTAAAATAATCAGTGTTGTGAGGGGGGCTGCTATGGCTGACCTGACCCCCTTCTAGAAATACACTATTGTCTGGTTTAAAGGGGAACTCTGCAGACTCTGGGGTAAAGGGGAACTCTGATGTAAGTGGGATCTCAGTGGACTCTATGGTAACCAGAGACCCCCTCACATCAGAGGCCCCCCCTTACATCATAGTCTGAAGAGATACCCTTTGTGTTAGAGCCCCCTTACAGTGTATATAAAGGGGGACTTTGATGAAAGTGGGGACTCTGGGAACCCTGATATAAGAGTAAATGCTGGGGACTCTAGTGACCAAAGACCCCCTTATATGAAAGTTCCCCTTACACCAGAGTCAACGGCATTCTTTACATCAGGTTTCCCAGTGTAAAGGGGAACTCTGGGGAATCTGATGTAAGGGGGGAACTGTGATATAAAATGTAACAGTTGACTCTTGTGTAGCGGTTAAAAGGCGGTAAAAGAATGGCTCAACTGCAGAGTTTTCCTGCCTCTCAACCACTAGTGTAAACAATTAAATGTTTTAATCAGTTAAAAAATAAAGTGTTTTATTTTATTTTTTTAACATTGATAAGTGTTAAAAAATGTTTGTTCACATTTATTTATAAGAGTGCGTGTGTGTATATGTATGTATGTATGTGTATATATGTATGTATATGTATGTATGTGTATATATGTATATGTATGTATGTGTATATATGTATGTATATGTATGTATGTGTATATATGTATATGTATGTATGTGTATATATGTATGTATATGTATGTATGTGTATATATGTATATGTATGTATGTGTATATATGTATATGTATGTATGTATGTATGTATGTGTGTGTATATATATATATATATATATATATATATATATATATTTAAAAATATATATACACACACACACACGTGTGTGTGTTTGAGCTTTGGGGTGCACACCCTAATGAAATAGGCTGCGCACGCCTATGGGGTCAAGCGTGCCCTAGGGAGTGATTCTAACTGTGGGGGGATGGGCTACGAGTGACACGACAGTAATCACTGCTCCCGATGACAGGAAGCAGTAGATCAGTTTCCTGCCACTAGGCAGAACAGGGAAATGCCTTGTTTACATGGGCAGCTCCGTGACACGATTGCCGGACACAGAGTCCGCGGGTCCCGCAGGCACGGAGCTCGCCACTGCATGCCCGCAGATTCAAAGCAAGGTGCAGGTACATTGCTTTGCGCAGCCGTGCCATTCTACCAACATATATCTACAGGATGCGGTCAGCAAGAGGTTAATAAAATCATGTTTTTTTAATTTAATCAAAATTATTCTTAAACACTTGGGACTCTATTGTAAGCGCTGGTTCACACAGGGGCAACACGACTTACAGCGCGACTTAGCAAGGCGACTTCAGCGCGACTTCAGCGCGACTTCAGCGCGACTTCAGCGCGACTTTGAGCGACTTACAACGCGACTTAAAGTCGCCTCCATGACAGGCGACTTTGCCTGTGGCCAACCATGATCTAGCATCTCCTGTGACATCATTCTAGTTCCTGTTCCTGGTTCCCTGTGTTCTGTCTGTTACCTTATATTTACCTAGTGTTCTGTCTGTTCTGTGACCACAATGTACACTGTGCGGTATTTACTAAGAGCTGTCGTAACAGCTGGTGTGGCAGTAATGATGGAGGAAGAAGAGGAAGAGAGGAAGCGAAGGATGAGGATGAGAAGAAGGCGGCGCTATTGGATCCATCCTATTATTGCAAATCGAGAAAACAGAGGCCAGTTCTGGGCCATGTATGAGAATTTGCGTGTGTTTGAGGACAAGTTCTTCAACTATACCCGGATGTCGATCACAAGGCAAGTACCGTTTATTGATTTTTGGGTGACAAAGTTATAATGTTAAAAACCTAGATAGTTTTATTGCATTTTTTAAAATAATTGTTTAACTAATAATGGCGGCGATCGTCAGTTTATATTGTGACTGCGACATTATGGCGGACCCATCGGCCAATTTTGACACTTTTTCTTTGCATTGTAATTTATACAACAATCAGTGCTATAAAAATGCACTGATTCATATGTAAATAGAACTGACAGCGAAGGGGTTAACCACTAGGTGTCAGTGTAGGGGTTAAAAGTGTGTCCTGGGGCCGTGTTTCTAATTGTGTTGGGGATGACGTGGCTGTGTGTGACACGTCACTGATCTCAGCTCCGATCACAGCAGAGATCAGTGACAATTTCACAAAGCAGAACAGGGAGATGCTAGTTTACATCTCACCGTTCTTCTTCCACTTGAGACTATCACTTGTATGATGTTAATGTGCGTGTGTAGCTCCAAATGGCTGATATGTCTTATTTTCCATATATTAAATTAGCTTTTCTCTTTATTTTACAGTTTCGATGAATTGCTTAGTCTGGTTTACATCCATCTGGAGCGACAAAATACTTCATATAGGAGGAGTATCTCACCAACGGAAAGACTAATTATTACACTAAGGTAAACTATCTATTATTTGAAGAACATTACTATTCTATTTGCAACATTATAGTAAGGTCCATCCTGAGCTCATTTGTCTGGGCTTCTTCAACGGGTCACGTGAGTGCAATTCTTTTGCACTCCTGCACCCCCATTTCAGTGTAGAGTGATCAGAAGTCCACTTTGTGCAGACCTCACCAAGATCACTTGAGGCAGCGCATCAACCTCACTTACAAAGTTGTTTATCCACCAGCTGCCTGAACTGCTGGCAGTGTCAGCCACTCAGCAAGCTGCTCTTCGCTCATCCTCATCTCACTACTCCAATGAGCTTGGAGGAGCAGAGCAGGAGAGGAGCTGACTGACAGTCAGAAGCTCTCAGCTCGGGCAGAGAACAAAGCCATCGACGATGTTTGTTGACTCAGTTCTGTGTGAAGAAGCAGCAGTGAACAATTGCAGCATTGGTGCGAAGCTACCTTCACCTAGGTAAGTATGATTATTCCATCAAACAAAAATCTGTTAAATAAATTTTGTAAAATTTAGCACACAAACACCCATTAAATTTTAGAATAACAAACAACTTTTTATTACAATAGTGTACATATATATATATATATATATATCTAAAGGAATAATATATAACACACATCTGTCAAAAATAAACTTTTCTCTCTTTATTTTTTATAATTCCTCATAAACTGGGTCGTAGCCAGAGGTTCCAGAGCTGGTGGAAGGCATGGGGGATGGTGTTGGTGGGAAATCATTTTCATTACGCCTATATTGTAGGTACCCTGGTGCACCAATAGCAGATGGAATTGGGGATGGAGATGGATAGGGGATTGGTGGATGGGCAGGATTCAGTGCATGACCATACTCATCGGAGTATGGACGGAAACGAGGGGGATAGTAGGGGTGGGTTCTGGGCGGTGGAGGGTTGGGGTATGGATAATATGGGCCAGATGGTGGTGGTGGTGGTACAAACATGTGTGAGGTGGGAATGGGATCATTATGGATACTTCCTTCAAGGAGGTCCATCACTGCCTTCTTCACTGCATGCTTGCGCTCCAGGGGAATTCGCTGCATCATTCCTGCAACCATCAGACCAAAGCCATGGTCTTCCGAGTTTAGCTCGTCTAATTTTTGGTTCATACTTTCCACAAGTTGGGAAAATCTCTCCATATTTTCGGTGATCCTTCCCCTTGTTGTTGGTCTGCTCCTACGTTGGTTTGGGAGCCGGATAGGCTGAGCCTGCTGCAGCGTGCTTGCTGAAGCCTCTTCCTGGTTGCTCTGCTGTGCAGCTTGTGCTTCATTCAAAATTGATTGATCCAGCGACCCTCCTGCTTCCTGGGATGCTGCTTCGCCACTTGCAGCGGGTTCTGATTCCGCCTGCCCTTCACGAGGTACTTCCCAACTGGATTGGGTTCTGCATTATTAAACATAGAATACAGTTAAGGCACACCCTTATTTATATAATTGTATAGTATCACTTTACAAATATGAAAGATGTTATCTCACTCTCTCAGATCCATCCAAGGCCTCAGAAACTCGAGTTCCTCCGCATGTATATAGGGTACCACCCTTCTAGTTGCAGATCCACTCCGTCCAGCCTTGATTTTGCGGAGATACCTCATATAGCAGTCACGCAGCCCTTTCCATCTTGTTTGTAAGATCGATACTGCAAAACAGAAATTGGAACATAATGATTATGTGTTTTGTCTTTTAGATACCTGGCAACCGGTCATTCCATAATCAGCCTACATTATGAGTTCATGGTGGGCAGGTCAACTATCAGCGGAATCATCAAAGAAACTTGCCAAATCTTATGGGATGTTCTTAACACTATAGTCATGAAGAAGCCTACACCAGAGAATTGGCGGGACATTGCGAACCTATTTTGGAGTCGGTGCAATTTCCCCAATTGCATTGGTGCTATAGATGGCAAGCATGTGCGTGTTATAAAGCCAGTTGGTAGTGGAAGCATGTACTTCAACTATAAAAAATTTTGTTCTTTTGTACTGCTGGCCGTAGCCGATGCGAACTATTGTTTCACTTATATAGACATAGGATCGTACGGTAGTAGCTGCGATTCGCGCATTTTTGTTAATTCATCTTTTGGTGAAAGGCTACGGGATAATCGTTTGGATATTCCAGAGAACTGTCCTCTTCCAGGCACGACTGAACCCCTAATGCCCTATGTGTTCATCGCAGATGAGGCATTTGCATTGGGGGAACACTTAATGAGGCCTTATTCGAATAGGAACCTGACTACCCCTAAAAAAGTGTTCAACTATCGCCTAACAAGGGCAAGAAGGGTGGTAGAATGCAGCTTTGGTATTCTGGCAAACAAATGGCGTTTGTTACATACGCCAATTGCATTAAACATCGAAAATGCTATTAATGCTGTTAAAGCAGCTTGCGTGCTGCACAATTTTGTACGGATACGTGATGGGTACCGCTTTGAGGATTCACTAATGCACGATATGGAAAGTGCACACCTCAGTGCTACAAGGGGATCCAGCGATGGTGCCACTGTTAGAGAGCAATTTGCTTCTTTCTTTCTTTCACCGGCTGGTGAATTAGAATGGCAAATGGATGCCATTTCATAACTGCATATGATATTTTTTGCCGCTGTTACCTTTTATTTGAATTTTTCAAGCCTGCAGTTTCTTGAGTTTTAAATTTTGTCAGGCTATGTTACTGTCGTTAATGTTTTAAATACTATTTTTGTTTAAATTTTGACATATACTGTGATAATAAAACAATCCTTATTTTGGGCTGATATTCATTATTCATTGTCTACATTAATTACCAATACACTTCCAATCATGCCTAGTCAAGTATGTCAGTGCCTTGCATAAACACATAGATAACATAGATAACATAACATAAGATAACATAGATAACACATAGATAACAGACATGAATTTAAAAAAAGGTAAACTTACATTTGTCACTTTGTTCAATCCTCGTCAATGTGTCCCAATCATCAATGGTACGTTGACAGATGTCCAGCCAGGCACTATCCCTCTTACTTTGATCCTTGTAGTTAGGATCAGTCCGGACATAGATACAGGGATGCTGCCTCACGAGTCTTATTAAGGACTCATTGTCAACTGCCTCTCTATGATGGACATCCCTGTTTGCTCTGGTGGACATTGTACACACAGATCACACTGGTAGTATACACAGAGATCACAGCATCCAGGAAGTACTCTGTGGGAGGGACGGGGCTGCCTGCAGTGGGGAGTGCTGGGAAAATCTTTTCTTCTTTCCTGTGAAGTCGCTTCATTATAGATCACGATCCGACTTGTAGGCGACTTCCATTGAAATCAATGGGTACAAGTCGCCTACAAGTCGCCTTGAAGTAGTACAGGGACCTTTTCTGAAGTCGGAGCGACTTCAGTAGCGTACATACAGACGGCTCTCATTCACTGTAATGGACTTTCAGATGTCAAGCGACTTGGGGCGACTTGAGGTCTGACAAGTCGGATCCCAAGTCGCGGTAGTGTGAACCGGCACTTAGTCTCTCTGGGTTAATATATCATTTATAGTAAGAAATATCCTTCCAAAAACAGAAGTTAAGCTTTTCCACAATCGATCTGTGATAATGCAGCTGTTTTACGGTTTACCCTATGGTGCAAATAATAAAAATAAGCATTATCCAGCACATGCCAAGAGGGACAAACAATAGTTCTGTTCATATGGCTGCAGTTCACAGACAGAGCGATTAATGCCAATTCAACAAGTGCATACAAAAGCTTCCAATATCTGTAACAGCTTCGAGTATTCCATGTTCCGGACTTGTGGAGGGATGTTGTTCCCAGTCGTTACCATCGTCTGGTCTCAGTATTGGAGTGTTAGCTTCTGAGGTAAGGAAAGGCTGATCAGTGAATCCTGTACTGTATATCCGCTCAATACCCAGAAAGGGAGACAAGAATATGAACACTTCTACCACTATAGCACCATTCTTTACTTTGCCTGCTGGAAGTTCTTGAACCCGTCTTTTGATCAGCCTGTGTCACACACTCATAAAAACCCCTTTATATTATTGGAACAGACTGTCTCTGAAAGAATTTTCTTCCCAGCATGCCATCAACATCGACATCTCACTTATGCCGCGTACACGTGAGCGGACTTTTCGTCCGGACGAGTCCAGCAGACAATTTGACCGTGTGTGGGCTTCATCGGACCTGCAGCGGACTTTTTCGGACGGACTAATGCCGCGTACACACGGTCAGACTTTCTGGCCTACTTGGTCCGGCACACTTTCTGACGGACTTTGTCCGCCAGGTGCACCAGACTTTAAAACGGACGGACTTGCCCACACACGACCAGACTTAGCGGCGGGCTAAGTCCACCCGTCTTTCCGACGGACTTTCAGAATGAACGGACTTGCCCACACACGGACAAGTCCGTTCATTTTGAACGTGACTCAGGTGAGACGGGACTAGAAAAGGAAGTCAATCTTGCCGCTTTAATCGGCGAGATTGACACCTTGCGAGCCCCATCGCGGGTCATACCAGGCCCTTAGGTCTGGTATGGGTTATAAAGGGAAACCCCTACGCAGAAAAAAACAGCGTGGGGTCCCCCCTAAAATCCGTACCAGACCCCGATCCGAGCAGGCAGCCTGGCTGGTCAGGAAAGGGGGTGGGGACGAATGAACGCCCCCCCTCCTGAACCGTACCAGGCCACATGCCCTCAACATGGGGGGTGGGTGCTTTGGGGGAGGGGGGGGTGCCCTGTGGGGCCCCCCCCACCCCAAAGCACCTTGTCCCCATGTTGATGAGGACAAGGGCCTCTTCCCGACAACCCTGGCCATTGGTTGTCGGGGTCTGTGGGCAGGGGGCTTATCGGAATCTGGGAGCCCCCTATAATAAGATCCTGGCCCCCCCACCCTATGTGAATGAGTATGGGGTACATGGTACCCCTACCCATTCACCTAGGGAAAAAGTGTAAATAATAAAACACTACACAGGTTTTTAAAATATTTTATTAAACAGCTCGGGGGGGTCTTCCTCCAGCTTCAGGGGTCTTCTTCCGGCTTCGGAGGTCCCTCTGGTTCATCTTCTCCCGGCGTCCGGTTGGTTCTTCTCCGCTCTCTTCTCCCGGTGTTCCAGTTCTTCGGCCGGCTCCTCCGCTGTCTTCAGGTAGCTCTCTTGCCAGCAGAGGTCTGGGCTTCTGGGCTTCTTGTCTTCTCTTCTCCAGATGTTGACACGACGCTCTCTCCGGCTGGACTGCTCTCTGAGGGCTGCGTTGTGACTTATATAGGTGGAGACCCCGCCCCCTTTTGATGCCACAGTCCCTGGGCATGCTGGGACTGTGACGTTTTAGGGGGTGTAGTCAACATCACCCAGTGACCATGCCCCCTAAAACGTCACAGTCCCAGCATGCCCAGGGACTGTGTCATCAAAAGGGGGCAGGGTCTCCACCTATATAAGTCACAACGCAGCCCTCAGGGAGCAGTCCAGCCGGAGAGAGCGTCTTGTCAACATCTGGAGAAGAGAAGACAAGAAGCCCAGAAATCCAGACCTCTGCTGGCAAGAGAGCTACCTGAAGACAGCGGAGGAGCCGGACGAAGAACTGGAACACCGGGAGAAGAGAGCGGAGAAGAACCAACCGGACGCCGGGAGAAGATGAACCGGAGGGACCCCCGAAGCCGGAAGAAGACCTCCGAAGCCGGAGGAAGATCCCGCCCCCCGGAGCTGTTTAATAAAATATTTTAAAAACCTGTGTAGTGGTTTATTATTTACACTTTTTCCCTAGGTGAATGGGTAGGGGTACTATGTACCCCATACTCATTCACATAGGGTGGGGGGGCCGGGATCTGGGGGCCCTCTTATTATAGGGGGCTCCCGGATTCCGATAAGCCCCCCGCCCACAGACCCCGACAACAAACGGCCAGGGTTGTCGGGAAGAGGCCCTTGTCTTCATCAACATGGGGACAAGGTGCTTTGGGGGGGGGCCCCACAGGGCGCCCCCCTCCCCCAAAGCACCCACCCCCCATGTTGAGGACATGCAGCCCGGTACGGTTCAGGAGGGGGGGCGCTCGCTCGTCCCCACCCCCTTTCCTGACCGGCCGGGCTGCGTGCTCAGATCGGGGTCTGGTTTGGATTTTAGGGGGGAGCCCACGCCATTTTTTCGGCGTAGGGGGGTTCCCTTTATAATCCATACCAGACCTAAGGGCCTGGTATGCCCCGTGCTTGCCGCAATTGGACCAAGTATGCCGGAAAGTCCGACCATGTGTACGCGGCATTAGATTTGGAACATGCTTCAAATCTTTCCGATGGACACAATTAATTGTTAGAAGAAAAAAAAAGCTGACAAATGTTTATCAACATGCCTCAGCTCTGGGAGATAAAGAGAAACATTGTAACATTTCATTCTTAGATCAAAGAGAAAAACTTCAATCTGTAAATGAGGGAAGTTTAACCACTTAAAAAGACTAAACCTTTTCTGACACTTGTTGCTTACAAGTTAAAAAAATCACTATTTTCTGCTAGAAAATTACTTAGGACCCCCCAACATACATATACAGTGCCTTGCAAACGTATTCACCCACCTTGGCATTTTTCTGTGTTTTGTTGCCTCGCAACCTGGAATCAACATGGATTGTGTGAGGATTTGCATCATTTAATTTACAGAACACGCCCACAACTTTGAAGATTTTTTTTATTGTGAAGAAAGCAACAAATAGGACAAAATAACAGAAAAAGTCAATGTTCATAACTATTCACCCCCCTAAAGTCAATACTTTGTACAGCCACCTTTTTGAAGCTATCACAGCCCAAGTCGCTTTGGATAAGTCTCTATGATCTTGCCACATCTTACCACTGGGATTTTTGCCCATTCCTCCTTGCAAAACTGCTCCAGCTCCTTCAAGTTGGATGGTTTGTGCTTGTGAACAGCAATCTTTAAGTCTGACCACAGATTTTCTATTGGATTGAGGTCTGGACTTAGGCCATTCCAACACTTTTACATGTTTCCCCTTAAACCACTCAAGTGTTGCTTTAGCAGTGTGTTTGGGGTCATTGTCCTGCTGGAAGGTGAACCTCCCTCCTAGCCTCAAATCACACAGAGTGGTACAGGTTTTGCTGAAGAATATCCCAGTATTTAGCACCATCCATCTTTCCCTCTAGTCTGACCAGTTTCCCAGTCCCGACTGCTGAAAAACATCCCCACAGCATGATGCTGCCACCACCATGTTTCACAGTGGGGATGGTGTGCTTTGGGTGATGTGATGTATTGGATTTGCGCCAGACATAGCGTTTTCTTTGATGGCCAAAAAGTTCAATTTTAGTCTCATCAGAGCAGAGCACCTTCCTCCATACATTTTGAGAGTCTCCCACATGCCTTTTCACTCCCTCCACCAACACACACAACCCAAAAAGATGACATGCCAAATGTGGCATGGCAGGGGGTGAGGAGTCTTTAAAAACGGAAGTTCCACTTGTGGGTGGAACTCCACTTAAAAAAATCGAGTGGATTTAAATCAAATCCATTCTGCAGATAACCGATACAATTTTAAAAGTGTCGCCTATGGAGATTTTTGAGTACTGTAGTTTGTAATATAAAGTGACAAATTGTGAAAACAAAGTGCTATAGTGCAAAAAATTGTAATACACTTTATATTACTCAGGAATCACTATAATGAATTTATGATTTAATCCTGTCAGTTTGCATTTGATTATCTCAATCATGTCAGTTTGAATTATGTGATTTTATATTTCTACACTACAGTATTATATAGCACTATTGTCAATTTTCCACTGCTGTTTTAAGCAGTGTTTATATCATTTACAATTTAAATGTTTTTGCATGTGAGTATTCTATACACTACATAAGTATATTGTACTATTGTCACTTGTCCACTGCTGTATAAACAGTGTTTATATCACTTTGATAGATACACACATATATAAAAAGGATTGCTGTGCTATCTATCTATATATATATAGATATATATCTATATATCTATCATGATTATTGCCAGCAGCTGTCCCTATAGTTTTATTTACAAGTGGTAGCTTGCAAGATTTTCTCTAATATTTGGTGGTGGTATAATGGAATGCCCGAGTACTGTTGAGTATTAGTGTCAGGAAGCTAGTTGTTAGTTAATTGGACATAGTAAAATTCCCAATTCCCATTAAATTAGTGGGTACGATGCCTGGCAGGTGTGGAGAAGTGACTCGGTGTACATCTTGCGACAGATATGCGTTCCTTCATCATCCGATCGAGGGCGAAAAATGTAATCACATTGTTTCCCTGGAAGCCCAGGTTCTGAACCTAGGGAAGCAACTGTCAGCATTGAGGAGACCCTCCATACTAAGGTAGGGTTGGCATCGTACACGACAGGGGCCAGCACAGAGGCGGGTGGAGATAAAGAGGTGCAGGCACCGGAGAAGAGTAGATGGGTGACAGTCAGGAAGGCTAGAGGGGAAAGAGTCAGGGAGGCTGACCCTGGGCTGGAGCATCCCAATAAGTACGCCCCGCTGCGTGATATTGGCAAAACCGGTCAGGGACCAGCACTGCTGAAGCTAAGGGACTTTCCTAGCTGCCAGGGGAAGAACTCCTCCAATGAGGGCAGGGGTAAAGCCAAGGGTAAAGGAAAGACAGATTCTGGTGGTAAGTACTTAAATATTAGAAGGACAGAGCGGGCCATCTGTGAAAGACCTGAAGCGCTGAACTGTATGTGGACTATCGGCGCTCGTGTTCGGCACATCACAGATCTGGTGGACAGATAACTGGGAGGGGCTGGGGAAGACCCAGCTGTTTTGATGCCAACATGCACCATATGAAAAAGTCAGAGGAATATGGAGTATATTTAAAAAAAAAAATAAAAAAAATAAAACACCCCCACACAATTTTAGGGCCTTAGGAGCCAAATTGAGGAATAGGACCTCCAAGGTAGTATTATTACTCGGTACCTTGAGCCACACCAGAAAGGCAGCAGGAGATCAGGGAAGTTAAAGCAGAGTTCCACCCAAAAGTGGAACTTCCGCTCATTTGCCTGCTCCCCCCTCTGGTGCCACATTTGGCACCTGTCGGGGGGGCGGATACCTGTCTTTCTCAGGTATTCCGATACCAATTCCGGCAGTCCGGGCCGCAGCCTTTGACGTCATCGCTGGTGCTCCCTCCTCCTTCCCCTGCTGCCGGGCCAGAAGGAGAGAGAGGAGTGGAGCCTCGCGCATGCAAAGTAGAGTTCCCGGCATAAAGCCGTAAGGCTACACTGCCGGGTTCCCTTATGGGCAATGGTGGTGGCAGCACCTGACAGCTGATGGAAACATGAGCTGCGGTGCTGACTTTGCCGGACTCCAGGACAGGTAAGTGTCCTATTATTAAAAGTCAGCAGCTGCAGTATGTGTAGCTTCTGGCTTTAATCTTTGCAGGAGAGGGAGGACCTTCTCTTTAACAAGTGGCTGAGGAGCTGGTGTAGAAAGGAGGGTTTCAGGTTCCTGGACAACTGGGCCGACTTCTCAGTCGGTTACCAGTTCTATAGAAGGGACGGACTGCACCTAAATGAGGGGGGTGCAGCTCAGCTGGGAGTAAAGATGGACGAAAAGCTGAAGGGGCTTTTAAACTAGGCAACGGGGGGGATCCAGATGTAGAGATAGCCAGAGTGGAACAAATTACAGAGAGTATTATTGGGGGCATTAGTGGTAGGTTGACTAAAGCACCTAAACCCGAGGTAAGTAAATTAACAAATCCAAATTGCAGCCTCAGAACAACCAACAAGGAGATAGCATGCGACCGGACAAAACTATGAGGCTTCTTCACAAATTCCAGGAGTCTGGCTGACAAGATGGGAGAACTAGAGCTGCTACTGTACAAGGAGGATTTAGATTTTGTGGGAATTTGAGACTTTGTTCAACAGCCCTCATGATTGGCTGGCAACCATTCAAGGGTATTCCCGATATTGCAGGTAAAGGGAGGGTAAAAAGGGGTACGTCTGTATATCAAGAATGAGGTACAAGTGAATGTGAGAGTCAACATCACTAATGGAGAGAGGGAGGAGGTGGAATCCTTATGAGTAGAGCTGCAAAGGGAGGAAACCAAGGGAAAAGTAATACTGGGAGTATTATTATTAATATTATTTCTTCTTCAGGTACTTTTATAGCACCGTCAATTTACGCAGCGCTTTACATATATATTTATTTATTTCAGGTACTTATATAGCGCCGTCAATTTACGCAGTGCTTTACATATACATTGTACATTCACATCAGTCCCTACCCTCAAGGAGCTTACAATCTAAGGTCCCTAACTCCCATTCATACATACTAGGGACAATTTAGACAGGATCCAATTAACCTAACAGCATGTCTTTGGAGTGTGGGAGGAAACCGGAGTACCCGGAGGAAACCCACGCAGGCACAGGGAGAACATGCAAACTCCAGGCAGGTAGTGTCATGGTTGGGATTCGAACCAGCGACCCTTCTTACTGCTAGGTGAGAGTGCTACCACTACACCACTGTGCCGCCCCATGCTATAGGCCCCCTAACCAGAGGGAGGAGGGGGAGATGAATCTCCTATCACAGCTTGGAATGGCAGCAAGGATGGGAAGTGTCATTATTATGGGGGATTTTAATTATCCAGACATAGACTGGGCGGAAGGAACTGCGCATTCGACCAAGGCTCACCAGTTCCTTAATGTCTTTCATGGGTCAGATGGTAAATGCACCAACAAGAAACAATGCATTACTAGACCCCTACTGATTACTAACAATACAGGCCTGATCATGGATGTGGAAATATGGGGCAATTCAGGAAACAGCGATCACAGGTAAATTAGTTTCAGCATAAATCACACAAATAGAAAACACAAGGGTAATACAAAGACACTGAATTTCAAAAGGGCCAACTTCCCTAAACTATGATCCTTGCTAGAAGATATTAAATGGGATAAAATCCTGGGTACAAAAAACACAGAGAAAAAAACGAGAGTGCTTTAAGAGCATATTAACCACTTGCCTACCCACGTATAGTCAAATGATGTCCCCAGGAGGAATCTCCCATCCTGGGCGGGCGTCATATGACGTCTTCTGCTTCCCGGCCGTCTAGGGGGCGCGCCACTCAGGAGCTGATGCACGTGCCCAGCGGCCGCGATTGCCGTCAGAGAGCAGGGATGTGGATCTGTGTGTAAACACACAGATCCATGTCCTGTCAGGGGAGAGGAGACAGATCGTGTGTTCCTTGTACAGAGGAACATCAATCGATCCCCTTCCCCCACAGTTAGAATCACTCCCTAGGTAGCATATTTAACCCCTTGATCGCCCCCTAGTGTTAACCCCTTCCCTGCCAGTGACATTTAAACAGTAAACAGTGCATTTTTATAGCACTGATCACTGTATAAATGTGAATGGTCCCAAAATAGTGTAAAAAAAAAAAAAAAAAGCAGAAGATTGCTGCCATTACTAATATTAATAATATATATATATATATATATATATATATATATATATATATATATATATATATATATATATATTAAAAAAAGCCATATATCTATCCCCTATTTTGTAGGCGCTATAAATTTTGCGCAAACAAATCAATATGCGCTTATTGCGATTTTTACCAAAAATATGTAGAAAAATTACATATCGGCCTAAACCGAGGAAAAAATTTGTTGTTTTTTTTTTATTATTATTAAAATAAATATTATTAAAAGTACAAAATATTGTGTTTTTTTCCCAAATGTGTCGCTCTTTTGTTTAAAGCGCAAAAAATGAAAACCACAGGAGGTGATTAAATACCACCAAAAGAAAGCTCTATTTGTAGGGGAAAAAAATGCTAAAAATTTTATTTGGGTACTGTACAGTGTTACATGACCGCAAAATTGTCATTCAAAATGTTACAGCGCTGAAAACTGAAAAATGGCCAGGGCAGGAAGGGGGTGAAAATTACCTGTATTGAATTGGTTAAATAAAAAAGTATTGGCCAGTGCATCCCAATGGGAAATTTAAAAGAGCAAACAAAAGTTCTGGGTGACTTAACGCCAATGTAAAAACGCATATAAAAGCAAAGGAGAAGGCCTGCAAACAATACAAGGCTGAGGGGTCATCATCAGCATTCCAACTTTACAAAGCAATAAGAAATATAAGGGTGCAATCAAAGCAGAAAAGATAGAACACGAAAAGCATATAGTGGAGGAGAGTAAAAAATCCCAAGAAATTCTTTAAGTATATAAATAGTAAGAAAGGGAGGTCAGATCAAATTGGCCCCATAAAGGATGATGTAGGGAATCTGGTTACAAAAGATGGAGAGATGGCGAAGGTTCTGAATTTATTCTTTTCAGTCTTCACAAGGGAAATATGGGGGGATTCCATAACCAAGTTTGCAATGTTTATCTTCATAACAAATCACAGGAAGCACCCTCATGGCTAACAGAGGATAGAATTAGAAATAAACATGGGGAACAAAAAAAAAACAAAAAAAAAAAAACAAAAACAAAAAAAACCTCAACATTAACCACTTCCCGCCTGGTCAATAGCATATTGACATCCGGGAAGTGATTCTGTTATCCTGACTGGGTGTCATATGACGTCCAGCAGGATAACATGCTGGCGCGCGCCCCTGGGGGCACGCATCATGGCAATTGCGAGTGCGGCGTTGTCAGTCTGACACCCCGCATCTCCGATCGTGATAAGAAGCCTCTGTCATTGGCTTCGTACCACGTGATCAGCTGTGACCAATCACGGCTGATCATCGCGTGAACCAGGGAGTGCCGGTAAACGTCATTCCTGGGTTTGCGCTGACAGGGAGAGACGATCGGCGTCTATCCCTGTTGGGGGGGTCTGTGCTGATGATCAGCACATTGATTATCAGCACAGACCCCTCAAATGTAACGATCACCAGCCAATCAGTGCCCAGAAGTGCCACAACAATAAAGTGTGCCAGTGCCCACCACAGTGTCAATCACTGCCCAGCAGTAACGCCCGTCAGTACCTAATCGTCAGTGCCGCCTATCAGTGCTGCATATCAATGCCACCTATCAGTGCCCATCAATTCTACATATTAGTGCCTCCTCATCAGTGCCCATCAGTGCCCGTCAGTGAAGGGGAAAACAAAATTTTATGAAAGAAACTAAAAAAAAAAAAAAAATTTTTTTTTCAAACATTTTGGTCTTTTTTAGTTTGTTTAGCAAAAAATAAAAACCGCAGAGGTGATCAAATACCACCAAAAGAAAGCTCTATTTGTGGAAAGAAAATGATAAAAATTTAGTTTGGGTACAGTGTTACATGACCGCGCGCAATTATCAAAGTGTGACAGCGCTGAAAGATGAAAATTGTCCTGGGCAGGAAGGGGCAAAAGTGCCCGGTATTGAAGTGGTTAATAAATCACCGGGACCAGATGGCTTGCACCCGAGGGTACCTAGGGAACTCAGTCAAGTAATTTCCAGACCACTGTGCCTTATTTTTACAAACATTCTATTGACTGGAATGGTACCAGCTGATTGGAGAAAAGCCAATGTAGCACCAATATTTTAAAAAGGGCCCAAAATACATCCCTGGGAATTACAAACCAGTTAGCCTAACATCAATAGTAAGCAAGCTCTTGGAGGGGATGATCAGGTCCTGTCACATCTGTGTTATGGAGACGAGCGAGGGGAAGATGGACCCCACCCATCTCCATACCACTGCAGGGTGGAAGTGACATCAAAACATCACTTCCGCCCATAGCTCTTAAAAAAGGGACATTTTTTTATTGCATTTTTGTGTAAATATGAGATCTGATGTCTTTTTGACCCCCCAGATCTCATATTTAAGAGGTCCTGTCATGCTTTTTTTCTGTTACAAGGGATGTTTACATTCCTTGTAATAGGAATAACAGTGACACATTTTTAATTTTTTTATTAAAAGAACAGTGTAAAAATAAAAAGGTAAAATAAGAAAAATATGAAGAAAAAAAAAAGTGCCCCGTCCCGCCGAGCTCGCATGCAGAAGCGAACGCATATGTGAGCAGCGCCCGCATATGAAAAATGTGTTCAAACCACACGTCAGGTATCGCCGCGCTTTTTAGAGCGAGAGCAATAATTCTAGCCCTAGACCTCCTCTAACTCATAGCATGCAACCTGTAGACTTTTTTAAATGTCACCTATGGAGATTTTTAAGGGTAAAAGTTTATCGCCATTCCACGAGCGGGTGCAATTTTGAAACGTGACATGTTGGGTATTAATTTACTCTGCGTAACATTACCTTTCACAATATAAAAAAAATTGGTAAAATTGGTAGTAAATCCGCGCAACGGAAAGTGGGTGATTTAGGCCAGATAACTCAATACTCAATGTTAAATCAATAAAAATAATAAAAAACCATTATAATAAAACTAATGATAATAAAATTAATAATAATAATGTGTGTAAAGTGTAGGTAAGGACTGCAGCCTCTACAAAAACAATCCCCACCGAGGTGGAGGGAGCAAAAAGTGAATCAAAAATTAATTATGTGGGTGTGGCGCTGTCCTCATAAATACAAAAATAGGCGTACCAATTGAATGGCATACATGATACCTTGACAGGCCCTAATAGGTATTCCCATGTGGTGTGAACAAAAGGAAAATGAGTGCAAAATCAGTATAATACACTATAATGTATTGGATATAATGTCCTAAACCATAAATAACTTCATGAAGTGCAAAGTGTATAAATGGCAGAGTATATGGGTACTACTCCTTCTAATTTAAATACAAGCGTGTTGAAAAAATTAAGACAATTGAAATACCATTAATCACTAACATAGTGAAACCATGCAATAAATATACTAAAGTGATTTGTGCTTCGTGCAAATATAAAGTGATTGACTATCAGATACTGGTGACAGGTGCTCAGTGCAATCTTGGTAAATTTGAGCTTCTTGGTGTTTGGGGTAACCAGGTATATCCGCAGCCCGCTTGCTGTTTACATTCCTGAAGTGCCTGGGTGCTTGTGTCTTGAACTTTAATCATGCAGACACTCACCGACTCTCCTAACCCCTGCAGGGGTAACGTGCAGTCACAGTGTAATAGGGCGTACACATGGTCGGACTTTGTTCGGACATTCCGACAACAAAATCCTAGGATTTTTTCCGACGGATGTTGGCTCAAACTTGTTTTGTCTACACACGGTCGCACAAAGTTGTCGGAAAATCCGATCGTTCTAAACGCGGTGATGTATAACACGTACGTTGGGACTATAAACGGGGCAGCGGCCAATAGCTTTCATCTCTTTATTTATTCTGAGCATGCGTGGCACCTTGTGCGTCGGATTTGTGTACACACGATCAGAATTTCCGACAACGGATTTTGTTGTTGGAAAATTTTATTTCCTGCTCTCCAACTTTGTGTGTCGGATGTGTGTCGATGGAAAATGTCCGATGGAGCCCACACACGGTCGGAATTTCCGACAACATGTATTTTATTAATATTGTAGTTTTAATTTTAATTTTATCCTCACTTATTATATTATATTTTTCTAATTTTTATATTAGGGGTAATATAGGCATATTCCAACATTTCAAAAGGGTTTCTAAAACTGTTTCCCCTATTAACTGTCACTGTATTTAATGCATATAATTAGTTTGAGGAATTTATTGCCAGAAATGTAAAAGCCATTTTATTTTAGTTGTATTGTTGTGTATACCGTCAGACAACAGAAGCATCCAGCTATAATGTGCAGTAATTTTACCATTTTAGCTTTAATTTGCCCCAAATATCCGATCATACCTAAATAGAGCAGGTGATACAAAGCAAATACCATACTTTGGGTTTTTGGAGTCACTTCGAGTCCGGCCTTTGATCTTATGATGGAGATACGGGGCTCCACTCTGTAAGAAACACAGGAAAAATGGCCGCGATTGGACTTCGGTCTGCAAAAATGCAGGCAAAATGGCCGCCGAAGTTCCCAGAGTGCAAGCGCATAACAATACCGCACAGTATATTAGGAGGGGAGGTGCAGCAAGAGGTCACGCTCCCGTAGACGTCCTCTGATGAAATGCGTAGGACGTGGCCTAATTCTGACGCCTTGCATCATCTCCCAATCATCACAACTTCGTATCTGACGGTTCCAATGACGTTTGTTTTATGATTGCCTTACACAAGTAAATTAAATGTGAGTACCGCTCTGTCTTCAGTTTTAAATAAAGTGTTTTATGGTTTTACGCTATGGGCATCCCCTTTTCTTCCATGTGCATATGACTTCCCGACTGTGAAAGCGATAAGGATTGCCGCACAGTGGCTTACACTGTGACTGCACATTACCCCTGCAGGGGTTAGGAGAGTCGGTGAGTGTCTGCATGATTAGAGTTCAAGACACAAGCACCCGGGCACTTCAGGAATGTAAACAGCAAGTGGGCTGCGGATATACCTGGTTACCCCAAACGCCAAGAAGCTCAAATTTACCAAGATTGCACTGAGCACCTGTCACCAGTATCTAATAGTCAATCACTTTATATTTGCACGAAGCACAAATCACTTTAGTATATTTATTGCATGGTTTTACTATGTTAGTGATTAATGGTATTTCAATTGTCTTAATTTTTTCAACACGCTTGTATTTAAATTAGAAGGAATAGTACCCATATACTCTGTCATTTATACACTTTGCACTTCATGAAGTTATTTATGGTTTAGGACATTATATCCAATACATTATAGTGTATTATACTGATTTTGCACTCATTTTCCTTTTTTTCACACCACATGGGAATACCTATTAGGGCCTGTGAAGGTATCATGTATGCTATTCAATTGGTACGCCTATTTTTGTATTTATGAGGACAGCGCCACACCCACATAATTAATTTTTGATTCATAAAAAAATTGGGCTAACTTTACTGTTGTCTTATTTTTTTAATTAAAAAAAATTGACAGTTACTTACCGATAACTGTTTTTCTAGGATATCTTCCAGGACGGCACACCTGAGAGATGAGAGGCTCCTCCCTACAGGAAACACAATCAATCTACAGCTGTTTTAAGTCCCCACCCTTCCCCTTGATCCTCAGTTTGTAGAGAAGTAACTCCTGAACCTGGTTCACAAGGGAAATCATTCCTCATAGGTACTCACCTTCTAGTGTTCTACCATTTTCCCTCCTCCAACGGGCGGGAAGTAGGCCTGCCGTCCTGGAAGATATCCTAGAAAAACAGTTATCGGTAAGTAACTGTCAATTTTCTCTTAGTCATCTTCCAGGACGGCACACCTGAGAGGATAATCAAGTACCTCAGGCCTACCTTAGGGTGGGACCACTGCAAGACCCTCTTGGCGAACCTTGGTTCTGCAGTGAGTTTTACCTCCACTCCATATGCTTGATGAAGGTATTATAGCTGGATCATGCGGCTGGTCTGCAGGTCTACTCCACCGATGTCCCTGCCTTCTCTGCTTTGGATGCAGGACCTAGGTGGAGTGGGCTCTTAAAGATGGAATCAGAAAACATGTTAAACTTGTAGGTTATCAATGTTGCCTGTCACACATCTAACAACCATGGCCTATTGTGCCTGTAGGTGCTACTTAGAACCCTTAAAGATTAATCAGAGACCTGTGTTGTAAGACAAGGACACTAATTGATCACTAAGAGGGCCTGTCTAACACTACCCTGTTCAGGGAATTAAAACTGCAAAAAAAGGTGGGCCCCTAACAGACAACCTTTTTTATTCATTTTTATCTTTACATCAGCAAAGACTAAAGGGAAGCCTACTTAAGGGTAATAGATTAACTGAGGCTTGATCCCTGGGTTTAAGGCATGCCCACTCTGTGGCTTTACTTACGCCTGAGTGCCTACTTCAGGAGAATAAAGTTCATAGCAGGAGTATAACACTTATACTGCTACATCTAGTTCTGCTAGAAGGGTGAGATGAAGGCCATGCACTGAGCCGTAACCTATTCGGTCAGGTGGACATCTTTATACTTCATCTTCAGGTCATAATACTCCTCTGAACAGAACTTCCCAAGTTCTTACTAAGCAGGGTGATTCTTTATCGCCTTCCTCCAGTGTCCTTTAACCCTACTGGGCTTCAACCCTAGGAAATGGTTCCAGCATCACTAAATGTATGGGGCTGAGGCTTTCTGACATGTGACGTCTGCAGCCAGAACTCCAGGCCCCTCCACGGAAAAGAGGGCTGAAATACAAAAGGTGATACATGCATTATTAATACCACAAATTAAAAAAAGATCATAGATTGTGGACCCAGCACAACAGATTTAGACAGAAAGGACAAAAGAATAGACAATAATGTGTATCTGAGTGTGGCTAGCTAAACCAACATATCAAATATGGGAGAGACCAAATCTGAACTTCAATGTAGACAAACAGTCCTCACAGTCTGGTTTTCTGATGTGCAGCCAATCTGTAAAAACATTAAGACACACGCAAACCCTCAGCCTTGGTTCACACTGGGACGACTTGTCAGGCGACCTAGTCACCTGACAAGTAGCGTCCTGTTCTGTGCAATGGAACCATTCTAATCGGCGCAATGCAAGTCGCTCTGACTTAGAAAAAGGTTCCTGTACGACTTTGGGGGCGACTTGCATTGACTTCTATACAGAAGTCGTTTCGCAAGTCGCCGCTGAGTCGTGTCCAGGTCGCCTGAGGCAGTCGCGCTGTAAGTCGTGCTGCCTCAGTGTGAACCGACCCTAAATGCTGCGTGTTTCTGAAGTGCAGCTAGCTAGGTCATAACTGATATATATACATAAAGGACGGGAGTCCTGTTTACGGTGGAGTTTTACTGATGTACAGCAAAACAGGGCCATAAATATAAGACAGAAAGACCCAAACTTCTATGTTGCGTATTTCTGACAAACCAACAAATACAGTTATAAGATCAATATGGCACTGGCTAGCTAAACCAACGTAACAAGACAATATCTTTTCTGTTATGCAGTTCTTTAGTGCAGTCACATAGAACCAACACAGAAAGAACACAAGCAACCTGCAGCATTGTGTTTTTCTGAAGTGCAGTAAGGTAAGGGAATCTGAAACAGAAAGCACCAACAAGCTTCAATGTTGAGTATTTCTGCTGTGCAGCCACATAAAAACAGACAGCCTTCCTAGCTGCGATCTTTCTGGTGTATTGCAAAGTAAGGCAATAAACTCCATGATGTCTATTCTTGTGTGTAGCAAAACCTCAACCAGAAGGGAAACTTAGGGCTCCCACACCTGTGCGACCCAACCTGCAACCGCAAAAACGCAAGAGAAAAGTCATACACTATGGCTTCCAATGGGAACCATTTGTGTCTGTGCAACTCCAGGTCGCAGCGCCACCAAGCAGACCCTGCTTTCTGGATCCACAGACCTCAAGATTACACAGGTCGCAGGTAACTTGCAATTTTCAGGTTGAACAAGCGAGGGGTCCCCAATGCTGTATCTCCCTGGAGGCGTGCAGCCAACAACCCCCTGCTGTGTATCCCTAAGAAGCAGCAAGTTAGAACAATGAGAAACAGAAAAGACACCCCTCACTGCTGTGCCTTTCTGATATGCAGCCGATAAGGCAGTAAATATAGAACATACAGGACAAAATCTTCAATCTTTGTGTATGTCTGATGTGTAGTAATATACCAATACTGAGCAGATACGCCACCATCCTCAATGTGTCTCCCTGTTGAGGCAGCAAAAACAAATCAGAAAAGGACAAGCAACCTTCACTGCTGTGTCCCTTCTGATATGCAGCCAATAAGGCAGTAAATGTAAGACATAAAAGGACAGACAACCTTCAATCTTGTATATATCTGATGTGCAACAATATAACAATCTGAATAGAGATAGCACATCCATATTGAAGGGATTTGGCATGCGACTCAACATGTCAAATCGCATGCCTAAAATCGGCAACCTTTGCCGTTAATAGCACTGTCAGCCTGACGCCACTTTGTGGGGCTGCACCGATTACCAAAGGCAGTACTAGTACTACCCCTGGCACAGGTTCAATTTGTATTTCCCAACAATTCAGGACCATCAATCTTCACTACTGCCTATCTAATAAGCAACCAATAAGGCAGTAATACAGGACACAAAAAAACCCCAGACAGAACTCAATTTTGAGTATGTCTGATGTGCAGCAATATAACAAATATGAGCAGAGATGTCACAAGACTCAATGATGTGCATTTCTGCCATGCGTCACAAGACCAGAAAGTACAGACCACCTTCCCTGTTGTATTTTTCTGATCTGTAGCCAAATAAGGCAGTACCTTTAGGATATAACAGACAACAACAAAGCTTCAGTGCAGTGCATTTCTGATGTACAGCACTATACTCCTTATGAGCAGAGATGTCACAAATCTCAATGTGTATTTCTGCTGTGCCACAAAACATCCCAGCAAGGACAAACCTTCACTACTGAGGTCTACTGGTGTGCAACCAAGGAGTCATGGTGTATCCCTTTATGAAATAACCAAACAGACCAATTTGATCCCTAGGCATATCCTGGGCTGTAGATACTAACACTTCACCCCCAGTGAAGGAACAAATTCTAAAAATGGTTAGACACCTTACTATAGTAGCTGTTGTCCTACCTTACCTCTGTAGAATGAGCAAACACTGGCCAGCTTATACACAGGTGGGGCTGATCAGAAACTAAAGTCTCAATGAGCCCCGCCCTAGAGACCAATTTAGGACAGCCTCTAGAAAAGGTGATCACCAATTTAGCCTGGAGGAAAATAGCCACCCGCAGGCCTTAAACAAGCAATCATGTATCTATCTAGCTCTTGCATATGTTTGCACAGAAAATCCTTAATTAAAGGATATAGGAAGCGATTTATGGTAAATCGCCTTTAGATACGTCACTGAGTTGATTGTAGCCCAAACCAACAAAAAGGTTTTTCTTACCTCCTGCACTTTAATATAACCACAATGTAAAGGTGGAGTGGGAGGTTGGAGCTTATGACTTCAGATTCCTAGCAGCTGGGCTAATAGGGCCATATAACCTAGTGCACCTGCTGACCAGGAGAGCTTACTCCTGAATCCTTCAACCATTGCACAATCCGTAAATTGTTCAGTGGTATACCTGGCCTGTAAGGAACTCTTTGTATCTACCAGGTCCTCCCCCCCTTCGCTCTATTCATCCCTACTAATGTCCCACAACCAGACATGTAGGGAGAGGCTGGCAACCTACTGTTGTGATAACCACAGTGTCTCTGCTGTAAGAGGGAGCTGTGGCTGGTGGTATTAGCAGTAGCTTCTGGGCTTTTTTGTTATGGAGACCCCAGGTCCTGCACTGCACCACTTAGTAAATACAGGGGGAAGGGGAAGAAATGCCTTACCTACCTCTTTCCCATCTGAGGTGGTTTAGGCACACTCGCTCCTCTGCACCACTTGTCCACCATACAGCATCTCTGATGTAAGAGGGAGCTGTAGCTGGTGTTTTTAGCAGAAGCTTCTGGGCTATTTGAATCTAGACCCCAGGGGAGATTATCTCAAATGCCCAGAAACCATCTGGCTGGGATTGGGGATTTTGCAGCTAAATTCCCAAGGTAAAGGAAAGTACTCACCGTTGTAGTCTTCCCTTTTTTCCACAGCCACCGGGCTTGCTTTTCCATCCGTATGGTCCACACGCAAGGAGGATAGCCGCCAAAGTGCCCCCCCAACTGCTGTCCCCGTAGGCAGCTGCAAGGTTAGGCTGTGCCAGTTAGTATATACACCTGGGGGGGCAATGCCGTACGTTCCTCATTCCATTCTGAGGTGGTTTAGGCAGACATCCACCGTAGTGAACTGGTGCCTCCTCGAAAGGAGGATGTGGGCGCCTGCTCCTGCTGACTCTCAGCCTTCCCTCCTGGGTAAGAACACGGGTCGTTCAGGCGGCGCCCTCCCCAGCAGCCCACGCGAGCTACCAGGGGCCCAGGAGTCGGGGGCCCTGGAAAGAACTGACAGCCAGCACCCCTGTCTGAACGGACGCCCGGACAGGTAAGGGAGGAGACAGGAAAAAGGCCCCTGAAGTTCTGGGGACACCACTGTACCCAGGGGCCTTCAGCTCTCAGGGGGGCTCTTCCAGTTTCTGCTGCCCCCCTGAGAAAAGGATAGGGGAACCCCCCAGGAAGGATAAATATATCCGGCCAGACCCAGAGGCCCATCAGGTACTAACCAGGCCGTAGGCCTTCCCCAGGCATTTGGTCCGGCTCCCGGGGGGGACCACCAGCCCCAGGCTTCGGGTCATTTGGAAAAAAACAAACGGTTTCGCTGTGTAGGGAGAAACACAATCAAAAACTGAGGATCAAGGGGAAGGGTGGGGACTTAAAACAGCTGTCGATTGATTGTGTTTCCTGTAGGGAGGAGCCTCTCATCTCTCAGGTGTGCCGTCCTGGAAGATGACTAGAGAAAGTGTATTTTTTCCAAAAAAAAAAGTACGCTTGTAAGACCGCTGCACAAATACAGTGTGACAGAAAGTATTGCAACGACCGCCATTTTATTCTCTAGGGTGTTAGAAAAGCTCCGAACAGCTGTTGTGATGGTGTGAAGCATGCGCAGATCATAGGAGGCACTATCCAACACTCCGATGAGCGGTGAGGGAGAAATTATCTACAAAGCGCAGAGGGACAATGTTTTTTCTCCGATTCTGTACCGGACCCCATCGGCTCCACAAGGGGGACTAGGAAGTTTTATAATTCATTTTTAGCAAAACAAAACAAAAAAAGCAGGACTTCACCACAGAATGGCGTTACTATGGGGGGACACACCGGGGCTGCTGCCAAATAGTGCCCCCTCCACACTCCTCTCCCACACTCCCACCTCCACACTCCTCCCACACACCCCCCTCCACACTCCTCCCACCTCCCCACACACCCCCCTCCACACACACCCCCCTCCACACTACTCCCACCTCCCCACACACCCCCCTCCACACTCCTCCCACACACCCCCCTCCACACTCCCCCCTGCTCCCACACACCCCCCTCCACACACATATCCTCCACACACAACCTCCTCCCACACAATCACCCCTCCCACACACCCCCTCCACACTCTTCTCCCACACACACCCCCCTCCACACTCTTCTCCCACACACACCCCCCTCCACACTCTTCTCCCACACCCCCCACTCTTCTCCCACACACACCCCCCTCCACACTCTTCTCCCACACCCCCCTCCACACTCTTCTCCCACACACCCCCCCTCCACACTCTTCTCCCACACCCCCCCCTCCACACTCTTCTCCCACACACCCCCCTCCACACTCTTCTCCCACACCCCCCCTCCACACTCTTCTCCCACACACCCCTCCCTCCACACTCTTCTCCCACACACCCCTCCCTCCACACTTTTCTCCCACACACCCCTCCCTCCACACTTTTCTCCCACACACCCCTCCCTCCACACTCTTCTCCCACACACCCCTCCCTCCACACTCTTCTCCCACACACCCCTCCCTCCACACTCTTCTCCCACACGCCCCCCTCCACACTCTTCTCCCACACGCCTCCCTCCACACTCTTCTCCCACACACACACACACCCTCCACACTCCTCCTACACACACACCCCCTCCACACCCCTCACACACACTCCTACACACACACCCCCTCCACACACACACCCCCTACACACACACACACACACACCCCTCCACACTCCTCCTACACACACACCCCTCCACACTCCTCCTACACACACACCCCTCCACACTCCTCCTACACACACACCCCCTCCACACACACACACCCTCCACACACACACCCCCTCCACACCCCTCCCACACACACACACACACCCCTCCACACTCCTCCTACACACACACCCCTCCACACTCCTCCTACACACACACCCCCTCCACACACACACCCCCTCCACACCCCTCCCACACACACACACACACACACACACACACACACACACCCCTCCACACTCCTCCTACACACACACCCCCTCCACACACACACCCCCTCCATACACACACACCCCTCCACACTCCTCCCACATACACACACACCCTCCACACACACACACCCCCTCCACACCCCTCCCACACACACACACACACCCCTCCACACTCCTCCCACACACACACCCTCCACACTCCTTACGCCCAGATCTTCATCTGAAGGCATGACACATGCTGTAAGTTACAGCACATTATCACTGTATACAGTAGTAAGTACCAAGTGGGGGGAGGGACTCCCCAGGTACCGCACACTAGGGGTGTGTCAGACTGGTGTTCCCCCTCCCCTCTCATTTTTAGCAAAACAAAAAAAAAGCAGGACTTCACCACAGAATGGCATTACTATGGGGGGGTGACACCGGGGCTGCCGCCAAATAGTGCCCCCTCCACTCCTAACACATACCCCTCCACTCCTCTCACACACACACACACACACAAACACCCCTCACCTGTCTTGTCAACACTTCAATCATGGAGGGGGGTTTGGAACGCCGGTCTGACACACCCCTAGTGTGCGGTACCTGGGGCGTCCCTCCCCTCACTTGGTACTCACTACTGTATATAGTGATAATGTGCTGTAACTTACAGCTTTTGAGGGGCGTGACTTCCGCTGACACAGGCGGATGTGATCAGCGGGAGCTCCGAGGTCAGCCTTCTGAGCCTCCGTCAGAATCCTGTGTAGTCCCTGCTACCGAGACCTGTAACCCGGCAAACGGACACCCCCGGCGGCACCATGAGCAGCAAACAGACGGCGGCGGATCGCCTTAAGGAATTTGCACGATCCGACAAGCAGGACGGCGGGTGAAGCCCTCCACAGACACGGAGCGGCGGAACATCAGCTCTGGAGATCCAGAAGCCTAGCACGCCCCAGCCGCAGCCTGAGAAGGTAGAGAAGTGGGAGAAGCCGCCTAGGCTGACACTGGAACAGATGAATGCTCAGTTAATGGAGGCCATCCACTCAAGCAATGCAGCGCTGACAGGTAAAATGGATGAAATTAAAAATGACATAGGACTGATCAGACATGACATGCAGAGTATGAGAGATAGGATGGCAGAAGTGGAAAATAGAATATCTATATTGGAAGATGCAGTTAACCCTATGCCCAAACAAATACTATCAGTAGAGAAGCAGATTGCTACATGGCAACAAAAAACAGACGATTTTGAGAATCGCATGCGCCAAAACAACTTAAGAATAGTCGGTTTACCGGAGAAAGCGGAGGGGTTTAACCCTGGGGACTTTATAGAAAAATGGTTGAAAAATGTATTTCCAGATATGGAGTTCTCAACGGCATTTGCAGTGGAAAGAGCACACAGGGTGCCAGCAGTAGTACCAAAGCCAGGGCTCCCTCCTAGACCTTTGCTGGCGCGACTATTGAATTGCAGAGACAGAGATGCGATTTTGAGGAAAGCAAGACAAAAGGGAGAGATTTACTTTGAGAACAGTAAAGTGTCAATATTCCCGGACTTCTCCCTAGAATTACAAAAGCAAAGGGCCACTTTTTATGAGGTAAAACGGAGAATGAGAGAGGCAGGAATTGAATACTCTATGGCGTACCCAGCACGGTTGAGAGTGGAGGAAGGAGGAAAGACTGTGTATTTCAGTACAGCGGAACAAGCAAAGGACTGGATGCGGACTGTCAAACCACCATTACCTCATTGAAAGAAGGGAAAATAGGGGCTGGGGGAAACCCCAAAAGAAAAGTATAGACGCTAAGGGGGGTCTATGATTGTAATTTTGATTATGGGAGGGAGGAGAGGGAGGGAGGAGGGGTGGGAAGCGCTGTGTTTCTTTTGTTTTTTTTTGTTTTTTTTTGTTTTTTTCTTGGTGTGTTATTTTGGTATAGGAAGAGTTTTTTTTTTTTGTGAATGGAAGGGTTTTTTTTTTTTTTTTGTGAATGGAAGGGGTTTTTTTTTTTTGTAAATGAATGGAAGGGGATTGTCTTTTTCTCTCTCCCTCATTCCTTGTCTTTGGTGGGTGGAGAGATATTTGATTTCTAATGTAATTTTTTTTTTTTTTTTTTGCTTTGCTTTTGGAGTTTTTTGTGTTTGTTTGAGTTTTGATCTTTTTGGGAGCACGCTGCAGCAAGGGATAAACAAAATCAAAGGATAAGTGAACACAGGAGTGGAGTGTGAAGGAGGGGGAAGGAGGAGGTGGGGAGGAGGTAGGCACAATAAAGATTAAGTAGAGATTAAAGAACACATTAAGGAATAAAAATAGGAACACGAATATATACAACACGGAAGAGGGGGGTTGGGGGGGACAGTGGGGGGAGGGGGGAATAGGTTCAGAGTGGGGGGGGAGTAGGGGGGGAGAGGGGGAGGGATAAGAGTAACACAAGAGAGGGATTAAAAGGAAAGAGGGATGGCACGCGAGGATATAAAGTCAAGCACAAGAGATATAGGGAAGTAAATAGTAGTGGGTAGGAGGGGGTATAGGGAATAATCACATAAATGGGATGAGTTAAGAGAGAGCAAATGAATGGAGGATGAGGTGGTCTTTTTTTTTCTCTTCTGTCTTTTTTTTTCCTTCTTTTTTTTTTCTTTTGTGGGTAGCTTCTTCTTCCTCCCCCTGACCTCAAACTCCTCCTAAAAGAAGAATAGGAGGGGGGGGTCGAGGAGTAGATAGGCTGAAATCGGTACGAATTACCTATATAAGGGCAAAATGCACTATGTTGGTAATTTTGATTGAAAAATGTATACTTTATTTTGCAAGAAAATATACAAAAAAACCAAATACTTAAACAGGGTACATCCAATCTGTACTGCGACGCAGCGCATAAATACACTACATTACAATACATCACCAAGCATACAAATAAATTACATTCATCCTGCGGTATGATGCCTAATGTGTTGTGCAGAGTAGTAATACCCCGAAACATCACATCATGCATGACGCCGCGTTACCCTGAAAGCAGTACTAAAAACATTTCACAAAAAGTCCAGTCATACAGTCAAATAACATTCAAATGGGCAACGGGTGTGATGGGGGGGTGGAGAAGGTGGGGCAGGGGAGGGAGTAAAGAGTTCACAGGCCCGAAGCTTTATTTGAACTGCCAAAGGATACACGGGGGAGAGGGGGGGGGATGGGGAAATCTTCAGACCTCCTCTTCCTCCTTGAAGTCCATCAGGTGATAGTCTCTGAGCAGACTGTGAACCAGTCTGCGACAGTCCTCGATGGACATCCTCTCCCGCTGGTGGATGAGGCGCTTTCTGGCGCACCATAAAGCGTCCTTAAAGCAACACAGCACCCGCCAGGCACCGTCAATGTCCTCCTGTGAATGAGTTCCACAGAAGAGTCCGTTCAACACACCAAAGTGTGTGATTGCAGTCTGTGGTACAAAGTCTTTGAGTTCAGGTTCCAGGGCCCTCAACAGGTCCTGTGCAAAGGGGCACTCCCAGAAAACATGCAGAGCAGTTTCCTCCTGGATGATGCAAAAGGGGCAGTGCCTGTATCTACACAGGTTTCTGGCATGCATGAATGTCCTGAGGGGCAGCCCCCCTTGGATTGCCATCCATGCCAGATCTTTGTGCCTGTTGGTGAGTCTCTTTGAAGAAACATTTCTCCAGACCACTTTACAAGTGGCTGAAGGGAGGCCTGGAACAGTCTCAACAATGTCCGATGCTCTGATCAACTTGTGGATAGTTTTTGGCTTCCACAAGTCGGGCTTCACTCCATGTAGCCCCAGCTCCTTGATAAACTTGAAGGTGTCCAAGTAGTACCAAGGCGTGTCCCAGTTGTAGGGGATGGAGCTGTCCCATTTGTCCCATCCAAGGGTCCTCCAAAGAGGCAGGAGGAAAAAACGGGACATAGAGTTACCACCAGAGTCCACAGTTCTGTCCACCAATGTCCTGCGGATGCAGTTACAAGCAAAGCACACCCTCAATAGTGTAGCGATGTCGGGCACGCCCTTACCGCCCTTGAGGGGTTCCTTGAACATAACCGCCCGCTTCACTCTGTCCATTTTGGAGCTCCAGATGAAGTGAAACACCGCCCTGGTGATGGCCTTACAGGTGTTGACCCGAGGGGGCCAGGCCTGGGCGAGGTACTGCAACACAGGGAGGATCTCGCTGCGGAGTACCAGTGTTTTGCCTTCGATGGTGAGTTCTCTGAGGCTCCAAAGTCCAAACTTCTGTCGCATCTTTGACAGTCTTTCCTCCCAGGACTTCAGGGCTGCACCCTCAGCTCCAAACCAGACCCCAAGGATTTTGATGAAGTCCGTCTTGACGCTGAAAGGAATTGGTGCAGAAGAAGGCAGGAACCACTTTCCGAAGAGCATGACTTCTGACTTCCCGCAGTTGACCTTTGCCCCTGAAGCTTGGCCGAAGTCCTCACAGGTCTGGGCGAGTGTGTCGATGGAGCGCCGATCAGCACAGAACACCATCACGTCGTCCATGTAGAGTGAGCACTTGACCTCCCGTCTGTCCGGTCCTGGTGCGGTGATCCCTCTGATCTCTGGGTTCCGTCTGATGCTTCGGGCGAAGAGCTCTATACAACAAACAAAAAGCAGAGGTGAGAGAGGGCAGCCTTGTCTGACCCCAGACAGAATTGGAAAGGGGTCAGTTTTCCAGCCATTTACCAGCACCAAACTAGAAATGTCAGTGTACATTACATTCACATACGAACAAAACATTTCCCCAAGACCAAACCTGCGCAGAGCTCTGCACATAAACTCGTGGGAGACACGGTCAAAGGCCTTCTCCTGGTCAAGACTGACCAGGGCCGCGTGCACACGGCGGCCATGAATGTACTGGACCGTGTCCCGGACAAGCGCAAGGCTGTCCGCAATCCTGCGACCAGGAATGCCGCAAGTCTGATCCGGGTGGATGATCTGTCCGATGACAGACTTCAGCCTGTTGGCCAGGACCTTGGCGAGGATTTTGTAGTCCACGTTCAGCAGAGAGATCGGACGCCAATTTTTAAGATCCGATCTCTCCCCCTTCCGCTTATACAAAATCGTGATCATCCCCTCCCTCAGTGACGGAGGCATTCTGCCCTCCACCACCATCTCCTCGTACAGCTCGAGCAGGTCCGGGCCCACGAGATCCCACAGTGCTACATAGAGTTCAACTGGGAGACCATCGCAGCCCAGGGTCTTGCCTCGCCTAAAGGATTTAGCGGCAGAGTGCAGCTCCTCCAGCACCAAGGGGGCGTTGACGGTTGATGAACCTGCAGGATCAATTTGGTTAGAGATACCTGACAGGAACCTGTCGGCCGCCTGTGTGTCCGTTTCTTTCGGGGAGTAGAGGTTGGTGTAGTAGTCGCTGACCACTTTCATCACAGCCTTCTTCCCCTTCTGGAGTGTTCCAGTCTCGTCGCGCAACTCTGACAAGGGTGTGTGTCCTGAGTGGAGTTTCCTGAAAAAGAAAGAATTACACTTCTCACCTTTCTCAAGATTCTCCACCTTGGCACGGAAGACAATGTGCCTGGATTCTTCCTCGAAGTGTCCTTTCAGGCTCCTCTTGGTGTCCTCCAGGTCCTGCCTAACGTCCCAGCCACAGTGCTGAAGGTCCTGCAGGGACTGCAACTGACGCTGCAGTCTCCTGAGTTCCCTCCTCCTGGCACACACACGCTGGCGTCCCCTTGCCTGAAAGAAGCTACGCAGCTTAACCTTCACAAACTCCCACCAGTCACTTACCCTTCCGAAGAATCTCTTTTCCTCCGTCCAGGTGGCATAGGCTTCTCGGAGTTCCCCCATCAATTCCTCGTTTTCCAGCAGGGTGCTATTCAGCTTCCAGGAACCCGGTCCGCGGGCAAAGCCCTCGCCCAGGTCACCCCGAAAGTGAATAGCCCTGTGGTCAGAGAAAAAGCAGGGGACCATGGAGAACTCACGATGCTTGACTGTTCTTGAAGTGAGCACGAAGTCAATCCTGGAACGCACAGATCCATCGGGTCGGCACCACGAATAGTTCACGGTCCCTTTCCCTATGGATCCCACGGCGTCCTGCAAGGAGGCCTCCGAGATCATCTCCTTGAGCAGCCTAGAAGTAGCATCAAGTTTTGCGTATATGCTGGAGCTGCGCCCATCCTCCTCGATCGGACAGTTAAAATCACCGCCGATCACTACTGTTCTGGTGGTGACGAGTTGGGTCCGCAGGGTCTGGAAGAGTTCCAGCCGCGCATTCTTGTCTGGGGGGCGTACACGTTGATGAGCCTAACTGGCTCTTCCACCCACGAGCCGTCTATGACCAAAAGACGGCCACAGACTAGCTCATGGATAGAGTCAACCGTGAAACGCCCACCCCTGACCAGAATGGCTACGCCTGCAGACTTGCAATCGCCACCCCCGGACCAGTAGGAGGGACCAAGGGTCCACTGGGAGGACAGATGAGTGTACCTCCTCAAGGGAGGAAGGGCGCACTCCTGAAGCATGTAGACATCACTCTGCTGACTTGAAAGAAAGGTCAGGACCGCTTGCCTTCTAGATGTATCCTTGATACTCCTCACATTAATGGAAAAGATTGAGATCTCAGCCATAATGAAAAAGGGTATGAGGGTCTAGTTAACAAGGGTCCGAACTTACCTCCCCGGAGGGGGGGTGGCTCTTCCGTTGCGTCTTCTGCCTGTCCTGTGTCCTGGGCCAGGCCCAGCTCCTCAAGGACAGACTCCATCATCTGCTGGCTGATGTGGACGTTGGGGGGGAGGTCATGCTCAGGGTCGACCACGATCTCCTCCCCTTCCTCCTCCTCTCCTGCAGACTCTAGGTCCTCCACTACTTGCTTGGGTCCCTCGCTGTCGCGTTGGACCCCGTTGGGCCGTTTGGTGGAGGTGACGGGTTCCTCAGCTGTTGGGCTCTCTGGCTTACGTTTCCGGCTTCCTCTTGGGCCACTGGTGGGGGTGGAGGGGGGTGGGAGGGTGGGGAAGTCCTCCAGGGAGGACAGGTTGGGGGGGGAAGGGGTGGGGAGGGGCTCCTCCGGCACAGAGGGGGTGGGAGGGGGTGTGCTGGAGGTAGGGGATGGGGCAGGAGGGGCAGGGGCAGGTGGGGCGGGGGTGGACTTACCTTTGGCCTTTCGAGGTTCTTTTGGTTTTTCTGGCTGCTTTCTCCCTGATGGCTTACCCTGGCTTACGGCTCCAGCGTAGGTCCGGGTTCTCTGGGGGCAGTGTCTGAAGACATGCTCTGCCAATCCGCAAAGGTTGCAGGCTTTAGACCTCGGACAGTCCTTGGTCTCGTGGCCTGTCACCCTACAGAACTTGCAAGCAAGTTCTGTACAATCCTTCCCTATGTGTCCCGGCTGCCCACACTTGTTACAGTTGTAGGGTATGCCGGGGTAGAAGAGGATTCCTGCGGAGGATCCCAGGGAGAAGAAAGGCTGCAGGTGCTGGATGTCCCCCGAAGGGTCTTTCCTCAGTTTGCAGAGCACAGACCACTTACCTATCCAGAAGCCGTTTGCATCGAAGATTTGGATCGGGTCCTTCACCACGGTGCAGAACCTCTGGAGGTAGGTGGCTATGTCCTTTCCACTGGTATGGGGGTTCCTCATGGCCACTGTCACCCGCTTTTCGTCCCGAGTTATGGGGCAGTTCGCAGTGAACTTCCGGAAAGGGGATTCAGGGCCACTGGTCTTCACCATTTCCCAGTACCTTCTGCAGACCTGGAACGACACAAAAGTTATAAAGAATATACCTCTTGTGAAGGCCTGCACCGAAAGCGTCTCCGCTTTGCTGAACCCCTGTTCCAGGATCATCTTCTTTCCAAAGATCTCCGGGGTCATGTCGGGGACTCTTCCGTCCACCTCCTTCAGCTGCAGCACGACCGTCTGCTTCATCCATGGCTCCAAAGCTGGGAGCCCGTCTGCAGGCTGGTCTGGCTTGGCTGGTCCCGGTCGGCTGGTGCCGGCCGGGGTAGGGGCGGGGGTTGAGGCAGCGGCATTCCCGGGCTTGGAGGAAGTGGCTGGAACGGGGTTCTTCTTCTCTTTTCCGGTCTTCTTTTCGCTCTTCCCCATCGTCAAGGATTTGGATGTCGCTTCAGATGTTTCTTAGGCGGCTTCCTTCTGGCTCCTCGCATTCTTCGCTCTTTTTCGTAGCCTTTAAAAAGGCTCTAGCATCTACTGCCCGGAGGTAGTAATGCGGAGTGGGGGAGGAGGGAAGACCGCAATCTCGTTCCCTGTGGGGGCTAAGCCTCTAACCCAATAGCAGCAAGTAGGTGAAGCTGAATTTAATCAACGATCCTACCAGGCCGAGCAGAGGGTACCCCACAAGGACCAATTAGCTTGGATAGATACAAGTGGTTCTCAACGTCCTAGCTGTGAAGCAGAGACACCCCTAAGGGCTAAAGTCGATACTACACTTGATCTTAGCCAAAAGGCCGAGAAGCCCTAAAAAAGTTTTATTGGGTGAATGGGGATGAATGGATGAATGTATGGGGTAGGAGGGAGGGGTATGTAGGTAAGGGGAAGGTCACGGGGGAAAGAATGAGAAGTAGGAACTCTGGTGAAAAGGAGGGTAAAATAAAACAAAACAAATAATAAATACGAGTAATAAGAGTAATCAATATACGTTTTTGTCATGGAATGTTAGAGGTATGGGTACGCAATTAAAACAAACGCAGGTGTTTACAGAAATTAGTAAGGTGCAAGCCAAAATAATTTGCATGCAAGAAACACATATGACTAAAGAAAGACTGGATTACTTTAAAAAACCTTGGATACAGTGGGCGAGCCATTCATGCCACACAACCTATTCAAGAGGGGTCTCCCTGTTGGTGCACCGAGCACTGACATGGGAGTGCATCAGGGTAAGGAGGGACCCAGAGGGGAGATATGTCTTTGTCTTTGCCCTGATACACTCACAGCCATTTGTAATTATGGGAATATATAATCCTCCACCTGCTACGATGGCAGTATTGAAGGAAGCAATGTTATTCATGTCAGGGTACCCAGAGGCGTATGTTGTGTGCATGGGAGATTTCAATATGTGTTTAAACCCAAAGGTGGACAGGTTTGGGAGGAATACTCCAAGAGGAACAATAGGGTCCAGGATGCTGGAAAAATTTACAAAAGAAGTTGGATGGATTGATCTTTGGAGGTTCAGAAACCCAGGAGCTAGGGCTTATTCGTGGCATGCACCAGGAAGAGGTTGCATGTCTAGAATAGACCTGGCTATGGGGAACGAGAAGTTGCTCCCAATACTACAAGCTGTCACTTATAGGCCTAAGGGAGTATCTGACCACTCTGGGTTGACCTTTGAGCTAAAAATAGGGCATAGAGGAAGATGCCTGGGTTATAGGATTCAGTCTCAATGGCTAACCCAGATTGGTTCAAATGATAGGATACCGGAGCAACTGGAAATGTATTTGGAGGCTCATGGAGATGGGAAAATGGGTGGCATGGCGTGGGACAGTTTTAAGGCATATATAAGAGGTATAACAAGATCCACAATATCATATATAAAGTGAGCCAATAGACAGGAAGAAGAGGAATTGGAGCAGGAGTGTGCACAAGCAGAAACTGAGTTTATAACTAAACCTTCAAACATAAATCAGATAAGATGGGCGGGATTAGCGCGCCAGTATAAGAACCAACTAATAACTAATGCCAAACGTAAGAAGTTCCAGCAAGATCAAAAAAATTTTGAGCAAGGCCACCAAGCTAATAGGATACTGAACTTTTTGATAAAACAACAGACTCCATCTTTGGTGATTTCAGAAGTGAGAAATGAGAAAGGGGAGATGGTAAACACACGAGAGGAGATACTTACGAGCTTTCAAGAATATTATATCAGTATGTATACATCAACATTGTCCCGTACAGGAGAGGAGATAGAGGAATATTTGGGCGATTTAAACTTCCTTAAATTAACAGAAGAACAAAAGGGGGTGTTGGAGAGGGGAAGTAAGAGAAGCCATCTTCTCGCTGGGGAAGGGGAAATCTCCAGGACCGGATGGCATACCGCTGGAATTGTACCAGCGATATGCGGAGATTATGGTACCGGCCCTAACCAAGATGTATAGAGAGTTATTCCTCCAGGGAGAAATGTCACCCACTATGTATGAGGCAACAGTTATATTGATACCCAAACCTGACAAAGATAGAACTGAATGTGTGTCATATAGACCAATATCATTATTGAACATAGATTACAAAATCTTGGCAAAAATACTCGCCAAACGTCTTAATGAAGTAATCTTGTCCATTGTGACAGATGATCAAACGGGATTTATGCCAGGGAAGTCTACATCAATCAATATTAGAAGAACCCAATTTATGGTACAGATGAGGGAGTTTGTTCCGGAGTCAAGTGCCTTGGCCTCGCTGGATACTGCCAGGGCATTTGACTCCGTAGAATGGGAATTCTTACAGACAGTATTGAAAAAAAATGGATTCGGGGAAAAATTTAGAAAATGGGTAAGAATAATTTACAAACAACCATGTTCAAGCCTACTAATAAATGGGACACTATCGGCTACAATAAAATTATATAGGGGAATGAGGCAGGGATGCCCATTGTCCCCCCAGCTATTTGCCTTGGTAATTGAAGCATTGGCAAATAGATTTAGGCAATCAAAAAAGTATAAAGGGATTAAAGTGGGGGAAAAAGTAGAACATATAGGCTAATATGCCGATGATATCATACTATACATGGGGGAACGGGTATACCTCACTGCAGGAGGCGATGAAAATAATAGAAACATACGGGATATTTTCAGGACTCAAAATAAATTGGCAGAAATCTGCACTGATGCTGCTTGGAACAGGTAATGTAATGAGAGCCCAGACCCCATTAAAAATAGTCGAAGTATTTAAATACTTAGGAATAAATATTACGTTAGATCCTGAGGAAGCCCTGAAAGTTAATATAATCCCCCTGGTAGAATTTGTTAAGAGAAAACTGGCAATATGGATAAAATTACCAATATCAATGGCGGGTAGAATCCAGCTGATTAAATCTATTATACTGCCTAAGTGCTTGTATCTATTTGCACACTCCCCGGTAAAAATACCAAAACAGATATTTAAAGACCTGAACTCACAGATAACCAGATTCATTTGGGCGTATGGTAGAAGCAAGCTAAAACTTAAAAAGCTACAAAGACCGAAAAATGCAGCAGAGTTGGCCCTGCCAGATTTATATTTATATTATCTGGCTGGGCAACTGAAACATCTGAGATCCTGGGTTGGACAGGAGAAAAAAACAGGAATCGAGGAGTACTTACTAAGCAGGATGCAAGTAGAAGATCTCATGGTAGGACTAGAGATAAAAGATCTGAGGAGGGTGGGAGTAAGAATTCCCCTGCTAAAACTAGCCAGAGCAGTCTGGCGGGAGGCATGGAGGCTAACGGGCTTCTCTGATATCCCACCAGAGACCGCTTTGTGGAATAATCCAGCATTTGAGCATCTGGAAAAATTTGAGGGTAGTAAATTCTGGAAACAGAAAGAGGTGATAAGTATTGGACAGGTGTATGAAAGAAACATAATAGTACCATACGAAAAGTTATGTAAACTATATAATTTATCAAGTAAACAATTTTTTAGATACCTTCAGCTTAGACAAGTCCTACAGATACAGTTTAGAGGAAAGGAATTAAAAATATCTAAATACCCTCTTATAGGCATATTGAGATCACAGGGACCAAAGGGGTTAGTAGCCAATCTTTATTCACATCTGTTGCAGAGTAAAATAGGGGGGGGAAACAATGGAAATAAGGAGTAAATGGCAAGTAGCTATACCAGATATGAGTGAACAGGAATGGAATGAAGTATGCTCCTCCCACTTGAAAGTATCCCCAGCAATGAATAACAGGATAATTCAGTTAAACATTGTATATCAGACTTATTTGGCCCCAAATAGGTTGTATAAAATGGGGAGAATGAGTGAATCAAAGTGCACAAGATGTGGACAGGAAGGGGTGGACTTTCTCCACATAATGTGGCACTGTGTCAACATAGAAAGATACTGGCAACAGGTGACTAGAAAAATAGGAAAAGTGCTAAATGAACCAATTATGGCCACAATTGAACTCTGTTTGATGGGAATAAGAAGGGAGAAGAGAGGTAGTAGTAAATATAATAGGATGTTCCTGCAGGAAGTATTATTTCTCGCAAGAAAACAAATAGTAGAGAAATGGATTCAGCCGAACCCACCGACAGTGACCCAGTGGGTGAGGGCAGTAAATCAGGTTTTACCATATGAAAGAATAATGTATGAACAAAGGGGTAATCTGCAGAAATATGAGAATATATGGACAAAGTGGAATAGATCATGTGTTACACTGGATGTAGGAATACCTGAAAATGAAGTATAGAGTGACCATGGAGAGAGTGGAGGAGAGAGAATGGTGTGATTGATAGGAGAGAATATAAATGTAAATGAAATATATGAAGAAATGTATAAGGAAATAATATTGATAAATTATGTGTATTAATTTGTACAAAATTTGTAATAAAGAGGATTGAAAAAAAAAAACTTACAGCATGTGTCATGCCTTCAGATGAAGATCTGGGTGGGAGGAGAGTGGAGGGGGGCGCGTAGGAGAAGAGTGGAGGGGTGGGTGAGCACTATTTGGTGGCAGCCCTGGTGTCACCCCCCATAGTAACGCCATTCTGTGGTAAGGTCCTGATTTTTTTGTTTTGTTAAAAATGTATTATAAAACATCCCGGTCCCCCTTGTAGAGCTGATGGGGTCCGGTACCACAGGGTCAGTTGTACGGTTCTATCAGTCTGGTCCTATAGATGAGACAGGTGTAGCATACAGATCAGTATCCCAAGAAATTTGGTATCCTCCGCTACTACTGAGCATGTGCCAATTTCAGACAAGAGAAACGGAGTGCAGAGCTACTGCCGACGAACACAGCTGAGTTATAATAACCCTTCACACACCGATTGATCGGCTGCATCATGAAGACACAGCGAGACACCTGGCTCCATCTGGATGACAGTAGGGGACACAGGCTGGTTGCGAGGGGACAGCAACAAGCTGTATCGGCTACACATGGTCTGCGTCACATGGGGGCAGCCTGGATGTCACATGGGGGGGCACTCTGGATGTCACATGGGGGGGCAGTCTGGATGTCACATGGGGGGGCAGTCTGGATGTCACATGGGGGGCAGTCTGGATGTCACATGGGGGGCAGTCTGGATGTCACATGGGGGGCAGTCTGGATGTCACATGGGGGGCAGTCTGGATGTCACATGGGGGGGCAGTCTGGATGTCACATGTGTATATGATTATTCCTGCGCTATCATGTGTGTTACAGTGGAGCTACTGGGAAAAGCTGCCTGCACCGAATAGGGTACAACCGGACCCTGCTAGCAGATGAGTGTAATAATAAAGTGGTGCTGTGCTAATCCTAGCAAACACAAATTGAAATATTAATACTAATCAACTAAGGTGCTAAGTATGCCCACTAAAGTGCAAATACAAATAAATAATAAAAAAAATCAGTTATGAATAATCTGTGATAAATCATGCGTAAAGAACAAGCACTAGATAAGAAAGTGCAAACAAAATATATATAATTCTCAATGAATATCCATATCCAAAAATTATACATTAAAATATCAAAAAGGTGCAACAATTGTTGTAGGAGTAAGTCCTCCTATATAAAGTGCAAAATGTTCACTGTAAATCGTGAATTCCTGTGTGTAGCATACACACAACAGGTGTACAAACAAAGTGACTTGTATAGTGACAAAATCCACGTGACTGATGATGCATAGATGATTAGTATTAATATTTCAATTTGTGTTTGCTAGGATTAGCGCACCACCACTTTATTATTACACCAGTCTGGATGTCGGGGGGGGCAGTCTGGATCTCACGGGGGGGGGGCAGTCTAGATACCGATCAGGGACTGGAGTCAAGCCATCAGACAGTTGCAAATCAGTGGTCTTGCTATCAGACGAGTATTTTTTGGTTGGATTTTAAACACACAAAAACTAAATATAACATAATGGATGTGTGAAAGCTCTGTATAATCATTATATTATATGTTACATCACCCTCTCTAACATTTACAATACGGTGAGATTTTACTGTGGAAATTTAAAGATACAGAGCCCCAAATATCAACCCATTGGTTATATAGTGACATTTTTGCATAATTGCAAATTGGGTTAAAAAAAATGTCTCCCATTGGACCAATACGTTTACAATGTAGATGTGTCATACACACCCCCCTCTATGATATCTTACAATACGGTAAAATTTTACTGTGGAAATTTAAAGATACAGAGCCCCAAATACCAACCCATTGGCTACATAGTGACATAATTGCAAATTGGGTTCAAAACCAATTCTCCCATTGGACCAATACGTTTACAATGCAGATGTGTCATACACACCCCTCTCTATGATATCTTACAATATGGTTAAATTTTACTGTGGAAATTTAAAGATACAGAGCCCCAAATATCAACCCATTGGCTACATAGTGACATTTTTCCAATACTTCTAAATGGGTTCAAAAAAAATTCTCCCATTGGACCAATACGTTTACAATGCAGATGTGCCATACACACCCCCCTCTATGATATCTTACAATACGGTAAAATTTTACTGTGGAAATTTAAAGATACAGAGCCCCAAATACCAACCCATTGGCTATATAGTGACATTTTTCCAATAATTCTAAATGGGTTAAAAAAAAAAATTCTCCCATTGGACCAATACGTTTACAATGCAGATGTGTCATACACACCCCCCTCTATGATATCTTACAATACGGTATGATTTTACTGTGGAAATTTAAAGATACAGAGCCCCAAATACCAACCCATTGGTTACATAGTGACATTTTTGCAATATTGCAAATTGGGTTCAAAAAAATTTCTCCCATTGGACCAATACGTTTACAATGCAGATGTGTCATACACACCCCTCTCTATGATATCTTACAATACGGTTAAATTTTACTGTGGAAATTTAAAGATACAGAGCCCCAAATATCAACCCATTGGCTACACAGTGACATTTTTCCAATACTTCTAAATGGGTTAAAAAAAAATTCTCCCATTGGACCAATACGTTTACAATGCAGATGTGTCATACACACCCCCCTCTATGATATCTTACAATACGGTATGATTTTACTGTGGAAATTTAAAGATACAGAGCCCCAAATACCAACCCATCGGCTACATAGTGACATAATTGCAAATTGGGTTCAAAACCAATTCTCCCATTGGACCAATACGTTTACAATGCAGATGTGTCATACACACCCCCCTCTATGATATCTTACAATACGGTTAAATGTTACTGTGGAAATTTAAAGATACAGAGCCCCAAATACCAACCCATTGGTTACATAGTGACATTTTTGCAATATTGCAAATTGGGTTCAAAAAAATTTCTCCCATTGGACCAATACGTTTACAATGCAGATGTGTCATACACACCCCTCTCTATGATATCTTACAATACGGTTAAATTTTACTGTGGAAATTTAAAGATACAGAGCCCCAAATATCAACCCATTGGCTACATAGTGACATTTTTCCAATACTTCTAAATGGGTTAAAAAAAATTCTCCCATTGGACCAATACATTTACAATGCAGATGTGTCACACACACCGCCCTCTATGATATCTTACAATACGGTATGAATTTACTGTGGAAATTTAAAGATACAGAGCCCCAAATACCAACCCATTGGCTACATAGTGACATTTTTCCAATACTTCTAAATGGGTTAAAAAAAATTCTCCCATTGGACCAATACGTTTACAATGCAGATGTGTCATACACACCCCCCTCTATAATATCTTACAATACGGTATGATTTTACTGTGGAAATTTAAAGATACAGAGCCCCAAATACCAACCCATTGGCTATATAGTGACATAATTGCAAATTGGGTTCAAAACCAATTCTCCCATTGGACCAATACGTTTACAATGCAGATGTGTCATACACACCCCCCTCTATGATATCTTACAATACGGTAAAATTTTACTGTGGAAATTTAAAGATACAGAGACCCAAATACCCACCCATTGGCTACATAGTGACATTTTTCCAATACTTCTAAATGGGTTAAAAAAAAATTCTTCCATTGGACCAATACGTTTACAATGCAGATGTGTCATACACACCCCCCTCTATGATATCTTACAATACCGTATGATTTTACTGTGGAAATTTAAAGATACAGAGCCCCAAATACCAACCCATTGGCTACATAGTGACATTTTTGCAATATTTCAAATTGGGTTCAAAACCAATTCTCCCATTGGACCAATACGTTTACAATGCAGATATAAACACCCAAATATCTGTACATTGGCTAGTTACAATCAATATATGCCCTAAATATTAGCCCATTCATTGAAATTGATTATATATATATATATATATATATATATATATATATATATATATATATATATAAAGAGTCCAAAGGGTTGCTGCACTTAAAAACTTTCGGTTGCTTTATTTCATGTAGTCACATGGAAAAATTACAAAGCAAGTACAATCTTTCCAGACGTAATCATGACATTAAATGCCTATATAATGCAGATATGGATGGATTACGTTTCGGGATAGTATGCTTGCGCCCTTCCTAAGATCCGTCAGAGCATATCTAACAGGTTTACTGCAATCAATCCTTTACATACAAATTAGTGGTATACATCACATGTGGAAACAATATGGTTGATTGATTCAATTCATAGTATATTCATCACCTATGCAGATACGTGTTTTTTACACCATAGACAATTAGCGGCCGATATCCTTATCTCATCATTCTTATTCTCCAAATGTGTTGTATGAACCTATGAAAAATACATACATAGATAGAATGAGCATACCCATATACAGACCTCCCTATTTCGAAACACATTTCTATGTTTTTTTCATTTTTATTATCACTTATAAATCAATACTGTTAAATAAACAAATAAAGATCCAAATCAACATTTAAACCATATGGAGCAATAGTATTTAGAAAATGTATCCAATAAACTTCTCTTTTTCTCAGGGTTATTTCATGGTTACCCCCCCTCCTATTTTTCTCTATTCCCTCTAGGACCATATACTTTAAATGTGATGCATTATGTCCATATTCCACGAAATGTCTGGCTAATGGTAGTTGTGTTAGTTTGTCACGTATTGAATATTTGTGTCTTGCTATCCTGTCTTTTACTTTTTGTGTAGTTTCTCCAACATACACTAAACCACATGGGCACTTAATGGCATATATGACATATGATGATTGGCAAGTGTAATACCCACGTATAGGGATATTGAAGCCCCTATGTGGATGTACAAAAACGTTTCCTTTTATCATGGAGTTGCATTGTATGCATGACAAACAGGGATACGATCCAAGGTTTTTTTGTCCTAAAAAAGTTGGTTTAATAAATGTGGATGTGGGTTGGTCCGATTTTATTAATTAGTCGGTCCCGTATTGTTCTACCTTTCCTATATGAGGACATGGGGGGATTCCAGAATTCCTGTATCATCGGATAACTAGTTCTTAAAAGGTTCCAATGTTTTTTAATTATCTTAGAGATGTTTTTAGAAAAAGGGTGGTATTGCATAATAAAGGGAATTCTCTTTGTTTCTCTATGGGTTGTTACATTATGGTCAGTATTGAGAGATTCCGTATCAACTAAGGTTCGGGGGTATCTTCTATTGATGAGTTTATTTTTCATTTCTTTGAGTCTCTGGTCACCGCACAGGTGATCACTCACGATCTGCTGTACCCTCAGCATTTGACTTTTTGGAATAGACGAGAAAACATTAGGGGGATGAAAGCTGTTAAAGTGTAATAACTGGTTACGATCTGTGGGTTTCACATACAGATCAGTACTAATCTGTGTGTTACTCAACTTCAACGTCTAGAACAGAAATCCTGTCTTTACCAATTTCAGGCCAGGTATTAAATAGTTAATATATTTATCGAACAGAAATAGGCTCTCCATGTTGTCATCCCATATAGCGAAAATATAGTCCACAAATCTATACCAACAATGGCAATGTTGGAGAAATAGTTAATTCACATAAATAAAAGAGGTTTCTATCATATTCATAAATGCATTCGCATATGGGGGTGCAACATTTGAGCCCATCGCTGCCCCATTTAGTTGCAAAAAATGAGTATCCTTGAAGAGAAAATAGTTTTCCTCAAGGACAATTCTCAACAGTTCTAGAAGGAACAAGATCTGTTCAGTTTTATAGATACCTGATTACTTTAACAGTCGTTGACATGCCTCTATTCCCAAACTATGAGGGATGATAGTAAACAGACTGGAGACGTCCCATGATATCAGGACGGAATCTGGTGACAATTTAATATCCTGAATTTTAGTCAAGAAATCAGTAGTGTCTTTGATATACGATTTGATATTTAACAATAATGGTGTTAGACATTTGTACAAATATTGTGCTAAACGGGTTGTCACAGATTCCATACCCGATACAATGGGATGTCCCGGGGTTTTTTTTGGGTCTTTATGGATTTTTGGTAACATATATAATACTGGTGTACTCTAAAGACTGCACTAGAATCAAGTTTTCTATATGTAAGGGTGTCACCAAGATGTTTCATCACTTCATTTTCATACATGGGGGTGTCCATTACCACAATAGCTCCCCCCTTGTCAGCCGGTTTGATGGTGATATTGCGCCGGGCTGACAAGGAGTTTAATGCTGTAATCTCATCTTTATTCAAATTATGGGGTATATGATCTCTTTTATTCCTATCACACAAGAATTTTTTTATGTCATTTTCCACTTTGTCTATATACACCTCCACTGCAGCACATGATGTAGGGGGTACTTTAGTGCTTTTCAATTTTAAACCCATATTTTTAATTGATAATGTAAGTGATTCCTTATATGTGGTAATCAACCCACCTGAGAAATGTGCTTTAAATCTTAATTGTCTGTAAAATCTATACAAATCCTGCTTAAGTACAAAATCATCCATTCTTTCTTTAGGGTAAAAAAAGCTCAAACCCTTATTTAATACACTAAGTTCGGCTTCAGACAAAATAATGGAAGAAATGTTATGTACCAGGTTTTCTTCTAGTGTCTCTGTCGGTTCTGCCGTCTGGTAGTTACACCTCCCGTTGCGTCTTTTCTTGATTCTCCGGCCGCCCCTCCTGGTCCAGGTTCGGTCATGTTTGCTGGTAAAAAAGGAGTAGTGGATGCGTTGTTTGATGATCCAGTAGATGTGATAGATGAGTTGGACCTAGCGAATTGTTTGCGCTGTATTTTCCTATGTCCTTTTGGGTGATGGTATATGGGATCCATCCAGTTATAGACACGATCACTTTTGTAGTCTTCCCGGTCCCGCTCAAGTTTTGTACGTTTGCGAAGCTGGACATTAGTATGAAATTTCTCCAATTTATCTTTGTTAGTTTTCTTAAATTCCTCTTGATTTGAACATTGTTGTAGTTGTTCTTCTAATTGGACAATCTCCTGCTGTACAAGAGTTCTTTCTTGTTGCAAAAATTGTACAGTTAATGTCATGATATCAAAGGAACATTTATTTAGAATTTGTGCAAACTTGGTTTTGAAGTCCATATTTTGTGAAAATAAAGTTGGAATTAAACGAACTCTTAATCCTCTGGGGATCATTTGCATCTTATAGTATTCCGCTAGTGTTACCTTGTGTAAATCCATTGTAATAGCTCTCTGTGTAAGCTTCTCCATTTTCTTGATTAGTTGTATTGGGGATGACTGGGTCAGGAAATCTCTGGATCCCATAGTGTCTGTGAAGATCCTTGAGGCCTCAGTTTCAGAGAAAGAGTATAAGCCACTCGTTGCCATCCTTGTGATGATTCCACACAAAATAGCTGGTGCTCGTTCTCAAGGGAAGAATATATTCAAATCGTAGAGGAGAGCCGCACCCAGCTTACGATTCACTGCCAGCAATCAGGTCTTCCCACCGACCTTATATATAGAAAAAGAGTCCAAAGGGTTGCTGCACTTAAAAACAGGAATTCTGGAATCCCCCATGTCCTCATATAGGAAAGGTAGAACAATACGGGACCGACTAATAAAATCGGACCAACCCACATCCACATTTATTAAACCAACTTTTTTAGGACAAAAAAAACCTTGGATCGTATCCCTATTTGTCATGCATACAATGCAACTCCATGATAAAAGGAAAAGTTTTTGCACATCCACATAGGGGCTTCAATATCCCTATACGTGGGTATTACACTTGCCAATCATCATATGTCATATATGCCATTAAGTGCCCATGCGGTTTAATGTATGTTGGAGAAACTACACAAAAAGTAAAAGACAGGATAGCAAGACACAAATATTCAATACGTGACAAACTAACACGACTACCATTTGCCAGACATTTCGTGGAATATGGACATAATGTATCACATTTAAAGTATATGGTCCTAGAGGGAATAGAGAAAAATAGGAGGGGAGGTAACCGTGAAATAACCCTGAGAAAAAGAGAAGTTTATTGGACACATTTTCTAAATACTATTGCTCCATATGGTTTAAATGTTGATTTGGATCTTTATTTGTTTATTTAACAGTATTGATTGATAAGTGATAATAAAAATGAAAAAAACATAGAAATGTGTTTCGAAATAGGGAGGTCTGTATATGGGTATGCTCATTCTATCTATGTATGTATTTTTCATAGGTTCATATAACACATTTGGAGAATAAGAATGATGAGATAAGGATATCGGCCGCTAATTGTCTATGGTGTAAAAAACACGTATCTGCATAGGTGATGAATATACTATGAATTGAATCAATCAACCATATTGTTTCCACATGTGATGTATACCACTAATTTGTATTTAAAGGATTGATTGCAGTAAACCTGTTAGATATGCTCTGACGGATCTTAGGAAGGGCGCAAGCATACTATCCCGAAACGTAATCCATCCATATCTGCATTATATAGGCATTTAATGTCATGATTACGTCTGGAAAGATTGTACTTGCTTTGTAATTTTTCCATGTGACTACATGAAATAAAGCAACCGAAAGTTTTTAAGTGCAGCAACCCTTTGGACTCTTTATATATATATATATATATATATATATATATATATATATATATATATGCCAATGTACAGATATTTGGGTGTTTATATCTGCATTGTAAACGTATTGGTCCAATGGGAGAATTGGTTTTGAACCCAATTTGAAATATTGCAAAAATGTCACTATGTAGCCAATGGGTTGGTATTTGGGGCTCTGTATCTTTAAATTTCCACAGTAAAATCATACCATATTGTAAGATATCATAGAGGGGGGTGTGTATGACACATCTGCATTGTAAACGTATTGGTCCAATGGGAGAATTATTTTTGAACCCATTTAGAAGTATTGGAAAAATGTCACTATGTAGCCAATGAGTTGGTATTTGGGGCTCTGTATCTTTAAATTTCCACAGTAAAATCATACCGTATTATAAGATATCATAGAGGGGGGTGTGTATGACACATCTACATTGTAAACGTATTGGTCCAATGGGAGACATTTTTTTGAACCCAATTTTCAATATTGCAAAAATGTCACTATATAACCAATGGGTTGATATTTGGGGCTCTGTATCTTTAAATTTCCACAGTAAAATCATACCGTATTGTAAGATATCATAGAGAGGGGTGTGTATGACACATCTGCATTGTAAACGTATTGGTCCAATGGAAGATTTTTTTTTAACCCATTTAGAAGTATTGGAAAAATGTCACTATGTAGCCAATGGGTTGGTATTTGGGGCTCTGTATCTTTAAATATCCACAGTAAAATCATACCGTATTGTAAGATATCATAGAGGAAGGGTGTGTATGACACATCTGCATTGTAAACATATTTGTCCAATGGGAGAATTTTTTTTTAACCCATTTAGAAACATTGGAAAAATGTCAGTTTGTAGCCAATGGGTTGATATTTGGGGCTCTGTATATTTAAATTTCCACAGTAAAATCACACCGTATTGTAAGATATCATAGAGGGGGGTGTGTATGACACATCTGCATTGTAAACGTATTGGTCCAATGGGAGAATTTCTTTTGAACCCATTTAGAAGTATTGGAAAAATGTCACTATGTAGCCGATGGGTTGATATTTGGGGCTCTGTATCTTTAAATTTCCACAGTAAAATTTAACCGTATTGTAAGATATCATAGAGAGGGGTGTGTATGACACATCTACATTGTAAACATATTGGTCCAATGGGAGACATTTTTTTTAACCCAATTTGCAATATTGCAAAAATGTCACTATATAACCAATGGGTTGATATTTGGGGCTCTGTATCTTTAAATTTCCACAGTAAAATCATACCGTATTGTAAGATATCATAGAGGGGGTTGTGTATGACACATCTGCATTGTAAACATATTGGTCCAATGGGAGAATTTTTTTTTAACCCATTTAGAAGTATTGGAAAAATGTCACTTTGTAACCAATGGGTTGGTATTTGGGGCTCTGTATCTTTAAATTTCCACAGTAAAATTTTACCGTATTGTAGGATATCATAGAGGGGGGTGTGTATGACACATCTACATGAACCAGAAGAACCAGAAGATGAAGGAAGATAGAAGAAAGAAGAAGTATTTAAATAAAGGAATTGTCAAAAACTGTCTCTTGTCATTTTTAACATTTTTGACACTTTTTTCGTGAAATGGTAGGGGTACTTATGTACCCCCTTACCATTTCACACAGGGGGGGGCGGGATCTGGGGGTCACCTTGTTAAAGGGGGCTTCCAGATTCTGATAAGCCCCCCACCTGCAGACCCCCACAACCACCGGCCAGGGTTGTGGTGATGAGGCCCTTGTCCTCATCAACATGGGGACAAGGTGTTTTGGGGGGCTACCCCAAAGCACCCTCCCAATGTTGAGGGCATGTGGCCTGGTACGGTTCAGGAGGGGGGGCGCACTCTCGTCCCCTCCTCTTTTCCTGCGGCCTGCCAGGTTGCGTGCTCGGATAAGGGTCTGGTATGGATTTTTGGGGGGACCCCACGCTGTTTTTTTTTTTTTTTTTGGCGCGGGGTTCCCCTTAAAATCCATACCAGACCTGAAGGGTCTGGTATGGAATTTAGGGGGAACCCCACGTCATTTTTTTTTTTTTTAATTTTGGCCGGGGTTCCCCTTAATATCCATATCAGACCTGAAGGGCCTGGTATGGAATTTAAGGGGACTCCCACGTCATTTTTTTTTTTTAATTTTGGTTCGGGATTCCCCTTTGGGGAATTCCCATGCCGTTTTTATCAATGAACTTCTATGTGTATTGTCGGCAATGCAATAGCCGCGGGTAGTTTTAAATGAGTTTTTTCCTTCAAAATGTCATTTTGCTGTCAGACTGTTCTAAACACAGGAAACATGCGCCCCTTTACAGGTATACTATAGACACCCCCCAGGTACAAAATTTAAAGGGATATTACACTTTTATTGATTGACTTTAAGCATTATTAAAATCACTGCTCCTGAAAAAACGGCCGTTTTTAAAACTTTTTTTTGCATTGATCCATGTCCCCTGGGGCAGGACCCGGGTCCCCAAACACTTTTTATGACAATAACTTGCATATTAACCTTTAAAATTAGCACTTTTGATTTCTCCCATAGACTTTTAAAGGGTGTTCTGCGGCATTCGAATTTGCCGCGAACACCCCAAATTGTTCGCTGTTCGGCGAACTTGCAAACAGCCAATGTTCAAGTCGAACATGAGTTCGACTCGAACTTGAAGCTCATCCCTAGTCACATATAGTAAAACGCGCATCAACGCACATAAGAAAATACACGGCAATGGAAGGCAATACACATCCATTTTTCAAGCATTTTAGGAGCAGTTCGCACAAACAATGCATTAAAATGCAAAAATGATATTTTATATGTGTGTTGGCTTCCATTGGAAGGTATCTTTAAGTGCGTTCAGGCAGATTTTAACGCACACCGACATATTTATATGGGCTGGAAATTGCTAAAAATATAAAAGCAACACTATAGATTTGCATGGCGTTGATGTGCATTTACATGCATTGCATTAAGATGCATAGAAGTAGCATTTTAACCATTTGAGGACCGTCTACCACAGTATATAATATTGCAGTAGAGCTCCCTCTGCGTCACATAACGTACATGTACATGATCCGCTTCTTCTAGGTAGGGGGTAGACGCACGTGTGCCCGCCACACCAACTGTTTTGCCATTCACTGCACCTCAGACCAATCAGTGGGTCCTGGTCAAGGATTAAAGGCTCGGTTCACACTAGTGTGGGCCGCGAGTCCCATGTTGGCTCATGAAGGGGGGTAAATTGTCCGGAAGGGAAGTAGTTAAAATGTAAATAAATGCTCAAAAAATGGATGTGCGTTGTCTTCCATTGGGGTGTATTTTTATGTGCGTTGTCTTCCATCGGTATGTATTTTTATGTGTGTTTCCTTCCATTGGAGTGTATTTTTATGTGCGTTCAGTTGAAAGTTAAATTGCACTTTAAGTGGCTAAAAATAAAACTAAATAAAAAGCTTCTAATTAGATTTGCATTGAGTTGATGTGCATTTACATGCATACATGTAGCATTTTAATGCAACCCACCACACTGCACATCACAGCAATGTTGTGAGCAGGACACAGAAAACAATTGTTTCCTATGGGGAAGATTTAATAAAAACTGGAGTGCAGAATCTGGTGCAGCTCTGCATGGTAGCCAATCAGCTTCTAACTTAAGCCTATTTAATTAAGCTTTGGCAATAAATCCTGGAAAGTGATTGGTTACTCTGCAGAGTAGGGGGGGAGGTACCTGGTTCTTTTTACATGTACCCTGTCCCCACTTCCGTCGGACCTTGGCGCGGTGAGGTATGTCAAAAGTCCGGCCCCCTCCTCCTCCCCCTTCTCCTTCCTCTGCTGCCAGGCCAGTAGGAGCGCACTTCACGCATGCGCAGTAGGGACCTGGCTTCACTGCCAGGTTCCCTTATTGGCAATGGTGGAGGCAGCACCCGACAGCCAATGAAAATATCCTGGGGTGCTGACATCGCTGGATTCCAGGACAGGTAAGTGCCCTAATATTAAAAAGTCAACAGCAACAGTTTGTGTTGCTTCCCATTTAATTTTCTTTGGGGGGGAGGGTGAAGCACCGATTCCACGAGTTCCAAACCTCCTCCTGGTTTCAGAGATTCAGTATATTATTACATCTGGAATGATGGGTGTAAATGAATAGCGGCAGTCGGATGCGTCCAGACTCAGTCACCCGCCCCTCACCACAGGGAACAGCTTAGTGTACAGCTATACATGTGGTCAGCGACAGCCGCTGTCAGCCCGTCATTATTTTGTACAGGCTGAATGGCCACCGCGATTCAGATACAATAAAAGGTATAGGCAGAAAAGATATTCTCCTGCGCTGGTGCAGAGGGCCGTAGTAAGGGTGCTGGTATTTATTTATGATGTATGTGTGAAGAAATCATACAAGTCCCGCTGCCTATGCCGACTAGGGGAAGTCCGAAGTATTCTGTAAAGAAGGAAAAGAAAGGCGGGTGGCCTGTTACATGATACATTGAAAACAAGGAGTTTATTATAAACAAAATGGCTATATACAAAGAGATACTACGTATTTGTACATATGAATAAAAGCAATGTTAGACATTTAATATATTGATATGTGAGGTTATCCACAGAAGGGATACTCGAATGATTGGCTAACGCGTTTCAAGGGTATTCCTCTTCATCAGAACCTTAGAGCCAACTCTAGTCTGTGTTTAAATGTATAAAAATAGATAAGAAGAAGCTGGATGGGTAGTATAACACTACATAGGTGGTATAGTATTGCGGGCGGATTCTCTTTCACTGTAGAGGTAATTGTTCCATATCTCAGCACCGTAGGGATGGTGTATAGTTATAGGGCTGTCTGTTAATTGTTATTGGCTGCAGCCTGACAGGAGACATTACACAGCCACAGCGCAGGTGAATCGCTCGGCATAACCCAGCAACGTCATGGAGACCCACCCATAGACCCCTGGCTGCAATACCGGAACCAACCACTGGGGTTCCAAGACCACCAATAACAATTAACAGACAGCCCTACAACTATACACCATCCCTACGGTGCTGAGATGTGGAACGATTACCTCTACAGTGAAAGTAAATCCGCCCACCATGCTATACCACCTATGTAGTGTTATACTACCCATCCAGCTTCCTCTTATTTTTATACATTTAAACACAGACTAGATTTGGCTCTCTGAAGCTCTGACAAAGAGAAAAAACATCGAAACGTGTTAGAAAATCATTCAAGTATCCCTTCTGTGGATAACATCACATATCAATCTACTAAATGTCTAACATTGCTTTTATACATTTGTACGAATACAAGGTATCTCTTTGTACCCATTTTGTTTATAAAAAAACTCCTTGTTTCAATGATTCATATAACAGGCTACGTTCCTTTTTTTTCCTTCTTTACAGAATAGCTATTCAGATACACCGACCATTCCAGCCACAAGCCGTCTTCTTTTCTTTTACATTGTGACTGTATTCGGGGTCTGGTGTGACGGCATTTTCCTAATCATACTCCTTCATGATGATTGCAGCCCCCGGAATCTGCTGATTTTTGCTGCTAGAATCTGGGTTATGCGGCTGTGTGAAGGAGATCTAATTGCTGATTGAAATAGCAAATCAGACTTGAGGGCAGTTAAAGGGGTATTCCACCCAAAAGCAAACAATTATTGTACTGGGTCACCAGTTCTTAGATGTGACGGCTGCATTAGTTCTTTTTTAGGTTTTCTTAACCATATTTTCACCTAGTGATCTGGCCAGTAAATCTGTTTCAACGGAACAAGCTGTCCTGCAGATGTAGGGACAAACTATTTACCACTGACAGGGGTGATTACACCGATCAGCTTTTATGCAAAACCCTTTATCCCAAAAGAAACAAAAAACAAACAGTTTGCTGTAACTGATTATGGAGTTTGGCTTCAAATAGTTAGTGTATTTAAATCCGCTAGTCTACCACTCCCCTCCCACCAGACTGACAATGCTGCTGCATTGCTGTGCCCACTGTGCTCCTTCATCCAGAGTGGGTGTGGGGGGGGGCTGTAATACAGGAGGTGTGTTACTGGCCAGATCACAAGGTGAAAAACAGAGGGGAAAGCCTGAAAAAAAAAAAGAATGCAGCCACCACATCTAATGATTGGTAAGCTGCAATATATTACATTTGTGGTTTTGGGTTCAATACCGCTTTAACTACTTCAGCCCCGGACCATTTGGCTGCCCAAATTTTTGCGATTCGGCACTGTGTCACTGACAATTGCGTGGTCATGCGACGTTGTACCCAAACAAAATTGACGTCCTTTTCTTCCCACAAATAGAGCTTTCTTTTGGTGGTATTTGATCACCTCTGTGGTTTTTATTTTTTGCGCTATAAACAAAAAAAAGAGCGACAATTTAAAAAAAAAAACAATGCATTATTTTTACTATAATATCCCCAAAAAATATATAAAAACATTTTTTTTCCTCAGTTTAGGCCGATGTGTATTCTACATATTTTTGGAAAAAAAAAAAAATCGCAATAAGCGTATATTGATTGGTTTGCGCAAAAGTTATAGTGTCTACAAAATAGGGGATAGTTTTATGGCATTTTTATTAAAAAATTTTTTTTTTTTTACTAGTAATGGTGGCGATCAGCGATTTTTATCATGACTGCGACAATGGCGGACACATCGGAAAATTGACACATTTTTGTGACCATTAGCATTAATACAGCGATCAGTGCAATTAAAAATGCACTGATTACTGTAAAAATGTCACTGGCAGTAAAGTGGTCAACACTAGGAGGCAGTGAAGGGGTTAAGTGTGTCCTAGTTTGTGTTCTAACTGAAGGGGGGAGGGGACTGTGTAGGGGAGATAACAGATGCTGTTCATACTCTGAACAGACGATCTGTCATTTCTCCCCTCAGAGAACCGGAAACTGTGCATTTACACCCACAGTTCCGGGTTCTCTGTGTGCCCCGAGTGATCGCAGGAGCCCAGCGATGATCAAGACCACCGGGCACTTGCAACAGCTCAGGGGGCGAGCGCGTGTCATTCTGCCGCAGTACAACTGCAACGGCTTGTCAGTATGTGGTTAATTTATCATCACCAAGTACTTGTCAAGGCCACTTGCCCGACACCAACTACTTTAGGGAAGAAACATCTTTTAGCACCTTGTACCACCAGCACTGTGTTTATTACAGAGGTGGCAGCAGGTACACACCCTGTAAAGCAAGGGTCAGAAACCTTTTTCAACTTAAGGGCCGGATTCACCTGCTAATAAATGAAGATAATAATCTGGACCCCTTTACATTACACAGCCCCCGCACCTCTGGACCCATTTACATTACACAGCACCCCGCACCTCTGGACCCCTTAACATTACACAGCACCCCGCACCTCTGGACCCCTTTACATCACACAGCCCCCTATAGCCCCTGCACATCTGGACCCCTTTACATTACACAGCCCCAGCACCTCTGGACCCCTTTACATCACACAGCCCCCCGGCACATCTGGACCCCTTTACATCACACAGCCCCCCGGCACATCTAGACCCCTTTACATCACACAGCCCCCCGCACATCTGGACCCCTTTACATCACACAGCCCCCCGCACATCTGGACCCCTTTACATCACACAGCCCCCCCGCACATCTGGACCCCTTTACATTACACAGCCCCAGCACCTCTGGACCCCTTTACATCACACAGCCCCCCGGCACATCTGGACCCCTTTACATCACACAGCCCCCCGGCACATCTAGACCCCTTTACATCACACAGCCCCCCCACACATCTGGACCCCTTTACATCACACAGCCCCCCCGCACATCTGGACCCCTTTACATCACACAGCCCCCCCGCACATCTGGACCCCTTTACATTACACAGCCCCAGCACATCTGGACCCCTTTACATTACACAGCCCCCCCACACATCTAGACCCCTTTACATCACACAGCTGCCCCCCCCATGTCATGCTTTAAATTTGCAGACACTCATGAAAGTGACAAACTACGGTACTTAAGAATCTACATAGGCGACGCTTTAAAAATTATTTTTTTTACAGGTTTAGAGTTACAGAGAAGGTCTAGTGCTAAAATTATTGCTCTCGCTCTAATGAATGCTGCGATACCTCACATGTGTTCTGAACACTGTTTACATTTGCGACTTACATATGCATTCAGTTCTGCGTGCGAGCACGGAGGGATGGGTCACAAATTTTATTAATTTTCTTTCCTTTTTTTTTACAATGTTCCTTTAAACAAAAAAAATCTGATCACTTTTATTGCTGTCAGAAGGAATGTAAACAACCCTTGTGACAGTAAGGCCTCATGCACACAGACGTTTTTACAGCCGCTTTTTTGAGCGTTTTTTGCAGCTTAAAAAGGCCTGTCTATGTTAGTCTATGGCTTCATGCCCACCTAGGCGTTTTTGAGCTGCAAATGGCATAGGCGTTTTTAAGCTGTAAAAAAACCCCAGGACTAGTGGGTTCTGAGAGATGTTTTCCAGCTGTAAAAACGCTCTAACGCTGATAAATGCTCAAAAAACGTTCAAACGCGTCACTCACCAACGTGTAACGTTTTTGATCCATTGAAAAAAAACGCTAATAAACGCTATTGCAAAAGCGTTGAAAAAAGCTGAAAAAAATCACTGCAAAGATACTGGCATTTTCATAACGTTATTTTAACATCCTGTGTGCATGAGGCCTAATAGTCAGTGACAGGTACACTCCAGATCCCTCCTCTGAACTTAAAAGCATTCAAAACACCAAGTTTGGCTGTTTTGAATACTTATGTTTTATTTTTATTTGGCGCCTTTACATTGGATGTAAACCCCATTCATGAAATCTGACCTGGGCACATCCATCTGTAGTGTTTACTTATCTCTCTCCAAAGTCCCAAGTCCCGTGTCTTTCTGCTGCTCCATTCCTCTGTTATCAGCATGATAAGTTTTGCTAAGCTCTCCGACACAGTGGATAAAATTAGCTGGAAATTTGTGTCGGGGAGGGAACTTAGAGACGGCTCAGCTGAAAGCTTGTCTATTCAAAGCACAGCTCTGGATGTTTTTTCATTCTTCTGCCTATCAAGAGTGAGGTGTGTGCCTTTCCTCCAATCAGCTCACACACAGTGTATGCCCAGACTGACTCCCCTCCCACTGCTGAAACAGAAAGAAACATTTCAAACAGCACTTTCTAAAGAGTCTAGAGAGATGAAGACAGCAGATATACAAGTAAAACTTATGTAGGGAGATTTGTTTCATCTCTGTGTATCACCTGAGGCTGTTCACTTCACATCCACTTTAAGTCTTCTGTAAACTGGAAATGATGTCATGACGTCGCTTCCGGATTACTAGATCTGAGACCCGATCAAAGCCGATTGCGGCTTGCTTCGGCCAGATGGCGGATGTGCCAGCTGGTTGCTCGGGGCTCCCAGAGGGATGGAAGGTGGTGGGAGACATCTCCACCCGCTCCTTTGTATAACAGACGAGCGGCTTCTTAGCCGCATCAGTTGTTATCCCAAGAAAGCCAACCGGGGTTTAAATGTCAGCATGCTGGGTTCACGTGAATTCTTTACATGCACTGACGGGCCGGACATTTAGCGGCAGCGGGCCGTAGGTTGTTGCCCCCTGCTGTAAAGCTTCACTACTGTATGTCCCCATTCACACTGATGAGGTGGGGGAATCACAGACATTCATGTGCGTTTCACGCAACATATCACAATTGCACTGCATTCATGTGAACCGCAGCGGGTGTCAATGCCAAGTTAACGACACCCCAAAAAAAAAAGTTTGCAAAACAAAGTGCGATTAGTTAAATCCAATCGCATGGGTGTTTGGATTCCAGTGCAAAAAAAGAATGGAAATTAAAAAAAAAAAAAAAAGGCACCAGTAGCTTTTATGCGGGGAAATTTGAGGCAAAATGAATGGGCTCGAATCACACTGCCAAGAAATCGCATGCGTTTTAAACAGGAATGCGGCGTGGCTCCTGTCCAAACGCATGTGCACTGCAATAGTATGAACCGGGACTTCAGCTGACAAGCCAACTGTCAGATGAAAGCAATCCGGCAACTGTAGACACTGATCACTTCCACACATCCCAGCAACACTAGGTACCCCTTCCCTCATAGGCGTGTGCAAGGGGTGTACCAGGTGTGCCCGGGCACACCCCAATCCTGGGGTTGGTAACCCATCAATTGCGGGCAGGAGATAGGTAAACCGCGATCCTTCCTTGTTGACCCCGAGAACATGGAGAGGCGGCGGGGGTGGAATTTGTTGAAACCGATCTGTATTTTCCTCCTGCAGCAGCTGAAAGTAGGCCTCTCCTCCTCTCCCTCTCACCAACATTTAGCTGCCAGAGGAAGAAAACACAGGGGGGTTGGTACCAATATATGCCCCCCCCTTCTGTCCCTGTTCCTCTTCTTTGTGCTGCCCTGGTCCCCCTGTGTGCTCTCCCCTATGTTTCAGGATGGAGCGCGAGGAAGAGGCCAGTAAATATGTCACACACACTTATGTGTTGGAGCTTTGAGGTGCACACCCTAAAGCAATAGGCTGCACACCTATGCTCCCCCCTCCCCCACCTCATCCACTTTGCATTCGCCTGGAAAATGTAGAGGGTTCCATAAATGGTGCCCATGCCAAGCGTCCGACCACCTGTGCTCAGCAAGCAGCAGAGGACCTGGGAGCTGGTGGAGATCCCTGGAGTAGCAGAATCTATACAGAGATTTCCAGCTTCTAGAGGGAACCCCCAGGATGGTCTATACATAGTTACCTTCGGGGCCGGGACAAGGGGTGGGCAGGAGGGGAAGTTGCCTTGGGCACAGTGCAGCAATAGGGTGAAAATGGACACAGGGGTGGTTCACCCATTCTACGGCATGTATCAATAGCGGAGGAGGGGGTGCAAGTCTGGATCCTTGCCCTGGGCACTGGACAACACTGTCCTGGTACTGGTGACATTGATGAAGGGCAGTTTGAGGTTGACGGGGGGGGTGTTAGCGAATGCAACCAGGTTTCATCTTATACCCATATATGAATGTAACATGACAACATGGTTGAAAGGATGGACTATGCCTTTAAAAGCACCCTTCACTGGAACAACCTGATCTCCATTATTTGGAGGGGGGGTCCTCACACTTTGTCACATAGGATAGGTTAACATTATTGCGGGTGCCAAAATTGCACACTTTCCCGCCATCAAAATGTGCAGCACCCCCACCCATCTAAAATACGCAGTGCATGGTGCAAAAGCAACATGTAATTTCCTTGTTACTGAGTTTTAAAAATGGTGCAGAAACCGATTTCCTGCATGAAAGGCAGGCAAATAAATGGGCTACTGTGCCCAAGGAAACATATATCGCAGAACTGCAATAGTGTGAACCGGGCTATACTGGAGGTAGGTGTGCTGGTCAGGTGTTCACAAATGCTGCTAAATAATGTAACTTTCATACCAAGAAAAAATTCAATTTTATTTCTGGAAAGACAAACAGAACATCAGCTGACCCCAGTTACAGCCCCCCAAATAAACTACTCATCATTCTACTGATGTATACAGGGATCCCACCAAACCGGTTTCTCCAGTGAGAACTATGGCACCAGTGAGTGCCCATACCAGCGCCTGCCCATAAGTGCCAGTGCCCATACCAGCGCCTGCCCATAAGTGCCAGTGCCCATACCAGCGCCTGCCCATAAGTGCCAGTGCCCATACCAGCGCCTGCCCATAAGTGCCAGTGCCCATACCAGCGCCTGCCCATAAGTGCCAGTGCCCATACCAGCGCCTGCCCATAAGTGCCAGTGCCCATACCAGTGCCTGCCCATAAGTGGCAGGTCACACCACATTCAGTCCAGTGCGTTTTGTTTTCCTGCATCAAAAACACATAGAAAGTAGGTGATATGGTTTTCAATGGCATAGTTCACACCAGTGTGGTCAGTTTCAGAAAAAAAAAAAAAATAGAACATGCTGCATTTTTTCTGCACTGAACTGTACTGCAACGTGGTAAAACTCATCAAAAGCGCACTGAAACGCACTGGTCAGCACACATCCTTATTAAAGTGGGATTCCGGCCGTGAAAAAAAAATTTAAAAGTCAGCAGCTACAAACACTGTAGCTGCTGACTTTAAATAAGTACACTTACCTGTCCTGGGTGCCCGTGATGTCAGCCGTCCCTCGGCTCTGGGGTCCCGGCACCGCCATCCTAAGTAAGGATGAGCCGAACACCCTCCCTGTTCGGTTCGCACCAGAACTTGCGAACAGACCAAAACTTCGCAAGAACTTTAGAACCCCATTGAAGTCTATGGGACTCGAACGTTTGAAATCAAAAGTGCTAATTTTAAAGGCTAATATGCATGGTATTGTCCTAAAAAGTGTTTGGGGACCTGGGTCCTGCCCCAGGGGACATGTATCAATGCAAAAAAAAGTTTTAAAAACGGCCGTTATTTTGGGAGCAGTGATTTTAATAATGCTTAAAGTGAAACAATATTCCTTTAAATTTTGTACCTGGGGGTGTCTATAGTATGCCTGTAAAGGGGCGCATGTTTCCCGTGTTTAGAATAGTCTGACAGCAAAATGACATTTCAAAGGAAAAAAGCCATTTAAAACTACTCGCGGCTATTAATGAATTGCCGGTCCTGAGTCTCCCGACAATACACATAAAAGTTCATCGATAAAAACAGCATGGGAATTCCCCACAGGGGAACCCCGAACCAAAATTAAAAAAAAAGAAGACGTGGGGATCCCCCTAAATTCAATACCAGGCCCTTCAGGTCTGGTATGGATATTAAGGGGAACCCCGTGCCAAAATTTAAAAAAAATTGGCGTGGGGTTCCCCCAAAAATCCATACCAGACCCTTATCCAAGCATGCAACCTGGCAGGCCGCAGGAAAAGAGGGGTGGACGAGAGAGCACCCCCCCTCCTGAACCGTACCAGGCCACATGCCCTCAATATTGGGAGTGTGCTTTGGGGTAGCCCCCCAAAGCACCTTGTCCCCATGTTGATGAGGACAAGGGCCTCATCCCCACAACCCTGGCCGGTGGTTGTGGGGGTCTGCGGGCGGGGGGCTTATCAGAATCTGGAAGCCCCCTTTAACAAGGGGACCCCCAGATACCGGCCCTCCCCCCTGTGTGAAATGGTAAGGGGGTACAAAAGTACCCCTACCATTTCACAAAAAAATTGTCAAAAATGTTAAAAATGACGAGACAGTTTTTGACAATTCCTTTATTTCTTCTATTTTCTTTCTTCCTTCATGCTTCGGTTTCTTCCTCCATCTTCTTCCTCTTCTGGTTCTTCTGGTTGTTCTTCCTCTTCTGGTTCTTCTGGTGTTCTCATCCAGCATCTTCCTCCACGGCGCCTCCTTGTTTTCATCTTCTTTTCTTCATCTTCTTCTCGGGCTGCTACGCATCCACGATTGGATAGAAGGCTCCCGCTGTGTGAAGCTTTTCCTCTTCTGACGGTTCTTGACCCTGCCCCCTCTGACGCACGGGGACTTCCCTGTGGCATTCCCCGTGACGTCAGAGGGGGTAACCCCGCCCCCCTCTGACTTCACAGGGAAGTCCCCGTGCATCAGAGGGGGGGCGGGGTCACCGAGTTGCCCCATCCTCCGTTATATAAGAACCGTCAGAAGAGGAAAAGCTTCACACAGCGGGAGCCTTCTATCCAATCGTGGATGCGTAGCAGCCCGAGAAGAAGATGAAGAAAAGAAGATGAAAACAAGGAGGCGCCGTGGAGGAAGATGCTGGATGAGAACACCAGAAGAACCAGAAGAGGAAGAAGATGGAGGAAGAAACCGAAGCATTAAGGAAGAAAGAAGATAGAAGAAATAAAGGAATTGTCAAAAACCGTCTCTTGTCATTTTTAACATTTTTGACAGTTTTTTTGTGAAATGGTAGGGGTACTTTTGTACCCCCTTACCATTTCACACAGGGGGGAGGGCCGGGATCTGGGGGTCCCCTTGTTAAAGGGGGCTTCCAGATTCCGATAAGCCCCCCGCCCGCAGACCCCCACAACCACCGGCCAGGGTTGTGGGGATGAGGCCCTTGTCCTCATCAACATGGGGACAAGGTGCTTTGGGGGGCTACCCCAAAGCACCCTCCCAATGTTGAGGGCATGTGGCCTGGTACGGTTCAGGAGGGGGGCGCTCTCTCACCCCCCCTCTTTTCCTGCAGCCTGCCAGGTTGCGTGCTCGGATAAGGGTCTGGTATGGATTTTTGGGGGGACCCCACACCAATTTTTTTTAATTTTGGTGCGGGGTTCCCCTTAAAATCCATACCAGACCTGAAGGGCCTGGTATTAAATTTAGGGGGATCCCCCACGTCATTTTTTTTTTTTTAATTTTGGTTCAGGGTTCCCCTGTGGGGAATTCCCATGCCGTTTTTATTAATGAACTTTTATGTGTATTGTCGGGAGACTCGGGACCGGCAATTCAGTATAGCCACGAGTAGTTTTAAATTACTTTTTTCCTTTTGAAATGTAATTTTGTTGTCAGACTGTTCTAAGCACGGGAAACATGCGCCCCTTTACAGTAGGGCTGTTGAAATTAATCGCCGAATCGATGCATCGGTATCCGACTGCCCACGATGCGGCATCGATGCCATAGCTTTAAGGCATCGATTGAGGATGACGTCATCCTCGCGCCGCGTTATGCCCCGCCTCCGTGACCAAAGGGAGCCGAAAGCCGCCGAAGAGCCGTGGAAGTAATCCACGCCAGCTTTTCCTTCATGCTGCCTCTGACTTACTACATCCCCCTGCTGCCCTGCGAGGAGCGACGCTGTATTCCTGTTCGTGGGGACATGGAGCGCCGGTGGCTGGAGCTGCTGCTGCTAAGAGTGGCGGCGGCCGGCTTGTGGAGCACGGAGCTCCGAGGAGGAGAGTGGAGCCACGGCATGTCAAGCCAGGTAAGGGGGCCACATGGAGGACACCTCTGCTCTTCCCACACCTCTACACAGTGAACATGCAAATAGGGCAATAAATCAAAAAATTGTGTGCAGAGCTTTGTGGTGATAATAAATGCACAAAAAAGTCTTACTTATTCAAAGTAATTCCAGTGCTGAGTGTTTTCCTGATTTCTGGTGAATGATTTGAACACAGCAGAGAACACTCAGCACTGGAATTACTTTGAATAAGTAAGACTTTTTTGTGCATTTATTATCACCACAAAGCTCTGCACACAATTTTTTGATTTATTGCCCTATTTGCATGTTCACTGTGTAGAGGTGGGGGAAGAAGGATGGGAATTGGTCTGTGGTGACACTGGGCAGGGGAGTGCTATGGTAATAGTATTATATGGGGACAGGTTAGTGGGAGGGGGGCGGGGTATTATTCATCTTGAATAGGACAGTCTGGCACCTCCCTTACCATGTCCAGCAGGTCTGCAGTCTCTGATCATCTCCTGTACCATGTCTGCAGTCTCTGATCATCTCCTGTACCATGTCTGCAGTCTCTGATCATCTCCTGTACCATGTCTGCAGTCTCTGATCATCTCCTGTACCATGTCTGCAGTCTCTGATCATCTCCTGTACCATGTCTGCAGTCTCTGATCATCTCCTGTTCCATGTCTGCAGTCTCTGATCATCTCCTGTACCATGTCTGCAGTCTCTGATCATCTCCTGTACCATGTCTGCAGTCTCTGACCATCTCCTGTATTATGTCTGCAGTCTCTTACCATCTCCTGTATCATGTCTGCAGTCTCTTACCATCTCTTGTATCATGTCTGCAGTCTCTGACCATCTCTTGTATTATGTCTGCAGTCTCTGACCATCTCCTGTATCATGTCTGCAGTCTCTGACCATCTCCTGTATCATGTCTGCAGTCTCAGACCATCTTCTGTAGTCATTTGGGGGCAGCCTGGAGCTCCTCTTTAAGTTGTCTGCACTGTTTACACTTTGCTACATGCAAGGAGTGTTGTCTTTTTTTTTAAGAATAGATAAAATTTAAAAAATGGAGTTCTTCTGATTACTTAAATTTTTTGGATGAAAACCGCGCGCAGTAATCGTGATGCATCGTGAATCGTGGACCTGATAATCGTAATCTAATCGAATCGTGAGGCCAGTGAAGATGCGCACCTCTACTTTACAGGCATACTATAGACACCCCCCAGGTACGAAATTTAAAGGAATATTACACTTTTATTGTTTCACTTTAAGCATTATTAAAATCACTGCTCCCGAAAAAACGGCCATTTTTAAAACTTTTTTTTGCATTGATCCATGTCCCTTGGGGCAGGACCCAGGTCCCAAACACTTTTTAGGACAATACCGTGCATATAAGCCTTTAAAATTAGCACTTTTGATTTCTTCCATAGACTTTTAAAGGGTGTTCCGCGGCTTTCGAATTTGCCGTGAACACCCCAAATTGTTTGCTGTTCGGCGAACTGGTGAACAGCCAATGTTCAAGTCGAACATGAGTTCGACTCAAACTCGAAGCTCATCCCTAATCCTAAGTAAGGGAAACAGGCAGTGGAGCCTTGCGGCTTCACTGACCCTTTTCCTACTGTGAACGTGCGAGCGGCATGGCGCTTTGTGAATGGGACGCGATGTGTTGTGGGACACACACAGTTCCCATAACACACGCGCCCCATTCCCCAGAAGACAATGTGGGGAGCAGAAGACTGAAGATCACCGTGGTGTAGGAAGAGGCAGATTAGGAAGACTGCCTAGCAACAGCCATTTCATATAAGTAAAAAAAAATTTTTTTCCCTCCATTTTTTTTGTGCAAATTGTGCAAAAAAAAAGAGAACATGCTGCATTCTACACTGGACTGTACTGGAATGCTGGTAAACGCACTGGAACACATTGGTCCATATTTAAGGTTAAGAAAAAAAGGGGGGGGTGAAAAAAAAAAGCACTGGACTGCATCAAAAACATACCAAAAACACACTGGAAAGCATTGAAAACACGTCAAAAAGTGCATGCAAAAAAGCACCAGGAATGCATCCAGATTGTGTTTCTATGGTGTGAACTGGTCCTTAAGGTGAAGGGAAAAAAAAAAACAAAAACACTGAACGCACCAAAAAAGCGCATGCAGAAAAGCACCTAGAACACATCAGGACTGCGGTTCTATGGCGTGAACTGGCCCTAAAAGGGAATGGCGGAGTGGTTTGTGTTCCTTGGCAGATCTTTGGACTAGGAGCCCCATAACACCACATGTCACCCCGATCACTACCGATCGCTGGAGATTAGGGGTCAGGAACGGGAGAAAAAAAGACTCCACAACTAGAGCACAATAAAAAAACACTTTCCACCAAATCACATTCCTCGTATGTCATGTGACTTCAAGTGATTATACTGGGATGATGTGAAGCTGCAGGCGTCACCCCAGTACTGTTATTTTATTGAATGGGTCAAAAAATGGCAGAGTTGTGGGATGAACATTGTAATGATCAGCAGAACGCAGATAGCAAAATTCCCTCCATTACTAATATTAGTGCCGGTGAGTGAAGGAAAAGGAACAAGATCCGTTCTTCTTCACCTTTTGTCAGTCATGGCGCCCCCTAGAGCCTCATACACACCGATCGATTAGTCTTGGTGGAAGTGGAAGGTACAGGTGTATTTTGTGGGTGTCAACTAAAAGTAAAGGACACCCCAAGAGGAGTTTGCAGAAAACAGAATCAGATCACATAGCTATGAAGACCCATCCAATCCGATTTTACTGCGGCAAAAATAAATTAAACAAAAAAAAAGGGAGGAGGGGTCCTCTACCCCCCCCAATCACCAGTCTGACACCAATCCCCCCCACCCAAATCACCAGTCTGACACCAATCCCCCCCCACCCAAATCACCAGTCTGACACCAATCCCCCCCCACCCAAATCACCAGACTGACACCAATCCCCCCCACCCAAATCACCAGTCTGTCACCAATCCCCCCCACCCAAATCACCAGACTGACACCAATCCCCCCCACCCAAATCACCAGTCTGTCACCAATCCCCCCCACCCAAATCACCAGTCTGACACCAATCCCCCCCACCCAAATCACCAGTCTGTCACCAATCCCCCCCACCCAAATCACCAGTCTGACACCAATCCCCCCCACCCAAATCACCAGTCTGACACCAATCCCCCCCACCCAAATCACCAGTCTGACTCCAATCCCCCCCACCCAAATCACCAGTCTGACACCATTCCCCCCCACCCAAATCACCAGTCTGACACCAATTCCCTCCCCACCCAAATCACCAGTCTGACACCAATCCCCCCCACCCAAATCACCAGTCTGACACCAATCCCCCCCACCCAAATCACCAGTCTGACACCAATCCCCCCCCCACCCAAATCACCAGTCTGTCACCAATCCCCCCCACCCAAATCACCAGTCTGACTCCAATCCCCCCCCCACCCAAATCACCAGTCTGACTCCAATACCCTCCCCCACCCAAATCACCAGTCTGACACCAATCCCTCCCCCACCCAATCACCAGACTGACACCAATCCCTCCCCCACGCAAATGACCAGTCTGACACCAATTCCTCCCCCACCCAAATCACCAGACTGACACCAATCACTCCCCCACCCAAATCACCAGTCTGACACCAATCCCCTCCCCCCCCCACCCAAATCACCAGTCTGACACCATTCCCCCCACCCAAATCACCAGTCTGACACCAATCCCCTCCCCCCCACCCAAATCACCAGTCTGACACCAATCCCCTCCCCCACCCAAATCACCAGTCTGACACCATACCCCCCTCCCAAATCACCAGACTGACACCAATCACTCCCCCACCCAAATCACCAGCCTGACACCAATCCCCTCCCCCCACCCAAATCACCAGTCTGACACCATTCCCCCCCCACCCAAATCACCAGTCTGACACCAATCCCCTCCCCCCACCCAAATCACCACTCTGGCACCAATCCCCTCCCCCCCACCCAAATCACCAGTCTGGCACCAATCCCCTCCCCCCCACCCAAATCACCAGTCTGACACCAATCCCCTCCCCACCCAAATCACCAGTCTGACACCAATCCCTCCCCCACCCAAATCACCAGTCTGACACCAATCCCCCCCCAAATCACCAGTCTGACACCAATCCCCCCACCCAAATCACCAGTCTGACTCCAATCCCCCCCACCCAAATCACCAGTCTGACACCATTCCCCCCCACCCAAATCACCAGTCTGACACCAATTCCCTCCCCACCCAAATCACCAGTCTGACACCAATCCCCCCCACCCAAATCACCAGTCTGACACCAATCCCCCTCACCCAAATCACCAGTCCTGACACCAATCCCCCCCCCCACCCAAATCACCAGTCTGTCACCAATCCCCCCCCACCCAAATCACCAGTCTGACTCCAATCCCCCCCCCACCCAAATCACCAGTCTGACTCCAATACCCTCCCCCCCAAATCACCAGTCTGACACCAATCCCTCCCCCATCCAAATCACCAGTCTGACACCAATCCCTCCCCCACCCAATCACCAGACTGACACCAATCCCTCCCCCACGCAAATGACCAGTCTGACACCAATTCCTCCCCCACCCAAATCACCAGACTGACACCATTCACTCCCCCACCCAAATCACCAGTCTGACACCAATCCCCTCCCCCCCCACCCAAATCACCAGTCTGACACCATTCTCCCCCACCCAAATCACCAGTCTGACACCAATCCCCTCCCCCCCACCCAAATCACCAGTCTGGACACCAATCCCCTCCCCCACCCAAATCACCAGTCTGACACCATCCCCCCTCCCAAATCACCAGACTGACACCAATCACTCCCCCACCCAAATCACCAGCCTGACACCAATCCCCTCCCCCCAACCCAAATCACCAGTCTGACACCATTCCCCCCCCACCCAAATCACCAGTCTGACACCAATCCCCTCCCCCCACCCAAATCACCAGTCTGGCACCAATCCCCTCCCCCCCACCCAAATCACCCAGTCTGGCACCAATCCCCTCCCCCCCACCCAAATCACCAGTCTGCCACCAATCCCCTCCCACCCAAATCACCAGTCTGACACCAATCCCTCCCCCCCACCCAAATCACCAGTCTGACACCAATCCCCCCCCAAATCACCAGGTCTGACACAATCCCTCCCCCACCCAAATCACCAGTCTGACACAATCCCCTCCCACCCAAATCAAGAGTCTGAAACCAATCCCTCCCCCCCCCCAAATCACCAGTCTGACACCAATCCCCTCCCCCCCCTCAAATCACCAGTCTGACACCAATCCCCTCCCCCACCCAAATGACCAGTCTGACACCAATCCCCTCCCCCACCCAAATGACCAGTCTGACACCAATCCCCTCCTCACCCAAATCACCAGTCTGACACCAATCCCTCCCCCCACCCAAATCACCAGTCTGACACCAATCCCCCCCTGACCAAATCACCAGTCTGACACCAATCCCTCCCCCCACCCAAATCACCATTCTGACACCAATCCCTCCCCACCCGTGTGCAGCCACTGCAGCATGGCCAGCGTGAGTTCCACCTGGTGGGCATGTCACAGATTAGGCAGTTCTTGGCAGGTTAAACTCCTTTGGAGGTCCGCCAGCCGAGTACTGGCATTATATGACCGGCGGAAATGCACACAGACTTTCCTGGCCTGCTCAGGACATCCTGTAAGCCTGGGTACCTGCCCAAGAACCGCTGCACCACCAAGTTAAGGACGTGAGCCAAACAGGGCACATGGTAATTTGTCCCTGTCGGAGGGCAGAGAGGAGGTTGGTGCCATTGTCGCAAACCACCATTCCTGCCTTAGTTGGCGTGGTGTCAACCACCTCTAAACCTGCCCCTGCAGAGCTGACAGAACCTCTGCCCCAGTGTGGCTCCTGTCCCCCAAGCACACCAGCTCAAGCACCGCATGGCATCTTTTGGCCTGCGTACTTGCGTAGGCCCCCTTGAACAGCTATGGAGCACTGCTGGTTCCGAGGACAAAGCACAGGAAGAGGCCATGGAGGAAGAAGAAGAAGAGGAGGGGGTGGAGGAGAGAGGTGTGTCACAATCATTAGAATTTTGGAGGCGTGGTGGCGGAACCACCTCCAACACTACTGCACCTTGTCCTGCATCCTTCCCAGCTGCCAGCAGAGTCACCCAATGCGCCGTGAAACTTAGGTAATGTCCCTGTCCATGCCTGCTGGACCATGAGTCAGCGGTAATATGCACCTTACCACTGACCGCCCTGTCCAGCGAGCAATGGACATTGCCTTCCACATGCCAGTAGAGAGCTGGAATCGCCTTCCGTGAGAAAATTGGCGTTTGGGTACCTGCCACTGTGGAACCGCACATTCACAAACTCACGGAAGGGGCAGAGTCTAGCCAACTGAAAAGGCAGCAGTTGATGTGCTAGCAATTTTGGCAAGCTAGCATTCAACCGCTGGGCATGTGGATGGCTGGGAGCAAACTTCTTTCGGCGGTGCAGCAGCTGGGGCAGGGAAAT